>NW_027488678.1:317948-635896 GCF_050948215.1 Halictus rubicundus | reverse complement strand
TATATTCTAGAATATTCTCGTACATTATCGTATATTCTACTATATTCTAGTAATATAATGGTATTATTCTGGTGATATTCTCGGATATTCTAGTATACTCTGCTATATTCCTGTATATTCTTGTATATTCTGTATATTCTGGTATATTCTGGTATATTCAAGTATATTCAGGTATATTCTCCTATATTCTTCTATATTCTAGTAATATAATGGTATATTCCGGTATATTCTGCTATATTCTGGTATATTCTGCTATATTCTAGTATATTCTGGTATATTCTCGTATATTCTTCTATATTCTAGTAATATTATCGTATATTCTGGTATGTTGTGGTATATTCTGCTATATTCTAGTATATTCAGGTATGTTCTCGTATATTCTTCAATATTCTAGTAATATTATGATATATTCTGGTATATTCTGGATTATTCTGCTATATTCTCGTATATTCTAGTATATTCTGCTATATTCTAGTATATTCAGGTATATTCTCGTACATTCTTCTATACTCGAGTAATATTATGGTATATTCTGGTACATTCTGCTATATTCTAGTATATTCTGCTATATTCTAATAATATTATGGTATATTCTGGTATATTCTGCTATATTCTGGTATATTCTGCTATATTCTAGTATATTCTGGTATATTCTCGTATATTCTTCTATATTCTAGTAATATTATCGTATATTCTGGTATGTTGTGGTATATTCTGCTATATTCTAGTATATTCAGGTATGTTCTCGTATATTCTTCTATATTCTAGTAATATTACGGTATATTCTGGTATATTCTGGTATATTCTTAATTATTCTGCTATATTCTCGTATATTCTGGTATATTCTGCTATATTCTAGTATATTCAGGTATATTCTCGTATATTCTTCTATATTCTAGTAATATTATGGTATATTCTGGTATATTCTGGTATATTCAAGTATATTCAGGTATATTCTCGTATATTCTAGTAATATTATGGTATATTCTGGTATATTCTGGTATATTCAAGTATATTCTGGTATATTCTGGTATATTCTGGTATATTCTGGTATATTCTGGTATATTCTGGTATATTCTAGGTATATTCTGCTTTATTCTAGTATATTCTAGTATATTCAGGTATATTCTCGTATATTCTTCTATATTCGTGTAATATTATGGTATATTCTGGTATATTCTGGTATATTCAAGTATATTCATGTATATTCTCGTATATTCTTCAATATTCTAGTAATATTATGATATATTCTGGTATATTCTGGATTATTCTGCTATATTCTCGTATATTCTAGTATATTCTGCTATATTCCCTCTATATTCTAGTAATATTATGGTATATTCTGGTATATTCTGGATTATTCTGCTATATTCTCGTATATTCTAGTATATTCTGCTATATTCTAGTATATTCTGGTATATTCTCGTATATTCTTCTATATTCGAGTAATATTATGGTATATTCTGGAATATTCTGGTCTATTCAATTATATTCTGGTATATTCTGGCATATTCTGGTATATTCTGGTATATTCTAGTATATTCTGCTTTATTCTAGTATATTCTAGTATATTCAGGTATATTCTCGTATATTCTTCTATACTCGAGTAATATTATGGTATATTCTGGTATATTCTGCTATATTCTAGTATATTCTGCTATATTCTAGTAATATTATGGTATATTCTGGTATATTCTGCTATATTCTGGTATATTCTGCTATATTCTAGTATATTCTGGTATATTCTCGTATATTCTTCTATATTCTAGTAATATTATCGTATATTCTGGTATGTTGTGGTATATTCTGCTATATTCTAGTATATTCAGGTATGTTCTCGTATATTCTTCTATATTCTAGTAATATTACGGTATATTCTGGTATATTCTTAATTATTCTGCTATATTCTCGTATATTCTGGTATATTCAGCTATATTCTAGTATATTCAGGTATATTCTCGTATATTCTTCTATATTCTAGTAATATTATGGTATATTCTGGTATATTCTGGTATATTCAAGTATATTCAGGTATATTCTCGTATATTCTAGTAATATTATGGTATATTCTGGTATATTCTGGTATGTTCACGAATATTCTTCTATATTCTAGTAATATTATCGTATATTCTGGTATTTTGTGGTGTATACTAGTATATTCTGGAATATTCTCGTATATTCTTCTATATTCTAGTAATAATATGGTATATTCTGGTATATTCTGGTATATTCTGCTATATTCAGGTACATTCTAGTAATATTATGGTATATTCTGGTATATTTTGGAATATTCTGCTATATTTCTGTATATTCTAGTATATTCTGCTATATTCTAGTATATTCTCGTATATTCTTCTATATTCGAGTAATATTATGGTATATTCTGGTATATTCTGGTGTATTCAAGTATATTCTAGTATATTCTGGTATATTCTGGTATATTCTTGTATATTCTAGTATATTCTGCTATATTGTAGTATATTCTAGTATATTCTGGTATATTCTCGTATATTCTTCTATATTCTAGTAATATTATCTTATATTCTGGTATATTCTGGTATATTCTGCTATATTCAGGTACATTCTCGTATATTCTTCTATATTCTAGTAATATTATGGTATATTCTGGTATATTCTGGTATATTCTGCTATATTCTAGTATATTCTGGTATATTCTCGTATATTCTTCTATATTCTAGTTATATTATCTTATATTCTGGTATATTCTGGTATATTCTGCTATATTCAGGTACATTCTCGTATATTCTTCTATATTCTACTAATATTCTGCTATATTCCTGTATATTCTAGTATATTCTGCTATATTCTAGTATATTCTCGTATATTCTTCTATATTCGAGTAATATTATGGTAAATTCTGGTCTATTTTGGTATATTCAAGTATATTCTGGTATATTCTGGTATATTCTGGTATATTCTTGTATATTCCAGTATATTCTGCTATATTCTAGTATATTCTAGTATATTCAGGTATATTCTCGTATATTCTTCAATATTCTAGTAATATTATCATATACTCTGGTATATTGTGGTATACTCTGCTATATTCTAGTATATTCAGGTATGTTCTCGTATATTCTTCTATATTCTAGTAATATTATGTTACATTCTGGTATAATCTAGTATATTCTGGTATATTCTGGTATATTCTTGATTATTCTGCTATTTTCTCGTATATTCTGCTATATTCTAGTATATTCTGGTATATTATGGTATATTCTAGTATATTCTGGTATATTCTCGTCTATTCTAGTATATTCCGGATTATTCTGCCATACTCTCGTATATTCTACTATATTCTGCTATGTTCTTAGGATAGGATTCGGGATAGGATAGGATAGAGGTAGGACAGAATAGAGGATAGGATAGGGGATTGGATAGGATAGGATAGAGAATAGGATAGGATAGATGATATTATAGGAAAGAGGATAGGATACGATAGAGGACAGGGTAGGATCGAGGATAGGATAGGACAGAGGATAGGACAGGAAAGAGGATAGGATAGGATAGAGGATAGGACTAGGTAGAGGATAGGATAGGGGATTGGAAAGGATAGTGGATATTATAGGATAGAGGATAGGATAGGATTGCCGATAGGATAGGATAGAGTATAGGATAGGATTGAGGATAGGATAGGGTTGAGGATAGGATAGGATAGATGATATTGTAGGATACAGGATAGGATAGTATAGAGGATAGGATAGGATACATAATATCCTCTATTCTATCCAATCCCCAATCCTATCCTCTATCCTATCCTCTATCCTATCCTCTATACTATCCTATCCTCTATCCTATCGTATCCTCTCTCCTAACCCATCCTCTATGCTATCCTATAGTCTATCCTAAAATATCCCCTATCCTATCCAATCCTCTATCCTATCCTCTATCCTATCCTCTACCCTATCCTCAATGCTATCCTGTATCCTATCCAATCCTCTATCCTATCCTATGCTCCTTCCTATCGTTTCCTCTACCCTATCCCATCCTCTATCGTATCCTATCCTCTATCCAATCCTATCCTCTATCATATCCTATCCCCTATCCTATCCTATCCTCTATCCTATCCTATCCTCAACCCTATCCTATTCTCTATCCTATCCTATCCACTATCCTATCCTATCCCATCCTGTATCGGTTCCTATCCTCTATCCTATCGTATCCTATATCCTATAAAATACTCTATCCTATCTTCTATCCTATTCTATCCTCAACCCTATCCTATCCTCTATCCTATCCTATCCACTATCCTATCCTATCCCATCCTATATCTTATCCAATCCCCTATCCTATCCTCTGTCCTATCCTATCCTCTATCCTAACCTATCCTCTATCCTATACAATCCTCTATCCTATCCCATCCCCTATCGTATCCTATATCCTATAATATCCTTTATCCTATCCTATACTCTATCCTATCCTATCCTCTGTCCTATCCTATTTTCTTTCCTATCCTATCCTGTCCTCTATCCTATCCTATCCTCTATACTATCCTATCCTCTATCCTATAATATCCTCTATTCTATGCTATTCTCTTTCCTATCCTATCCTGTATCCTATCCAATCCCCTATCCTATCCTCTATCCTATCCTATCCTCAATCCTATCCTATCCTCTACCCTATCCTATCCTCTATCCTAACCTATCCTCTATTCTATAATATCCTCTATTCTATCCTATCCTCTATACTCTCCAATTTCCTATCCTATCCTCTATCCTATCCTATCCTGCATCCTATCCAATCCCCTATCCTATCCTCTCTCCTATCCTATCCTCAATCATTTCCTACCCTCTGTCCTATCCTATCCTCTATCCTATCTCATCCTCTATCGTATCCTATCCTCTATCCAATCCTATCCTCTATCCTATCCTTTCCTCTATCCTATCCTATCCTCAATCCTATCCTATCCTTTATCCTATCCCATCCTCTATAATATCGTATACTCTATCATATCCTATCCTCTACCCTATAATATCATCTATCCTATCCTATCCTCTATCCTAAAATATCATCTATCCTATCCTATTCTCTATCCTATCCTATCATCTAACCAATCTTATCCTCAATCCTATCCTATCCTGTAACCTATACTATTCTCTATCCTATCCTATACTCAATCCTATCCTATCCTCAATCCTATCCTATCCTCAATCCTATCCAATACTCTATCCTATCCAATCCTCTATCCTATCCTACCCTCTATCCTCTATTCTATCCTCTCCTCTATCCTATCATATCCTCTATCCTATCCTCTATCTTATCCTATCCTCTATCCTATCCTATCCTCTATAATATCGTATCCTCTATCATATCCTACCCTCTTTCCTAAAATATCATCTATCCTATCCTATTCTCTATCCTATCCTATCCTCTATCCCATCCTATCGTCTATCGTATTCTATCCTCTATCCTATCCAATCCCCTATAGTATTATTTAACCTGCCCTATGCTCTATCCTATCCTATCCTCAATCCTCTCCAGTACTCAATCCTATCCTATCCGCTATCCTATCCTATCCTCTATCCTATCCTATCCACTATCCTATACTATCCACAATCCTATCCTATCATCTATTATATCCTATCCTCTATCCTATCTATCCTCAATCCTATCCTATCCTGTATCCTATCCAATCCACTATGCTATCCTATCCTATCCTCAATCCTATCATATCCTCTACCTTATCCTATAATCTATCCTATATCCTATCGTCTATCCTATCTTATCCTCTATCCTATCCATTCCTCTATCCTATCCTATATCCTATCCTCTATCCTATCCTATCCTCTATCCTATCCTATCCTCAATCCTATCCTATCACCTATCCTATCCTATCCCCTATCCTATCCTATCCTGTATCCTATACAATCCTCTATCCTATCCTATCCTCTATCCTATCGTAACCTCTATCCTATCCCATCCTCTATCATATCCTATCCTCTATCCTATCCTATGATGTATCCTATAATATACTCTATCCTATACTCTATCGTATCCTATCCTCTGTCCTATCCTATTTTCTATCCTATCCTATCATCTATCCTATCCTGTCCTCAATCCTATCCTATCCTCTACCCTATCCTATCCTCTATCCTATCCTCTATCCTATCCGATCCTCTATGCTATCCTATCCTCTATCCTATCCTATCCTCTATGCTATCCTATCCTCTATCGTCTCCTGTCCTCTATCCTATCCAATCTCCTATCCTATCCTGTATCCTATCCTATCCTCTATCCTATCCAATCCCCTATCCGATCCTCTATCCTATCCTATCCTCTATCCTATCCTATTCTCTATCCTATCCAATCCCCTATCCTATTCTCTATTCGTTCCTCTCCACTATAATATCGTATCCTCTATCCTATCCTGTCCTCTATCCTATAATATCATCCATCCTATCCTATTCTATATCCTACCCTATGCTATCCTCTATCCTATCCAATCCTATATCCTATACTCGATCGTATCCTATCCTCTATCCTATAATCTGTCCTCAATCCTATCCTCTATCCTATCCTGACCTCTATCCTATCCTATCCTCTACCCCAACCTATCCTCTATCCTATAATATCCTCTATCCTATCTTATCCTCTATCCTATCCAATCCCCTATCCAATCCCCTATCCTATCCTCTATCCTATCCTATCCTCTATCCTATCCTAACCTCTATCCTATCCTATCCTATCCTCTATCCTATCCTATCCACTATCCTATCCCATCCTCTATCCTATCCTATCCTCTATCCTATCCCATCCTTTATCCTATAATATCCTCTATCCTAACCTATCCTCTATCCTATCCTGACCTCTATCCTATCCTATCCTCTACCATATCGTACCTTCTATACTATCCTAAGCTCTATCCTATAATATTCTCTATCCTATCCAATTCCCTATCCTATCCTATCATCTATCCTATCCAAACCTCTATCCTATCCTCTATCCTATCCTCCATCCTATCCTATCCTCAATCCTATCCTGTATCCTATCATATCCTCTATCCTATCGTATCCTGTATCCTATCCAATCCCCTATCCTATCCTCTATCCTATCCTATCCTCAATTCTATCCTATCCTCTACCCTATCCTATCATCTATCCTATTCCATCCTTCATCATATCCTATCCTCTATCCGAGAAGATCATCTATCCTATCCTATTCTCTATCCTACCCTATCCTAAATCCTATCTTATCCTCAATCCTATCCTATCCTCTACCTATCCAATCCCCTATCCTATCCTCTGTCCTATCCTCCATACTATACTATCCTTTATCCTATCCTATCCCCTATACTATCCTCTATCCTGTGCTATCCTCTATCCTATCCTATCCTCTATGCTATCCTATCCTCTATCGTCTCCTGTCCTCTATCCTATCCAATCTCCTATCCTATCCTCTATCCTATCCTATCCACTATCCTATCCAATCCCCTATCCGATCCTCTATCCTATCCTATCCTCTATCCTATCCTATCCTCTATCCTATCCAATCCCCTATCCTATCCTCTATTCGTTCCTCTCCACTACAATATCGTATCCTCTATCCTATCCTATCCTCTATCGTATCCTATCCCCTATCCTATCCTATCCTCTATCCTATACAATCCTCTATCCTATCCTATCCTCTATCCTATCGTAACCTCTATCCTATCCCATCCTCTATCCTATCCTATCCTCTATTATATAATATGCTCTATCCTATCCAATCCTCTATCCTATCCTCTATTTTATCCTATCCTCAATCCTATCCTATCCCCTATCCTATCCTATCCTATCGTCTATCCTATCCAATCCTCTATCCTATCCCATCATATCCTCTATCCCATCGTATCCTGTATCCTATCCCATCCTCTATCATATCCTATCCTCTATCCTATCCCATCCTATATGCCATAATGACCTCTATCCTATCCTATCCTATCCTCTATCCTATCGTATCCTCTATCCTATCGTATCATCTATCCTATCCCATCCTCTATCCTATCCTATCCTCTATCCTATCCTGTATCCTATCCAATCCCCTATTCTATCCTCTATCCTATCCTATCCTCTATCCTATCCTATCCTCTTTCCTATTATATCCTCTTTACTATCCTATCCTCTTTACTATACTATCCTCAATCCTATCCTATCCTCTATCCTATCCTATCCTCAACTCTATCCTATCCTATACCCTATCCTATCCTATCCTCTATCCTATCCTATCCTCTACAATATCGTATCCTCTATCATATCCTATCCTCTTTCCCATAATATCATCTATCCTATCCTATTCTCTATCCTATCCTATCCTCTATCCTATCCTATCCTCTATAATATCGTATTCTCTATCATATCCTATCCTCTTTTCTATAATATCATCTATCCTATCCTATCCTCTATCCTATTCTATCCTCTATAATATCGTATCCACTGTCATATCCTATCCTCTTTCCTATAATATCATCTACCCTATCCTATTCTCTATTCTATCCAATCCTCTATCCTATCCTATCGGCTATCGTATCCTATCCTCTATCCTATCCAATCCCCTATCCTATCCTCTACCCTGTCCTATCCTCTATCCTATCCTATCCCCAATCCTATCCTATCCTCTATGCTATCGTATCCTCTATCCTATCCTATCCTCTATCATATCCTATCCTCTTTCCTATAATATCATCTATCCACTCCCATCCTCTATCGTATCCTATCCTCTATCCTATCCTATCCTATATCCTATAATATCCTCTATCCTATCCTATACTCAATCCTATCCTATCCTCTATCCTATCCTATCCTCTATCCTATACTATCCTCTATCCTATCCTATCCTCTATCCTATCCTGTCCACTATCCTATCCAATCCTCTATCATATCCTCTATCGTATAATATGGTCTATCCAATCCTATCCTCTATCCTATAATGTCCTCTATCCTATCTTATCCTCTATCCTATCCAATCCCCTATCCTATCCTGTATCCTATTAAATCCCCTATCCTATCCTCTATCCTATCCTCTATCCTATCCTCTATCCTATCCTATCCACTATCCTATAATATCCCCTATCCTATCCTATACTCTATCCAATCCTATCCTCTGTCCTATCCCATCCTCTATCCTATCCTATCCTCAATCCTATCCTATTCCCTATCCTATCCTAGCCTATCGTCTATCCTATCCAATCCTCTATCCTATCCTATCATATCCTCTATCCCATCGTATCCTCTATCCTATCCAATCCCCTATCCTATCCTGTATCCTATCCAATCCCCTATCCTATCCTCTATCCTATCCTCTATCCTATCCTCTATCCTATCCTATCCACTATCCTATAATATCCCCTATCCTATCCTATACTCTATCCAATCCTATCCTCTGTCCTATCCTATCCTCTATCCTATACTATCCTCTATCCTATCCTATCCTCTATTATATAATATGGTCTATCCGATCCAATCCTCTATCCTATCCTCTATCTTATCCTATCCTCAATCCTATCCTATCCCCTATCCTATCCTATCCTATCGTCTATCCTATCCAATCCTCTATCCTAACCTATCATATCCTCTATCCCATCGTATCCTGTATCCTATCCCATCCTCTATCATATCCTATCCTCTATCCTATCCCATCCTATAAGCCATAATGACCTCTATCCTATCCTATCCTCTATCCTATCGTATCGTCTATCCTATCGTATCATCTATCCTATCCCATCCTCTATCCTATCCTATCCTCTATCCTATCCTGTATCCTATCCAATCCCCTATCCTATCCTCTATCCTATCCTATCCTCTATCCTATCCTATCATCTATCCTGTCCTATCCTCTATCCAATCCTATCCTCAATAATATCCTTTCCTCTATCCTATCCTAACCTCTATCCAATCCTATCCTCTATCCCATCCTATCCTCTATCCTATCCTATGCTCTATCCTATCCTATCCTCTATCCTATTCAAATTCTACCCTATCCTATTCTCTATCCTATCCTATCCTGTATCCTATCCTATCCACTATCCTATCCAAATTCTACCCTATTCTCTATCCTATCCTCTATCCTATCCTCTATCCTATCCTCTATCCTATCCTCTATCCTATCATATCCTCTATCCTATCCTATCCTCTATCTTATCCTATCCTCTATCCTATCCTATCCTCTATCCTATCCTATCATCTATCCTGTCCTATCCTCTATCCAATCCTATCCTCAATAATATCCTTTCCTCTATCCTATCCTAACCTCTATCCAATCCTATCCTCTTTCCTATCCTATCCTCTATCCTAACCTCTATCCTATCCTATCCTCTATCCTAACCTCTATCCTATCCTATCCTCTATCCTATCATGTCCTATTCTCAATCCTATCCTATACTCTATCCTATCCTATCCTCTATCCTATTCTATACTCTATAATATCCTGTCCGCTATCCTATCCTATCCTCTATCCTATTCTATACTCTATAATATCCTATCCGCTATCCTATCCTATCCTCTATCCTATTCTATCCTCTATCCTATCCTATACTCTATCCTATCCTATCCTCTATCCTGTCCTATCATCTATCCTATCCTATCCTCAATCCCATCCTATCCTCTATCCTATACTATCCTCTATCCGATCCTATCCTCTATAATATCGCATCCTCTATCATATCATATCCTCTTTCCTATAACATCATCTATCCTATCCTATCCTCTATCCTATCCTATCCTCTTTCCTATAATATCATCTGTCCTATCATATCCTCTATCCTATCCTATCCTCTATAATATCGTATCCACTATCATATCCTATCCTCTTTCCTATAATACAATCTACCCTATCCTATTCTCTATCCTATCCTATCCTGTATCCTATCCTATCGTCTATAGTATCCTATCCCCAATCCTATCCAATCCTCTATCCTATCCTCTATCCTGTCCTATCCTTTATACTATCCTATCCCGAATCCTATCCTATCCCGAATCCTATCCTATCCTCTATCCTATCCTATCCTCTATCCTATCCTATCATTTATAATATCGTTTCCTCTATACTATAATATCATCTATCCTATCCTATCATCTATCCTGTCGTATCCTCTACCTAATCCTACCCTCAATCCTATCCTTTCCTCTATCCTATCCTATCCTCTATCCTATCCTATCCTCTATCCTATACTATACTCTAACATATCCAATCCTCTATCCTATCCTCTATACAATCCTATCCTCTATCGTATCGTATCCTCTGTAAGATCGTATTCTCTATAATACCGTATCCTCCATCCTACCCTATCCTCTTTCCTATAATATCATCTATCCTATAATATCCTCTATCCTATCCTATCCTCTACCCTATCCTATCCCCTATCCTGTTCTACACTCTATCCTATCCAATCCCCTAACCTATCCTCTATCGTCTCCTATCCTCTATCCTATCCAATCACCTATCCGATCATCTATCCTATGCTATCCTCTATCCTATCCTATCCTCAACCCTATCCTATCCTCATTCATATCGTATACTCTATCCTATCCTATCCTCTAACCTATCCTATCTTCTATCCTATTATATCCTCTTTACTATCCTATCGTCTTTCCTATCCTATCCTCAATCCTATCCTATCCTCTATCCTCTCCTATCCTCAACTCTATCCTATCCTCAATCCTATCCAATACTCTATCGTATCCAATCCCCTATCCTATCCTCTGTCCTATCCTCTATCCTATCCTATACTCTATACTATACTATCCTCTATCCTCTAATATCATCTATCCTATCCTATCCTCAATCCTATCATATACTCTATCCTATCCTATCCTCTATCCTGTCCTATCATCTATCCTATCCTATCCTCAATCCCATCCTATCCTCTATCCTATCCTGTCCTCTATCCGATCCTATCCTCTATAATATCGCATCCTCTATCATATCCTATCCTCTTTCCTATAACATCATCTATCCTATCCTATCCTCTATCCTATCCTATCCTCTTTCCTATAATATCATCTATCCTATCATATCCTCTATCCTATCCTATCCTCTATAATATCGTATCCACTATCATATCCTATCCTCTTTCCTATAATACCATCTACCCTATCCTATTCTCTATCCTATCCTATAATGTATCCTATCCTATCGTCTATAGTATCCTATCGAATCCTCTATCCTATCCTCTATCCTGTCCTATCCTTTATACTATCCTATCCCGAATCCTATCCTATCCTCTATCCTATCCTATCCTCTATCCTATCCTATCATTTATAATATCGTTTCATCTATCCTATAATATCATCTATCCTATCCTATCATCTATCCTGTCGTATCCTCTATCTAATCCTACCCTCAATCCTATCCTTTCCTCTATCCTATCCTATCCTCTATCCTATACTATACTCTAACATATCCAATCCTCTATCGTATCCTATCCTCTGTAAGATCGTATTCTCTATAATACCGTATCCTCCATCCTACCCTATCCTCTTTCCTATAATATCATCTATCCTATAATATCCTCTATCCTATCCTATCCTCTACCCTATCCTATCCCCTATCCTGTTCTACACTCTATCCTATCCAATCCCCTAACCTATCCTCTATCGTCTCCTATCCTCTATCCTATCCAATCACCTATCCGATCCTCTATCCTATGCTATCCTCTATCCTATCCTATCCTCAATCCTATCCTATCCTCTATCCTATCCTCTCCTCTATCCTAACCTCTATCCTATCCTATCCTCTATCCTATCATATCCTATTCTCAATCCTATCCTATACTCTATCCTATCCTATCCTCTATCCTATTCTATACTCTATCATATCCTATCCGCTATCCTATTATATCCTCTTTACTATCCTATCCTCTTTCCTATCCTATCCTCAATCCTATCCTATCCTCTATCCTCTCCTATCCTCAACTCTATCCTATCCTCAATCCTATCCTATACTCTATCGTATCCAATCCCCTATCCTATCCTCTGTCCTATCCTTTATCCTATGCTATCCTCTATAATATCGTATCCACTATCATATCCTATCCTCTTTCCTATAATACCATCTACCCTATCCTATTCTCTATCCTATCCTATCCTGTATCCTATCCTATCGTCTATAGTATCCTATCCCCAATCCTACCCAATCCTCTATCCTATCCGCTATCCTGTCCTATCCTTTATCCTATCCTATCCCGAATCCTATCCTATTCTCTATCCTATCCTATCATGTATAATATCGTTTCCTCTATCCTATAATATCATCTATCCTATCCTATTCTCTATCCTATCCTATCTTATCCTCTATCGTATCCTATCCTCTATCATATCCAATCGTATATTCTAACCTCTAACCTATCCTATCCTCTTTCCTATCTTATCCTTAATCCTATCCAATCCCCTATCCTATCATCTGTCCTATCCTCTATCCTATCCTATCCTCTATACTATACTATCCTCTATCCTATACAATCCTCTGTCCCATACTCTATCCTACTCTCTATCCTATCTTATCCTATCCTCAATCCTATCCTATCCTCTATCCTATCCTATCCTTTATACTATCCAATCCTCTATCGTATCCTCTATTCTATCCTAACCTCTATCCTATCCTATCCTCTACAATATCGTATCCTCTATCATATCCTATCCTCTTTCCCATAATATCATCTATCCTATCCTATTCTCTATCCTATCCTATCCTCTATCCTATCCTATCCTCTATAATATCGTATTCTCTATCATATCCTATCCTCTTTTCTATAATATCATCTATCCTATCCTATCCTCTATCCTATCCTATCCTCTATAATATCGTATCCTCTATCCTATAATATCATCTATCCTATCCTATTCTCTATCCTATAGTATCCTTTCCACTATCCTATCCTCTCCTCAATCCTATCCTATCCTCTATCCTATCCTATCCTTTGTACTATCCAATATTCTATCGTATCCTCTATCCTATCCTATCCTCTACAATATCGTATCCTCTATCATATCCTATCCTCTTTCCCATAATATCATCTATCCTATCCTATTCTCTATCCTATCCTCTGTACTATCCTCTATCCTATCCTATCCTCTATACTATACTATCCTCTATCCTATCCTATCCCCTATACTATCCTATCCTATCCACTATCCTATCCTATCCTCAATCCTATCCTATCCCCTATCCTATCCTCTATACTATACTATCCTCTATCCTATCCTATCCCCTATACTATCCTGTCCACAATCCTATCCTATCCTCTATTATATGCTATACTGTATCCTATCCTATCCTCTATAATATCGTATCCTTCATCATATCCTATCCTCTATCCTATCCTATCCTCTATCCTATCCAATCCCCTATCCTATCGTCTGGCCTATCCTCTATCCTATCCTATACTTTATACTATACTATCCACTACCCTATCCTATCCTCAATCCTATCCTATCCTCTATCCTATCCTGTCCTTTATACTATCCAATCCTGTATCGTATCCTCTATCGTGTCCTATCCTCTATCCTATCCTATCCTTTATACTATCATCTCCTTTTTACTATCCTATCCTCTTTCCTATCGTATCCTCAATCCTATCCTCTCCTCTATCCTATACAATCCCCTATCCTATTCTGTATCCTATCCTATCCTCTATCCTATCCTAAATCCTAAATCCTATCCTATCCTCTATCCTATCCAATCCCCTATCCTATCCTCTATACTATCCTATCCCCTATACTATCCTATCCACAATCCTATCCTATCCTCTATCATATGCTATACTGTATCCTGTCCTATCATCTATAATATCGTATCCTTCATCATATCCTATCCTCTATCCTAGAAGACCATCTATCCTATCCTATTCTCTATCCTACCCTATCCTCTATCCTATCCTATCCTCAATCCTATCCTATCCTCTATCCTATCCAATCCCCTATCCTATCCTCAATCCTATCCTATCCTCTATCCTATCCTATCCATTATACTATCCTATCCTCTATCCTAACCTATCGTCTATACTATCCTTTCGTCTGTCCTATCCTCTATCCTATCCTATCCTCTATACTATACTATCCACTATCCTATCCTATCCTCAATCCTATCCTATCCTCTATCCTATCCTGTTCTTTATACTATCCAATCCTGTATCGTATCCTCTATCGTATCCTCAATCCTATCCTCTCCTCTATCCTATACAATCCCCTATCCTATTCTGTATCCTATCCTATCCTCTATCCTATCCTATCCTCAATCCTATCCTATCCTCTATCCTATCCAATCCCCTATCCTATCCTCTATACTATCCTATCCCCTATACTATCCTATCCACAATCCTATCCTATCCTCTATCATATGCTATACTGTATCCTATCCTATCATCTATAATATCGTATCCTTCATCATATCCTATCCTCTATCCTAGAAGACCATCTATCCTATCCTATTCTCTATCCTACCCTATCCTCTATCCTATCCTATCCTCAATCCTATCCTATCCTCTATCCTATCCAATCCCCTATCCTATCCTCAATCCTATCCTATCCTCTATCCTATCCTATCCTTTATACTATCCTATCCTCTATCGTATCCTCTATCCTATCCTTTCCTCTACAATATCGTATCCTCTATCCTATCCTATCCTCTATCCTGTCCTATCCTCTATCCTATCCTATCCTCTATCCTATTTTATACTCTATCCTATCCTATCCTCTTTACTATCCTATCCTCTTTCCTATCCTATCCTCAATGCTATCCTCTCCTCTATCCTATACAATCCCCTATCCTATTCTCTATTCTATCCTATTCTCTATCCTATCTTATCCTCAAACCTATTCTATCCTCTATCCTATCCTATCCTATCCTCAATCCTATCCAATCCTCTATCTTATCCTATCCTCTATCCTATCCTATCCTCTATAATATCGTAGCCTCTATCCTATCCTATCCTCTATCCTATCCTATCCTATCCTCTATCCTATCCAATCCCCTATCCTCTTCTCTATCCTATCCTATCCTCTATCCAATTTTATCCTCAATCCTATTCTATCCTCAATCCTATCCTATCCAATCCCCTATCCTATCCTCTGTCCTATCCTCTATCCTATCCTATCCTCTATACTATACTATCCTCTATCCTTTCCTATCCCTTACACTATCCTATCCTATCCTAACCTCAATCCTTTCCTATCCTCTATCCTATCCTATCCTGTATCCTATCCAATCCTCTATCGTATCCTCTATCCTATCCTATCCTCTTTCCTATCCTATCCTGTATCCTATTCTATCCTCTATAATATCGTATCTTCTATCATATCCTACCCTCTTTACCATAATATCATCTTTCCTATGCTATTCTCTATCCTATCTTATCCTCTATCCTATCCTATCCTCTATCGTCTCCTATCCTCGATCATATCCAATCCCCAATCTTATCCAATCCCCTATCCTATTCTCTATCCTGTCCTATCCTCTATCATATCCTATCCTCAATCATAACCTATCCTCTATCCCATCCTATCCTCAATCCTATCCTATCCTCTATCCTATCCTATCCTGCATACTATCTTATCCTCTATAATATCGTATCCTCTATCATATCCTATCCTCTTGCCTATAATATCATCTATCCTATCCTATACTCTATAATATCGTATCCACTATCGTATCCTATCCTCTTTCCTATAATATCATCTACCCTATCCTATTCTCTATCCTATCCTAACCTCAATCCTATCCTATCCTCTATACTATCCAATCCCCTATCCTACCCTCTATGCTATCCAATCACCTATCCTATCCTCTATGCTGTCCTATCCTCTATCCTATCCTATCCTCAATCCTATCCAATCCTCTATCCTATCCTATACTGTATCCTATCCTTCCCTCTATAATATCGTATCCTCTATCATATCCTATCCTCTTTTCCATAATATCATCTATCCTATCCTATCCCCTAAACTATCCTATCCTATCCACTATCCTATCCTATCCTCAATCCTATCCTCAATCCTATCCTATCCTCTATCCTATCCTATCCTCTATCCTATCCTATCCTTTGTACTATCCAATCCTCTATCGTATCCTCTATCCTATCCTATCCTCAATCCTATCCTATCCTCTACATTATCGTATCCTCTATCATATCCTATCCTCTTTCCCATAATATCATCTATGCTATCCTATTCTCTATCCTATCCTATCCTCTATCCTATCCTATCCTCTTTACTATCCTATCCTCTATCCTATCCTATCCTCTATCCTATCCTATCCATTATACTATCCAATCCTCTATCGTATCCTCTATCCTATCCTATCCTCAATCCTATCCTATCCTCTATCCTATCCTATCCTCTATCCTATCCTATCCTCTTTACTATCCTATCCTCTATCATATCCTATCCTCTATCCTATCCTATCCTCTTTACTATCCTATCCTCTTTCCTATCCTATCCTCAATCCTATCCTATCCTCTTTACTATTCTATCCTCTTTCCAATCCTATCCTCAATCCTATCCTATCCTCTTTACTATCCTATCCTCTTTCCTATCCTATCCTCAATCCTACACCATCCTCTATCCTATCCAATCCCCTATCCTATTCTCTATCCTATCCTACCCTCTATCCTATCTTATCCTCAATCCTATTCTATCCTCTATCCTATCCTATCCTCTATACTATACTATCCTCTATCCTATCCTATCCCCTATACTCTCCTATCCTATCCACTATCCTATCCTATCCTCAATCCTATCCTATCCTCTATCCTATCCTATCCTCTACAATATCGTATCCTCTATCATATCCTATCCTCTTTCCTATAATATCATCTATCCTATCCTATCCTCTATCCTATTCTATCCTCTATAATATCCTATCCACTATCATATCCTATCCTCTTTCCTATAATATCATCTGCCCTATCCTATCCCCAATCCTATCCAATCCTCTATCCTATCCTATCATCTACCCTATCCAATCCCCTATCCTATTCTCTATCCTATCCTATCCTCTATCCAATCTTATCCTCAATCCTATTCTATCCTCTATCCTATCCTATCCTCTATCCTATCGTATCTTCAATCCTATCCTATCCTCTATCCTATCCAGTCCCCTATCCTATCCTCTGCCATATCCTCTATCCTATCCTATCCTCTATACTATACTATCCTCTATCCTATCCTATCCCCTATACTATCCTATCCTATCCACTATCCTATCCTATCCTCAATCCTATTCTATCCTCTATCCTATCCAATCCCCTATCCTATCCTCTGTCATATCCTCTATCCTATCCTATCCTCTATACTATACTATCCTCTATCCTATCCTATCCCCTATACTATCCTATCCTATCCACTATCCTATCCTATACTCAATCCTATCCTATCCTCTATCCTATCCTATCCTCTATCCTATCCTATCCTCAATCCTATCCTATCCTCTATCCTATCCAATTCCCTATCCTATCCTCTGTCCTATCCCGTATCCTATCCTATCCCCTATACTATCCTATCCTATCCACTATCCTATCCTCTATCCTATCCAATCCCCTATCCTATCCTCTGTCCTATCCCGTATCCTATCCTATCCTGTATACTATACTATCCTCTATCCTATCCTATCCCCTATACTATCCTATCCTATCCACTATCCTATCCTATACTCAATCCTATTCTATCCTCTATCCTATCCTATCCTCTATCCTATCCTATCCTCTATCCCATCCAATCCCCTATCCTATCCTCTGTCCTATCCCGTATCCTATCCTATCTTCTATACTATACTATCCTCTATCCTATCCTATCCTCTATACTATCCTATCCTATCCACTATCCTATCCTATCCTCAATTCTATCCTATCCTCTATCCTATCCAATCCCCTATCCAATCCTATCCTCTACCCTATCCTATCCTCTATCGTCTCCTATCCTCTATCATATCCAATCCCCTACCCTATCCTCTTTTATATCGTATCCACTATCATATCCTATACTCTTTCCTATAATATCATCTGCCCTATCCTATACTCTATCCTATCCTATCCTGTATCCTATCCTATCGTCTATCGTATCCTATCCTCTACAATATCGTATCCTCTATCATATCCTATCCTCTTTCCCATAATATCATCTATCCTATCCTATTTTCTATCCTATCCTATCCTCTATCCTACCCTATCCTCTATCCTATCCTATCCTCTTTACTATCCTATCCTCTTTCCTATCCTATCCTCAATCCTATCCTATCCTCTTTACTATTCTATCCTCTTTCCTATCCTATCCTCAATCCTATCCTATCCTCTATCCTCTCCAATCCCCTATCCTATTCTCTATCCTATCCTACCCTCTATCCTATCTTATCCTCAATCCTATCCTATCCTCTATCCTATCCTATCCTCTTTACTATCCTATCCTCTATCCTATCCTATCCTCTTTACTATCCTATCCTCTTTCCTATCCTATCCTCAATCCTATCCTATCCTCTTTACTATCCTATCCTCTTTCCTATCCTATCCTCAATCCTATCCTATCCTCTATCCTATCCTATCCTTTATACTATCCTATCCTCTATCGTATCCTCTATCCTATCCTTTCCTCTACAATATCGTATCCTCTATCCTATCCTATCCTCTATCCTGTCCTATCCTCTATCCTATCCTATCCTCTATCCTATTTTATACTCTATCCTATCCTATCCTCTTTACTATCCTATCCTCTTTCCTATCCTATCCTCAATGCTATCCTCTCCTCTATCCTATACAATCCCCTATCCTATTCTCTATTCTATCCTATTCTCTATCCTATCTTATCCTCAAACCTATTCTATCCTCTATCCTATCCTATCCTATCCTCAATCCTATCCAATCCTCTATCTTATCCTATCCTCTATCCTATCCTATCCTCTATAATATCGTAGCCTCTATCCTATCCTATCCTCTATCCTATCCTATCCTATCCTCTATCCTATCCAATCCCCTATCCTCTTCTCTATCCTATCCTATCCTCTATCCAATTTTATCCTCAATCCTATTCTATCCTCAATCCTATCCTATCCAATCCCCTATCCTATCCTCTGTCCTATCCTCTATCCTATCCTATCCTCTATACTATACTATCCTCTATCCTTTCCTATCCCTTACACTATCCTATCCTATCCTAACCTCAATCCTTTCCTATCCTCTATCCTATCCTATCCTGTATCCTATCCAATCCTCTATCGTATCCTCTATCCTATCCTATCCTCTTTCCTATCCTATCCTGTATCCTATTCTATCCTCTATAATATCGTATCTTCTATCATATCCTACCCTCTTTACCATAATATCATCTTTCCTATGCTATTCTCTATCCTATCTTATCCTCTATCCTATCCTATCCTCTATCGTCTCCTATCCTCGATCATATCCAATCCCCAATCTTATCCAATCCCCTATCCTATTCTCTATCCTGTCCTATCCTCTATCATATCCTATCCTCAATCATAACCTATCCTCTATCCCATCCTATCCTCAATCCTATCCTATCCTCTATCCTATCCTATCCTGCATACTATCTTATCCTCTATAATATCGTATCCTCTATCATATCCTATCCTCTTGCCTATAATATCATCTATCCTATCCTATACTCTATAATATCGTATCCACTATCGTATCCTATCCTCTTTCCTATAATATCATCTACCCTATCCTATTCTCTATCCTATCCTAACCTCAATCCTATCCTATCCTCTATACTATCCAATCCCCTATCCTACCCTCTATGCTATCCAATCACCTATCCTATCCTCTATGCTGTCCTATCCTCTATCCTATCCTATCCTCAATCCTATCCAATCCTCTATCCTATCCTATACTGTATCCTATCCTTCCCTCTATAATATCGTATCCTCTATCATATCCTATCCTCTTTTCCATAATATCATCTATCCTATCCTATCCCCTAAACTATCCTATCCTATCCACTATCCTATCCTATCCTCAATCCTATCCTCAATCCTATCCTATCCTCTATCCTATCCTATCCTCTATCCTATCCTATCCTTTGTACTATCCAATCCTCTATCGTATCCTCTATCCTATCCTATCCTCAATCCTATCCTATCCTCTACATTATCGTATCCTCTATCATATCCTATCCTCTTTCCCATAATATCATCTATGCTATCCTATTCTCTATCCTATCCTATCCTCTATCCTATCCTATCCTCTTTACTATCCTATCCTCTATCCTATCCTATCCTCTATCCTATCCTATCCATTATACTATCCAATCCTCTATCGTATCCTCTATCCTATCCTATCCTCAATCCTATCCTATCCTCTATCCTATCCTATCCTCTATCCTATCCTATCCTCTTTACTATCCTATCCTCTATCATATCCTATCCTCTATCCTATCCTATCCTCTTTACTATCCTATCCTCTTTCCTATCCTATCCTCAATCCTATCCTATCCTCTTTACTATTCTATCCTCTTTCCAATCCTATCCTCAATCCTATCCTATCCTCTTTACTATCCTATCCTCTTTCCTATCCTATCCTCAATCCTACACCATCCTCAATCCTATCCTATCCTCTATCCTATCCAATCCCCTATCCTATTCTCTATCCTATCCTACCCTCTATCCTATGTTATCCTCAATCCTATCCTATCCTCTATCCTATCCTATCCTCTTTACTATCCTATCCTCTATCCTATCCTATCCTCTATCCTATCCTATCCTCTTTACTATCCTATCCTCTTTCCTATCCTATCCTCAATCCTATCCTGTCATCTTTACTATCCTATCCTCTTTCCTATCCTATCCTCAATCCTATCCCATCCTCTATCCTATCCAATCCCCTATCCTATCCTCTATCCTCTTCTATCCTCTATAATATCCTATCCACTATCATATCCTATCCTCTTTCCTATAATATCATCTGCCCTATCCTATCCCCAATCCTATCCAATCCTCTATCCTATCCTATCATCTACCCTATCCAATCCCCTATCCTATTCTCTATCCTATCCTATCCTCTATCCAATCTTATCCTCAATCCTATTCTATCCTCTATCCTATCCTATCCTCTATCCTATCGTATCCTCAATCCTATCCTATCCTCTATCCTATCCAGTCCCCTATCCTATCCTCTGCCATATCCTCTATCCTATCCTATCCTCTATACTATACTATCCTCTATCCTATCCTATCCCCTATACTATCCTATCCTATCCACTATCCTATCCTATCCTCAATCCTATTCTATCCTCTATCCTATCCAATCCCCTATCCTATCCTCTGTCATATCCTCTATCCTATCCTATCCTCTATACTATACTATCCTCTATCCTATCCTATCCCCTATACTATCCTATCCTATCCTCTATCCTATCCAATTCCCTATCCTATCCTCTGTCCTATTCCGTATCCTATCCTATCCCCTATACTATCTTATCCTATCCACTATCCTATCCTCTATCCTATCCAATCCCCTATCCTATCCTCTGTCCTATCCCGTATCCTATCCTATCCTGTATACTATACTATCCTCTATCCTATCCTATCCCCTATACTATCCTATCCTATCCACTATCCTATCCTATACTCAATCCTATTCTATCCTCTATCCTATCCTATCCTCTATACTATCCTATCCTATCCACTATCCTATCCTATCCTCAATTCTATCCTATCCTCTATCCTATCCAATCCCCTATCCAATCCTATCCTCTACCCTATCCTATCCTCTATCGTCTCCTATCCTCTATCATATCCAATCCCCTACCCTATCCTCTTTTATATCGTATCCACTATCATATCCTATACTCTTTCCTATAATATCATCTGCCCTATCCTATACTCTATCCTATCCTATCCTGTATCCTATCCTATCGTCTATCGTATCCTATCCTCTACAATATCGTATCCTCTATCATATCCTATCCTCTTTCCCATAATATCATCTATCCTATCCTATTTTCTATCCTATCCTATCCTCTATCCTATCCTATCCTCTATCCTATCCTATCCCCTATCCTATTCTCTATCCTATCCTATCCTCTATCCTATCTTATCCTCAATCCTATTCTATCCTCTATCCTATCCTATCCTCTATCCTATCCTATCCTCTATCCTATCCAATCCCCTATCCTATCCTCTGTCCTATCCCGTATCCTATCCTATCCTGTATACTATACTATCCTCTATCCTATCCTATACCCTATACTATCCTATCCTATCCACTATCCTATCCTATACTCAATCCTATCCTATCCTCTATCCTATCCAATCGCCTATCCTATCCTCTGTCCTATCCCGTATCCTATCCTATCCTCTATACTATACTATCCTCTATCCTATCCTATCCCCTATACTCTCCTATCCTATCCACTATCCTATCCTATCCTCAATCCTATCCTATCCTCTATCCTATCCTATCCTTTATACTATCCAATCCTCTATCGTATCCTCTATCCTATCCTATCCTCTACAATATCGTATCCTCTATCATATCCTATCCTCTTTCCCATAATATCATCTATGCTATCCTATTCTCTATCCTATCCTATCCTCTATCCTATCTTATCCCCTATCCTATTCTCTATCCTATCCTATCCTCTATCCTATCTTATCCTCAATCCTATCCTATCCTCTATCCTATCCTATCCTCTTTACTATCCTATCCTCTATCCTATCCTATCCTCTATCCTATCCTATCCTCTTTACTATCCTATCCTCTTTCCTATCCTATCCTCAATCCTATCCTATCATCTTTACTATCCTATCCTCTTTTATATCCTATCCTCAATCCTATCCCATCCTCTATCCTATCCAATCCCCTATCCTATTCTCTATCCTATCCTACCCTCTATCCTATGTTATCCTCAATCCTATTCTATCCTCTATCCTTTTATATCCTCCATACTATACTATCCTCTATCCTATCCTATCCCCTATACTATCCTATCCTATCCACTATCCTATCCTATCCTCAATCCTATCCTATCCTCTATCCTATCCTATCCTTTGTACTATCCAATCCTCTATCGTATCCTCTATCATATCCTATCCTCTTTCCCATAATATCATCTATGCTATCCTATTCTCTATCCTATCCTATCCTCTATCCTATCTTATCCCCTATCCTATTCTCTATCCTATCCTATCCTCTATCATATCTTATCCTCAATCCTATTCTATCCTCTATCCTATCCTATCCTCTATCCTATCCTATCCTCAATCCTATCCTATCCTCTATCCTATCCAATCCCCTATCCTATCCTGTGTCCTATCCCGTATCCTATCCTATCCTGTATACTATACTATCCTCTATCCTATCCTATCCCCTATACTATCCTATCCTATCCACTATCCTATCCTATACTCAATCCTATTCTATCCTCTATCCTATCCTATCCTCAATCCTATCCTATCCTCAATCCTATCCTATACTCTTTCCTATCCTATCCTGTATCCTATCCTCTATAATATCGTATCCTCTATCATCTCCTATCCTGTTGCCGATAATATCATCTATCCTATCCTATCTTCTATAATATCGTATCATCTATCATATCCTATCCTCTTGCCTATAATATCATATATCCTATCCTATTCTCTTTCCTATCCTATCCTCTATCCTATCCTATCCTTTATACTATCCAATCCTCTATCGTATCCTCTATCCTATCCTATCCTCTATCGTCTCCTATCTTCTATCATATCCAATCCCCTATCCTATCCTCTATCCTATCCTATCCTCTATCCTATCCTATCCCCTATCCTATCCTATCGTCTATAATATCGTATCCTCTATCATATCCTATCCTCTTTCCTATAATATCATCTATCCTATCCTATCCTCTATCCTATTCTATCCTCTATAATATCCTATCCACTATCATATCCTATCCTCTTTCCTATAATATCATCTGCCCTATCCTATCCCCAATCCTATCCAATCCTCTAT
This sequence comes from Halictus rubicundus, assembly GCF_050948215.1. NCBI lineage: Eukaryota > Metazoa > Arthropoda > Insecta > Hymenoptera > Halictidae > Halictus > Halictus rubicundus. The sequence goes on along the minus strand of NW_027488678.1, from coordinate 610,965 downwards.
CCTATCCTATCATCTACCCTATCCAATCCCCTATCCTATTCTCTATCCTATCCTATCCTCTATCCTATCGTATCCTCAATCCTATCCTATCCTCTATCCTATCCAGTCCCCTATCCTATCCTCTGCCATATCCTCTATCCTATCCTATCCTCTATACTATACTATCCTCTATCCTATCCTATCCCCTATACTATCCTATCCTATCTACTATCCTATCCTATCCTCAATCCTATTCTATCCTCTATCCTATCCAATCCCCTATCCTATCCTCTGTCATATCCTCTATCCTATCCTATCCTCTATACTATACTATCCTCTATCCTATCCTATCCCCTATACTATCCTATCCTATCCACTATCCTATCCTATACTCAATCCTATTCTATCCTCTATCCTATCCTATCCTCTATCCTATCCTATCCTCAATCCTATCCTATCCTCTATCCTATCCAATTCCCTATCCTATCCTCTGTCCTATCCCGTATCCTATCCTATCCCCTATACTATCCTATCCTATCCACTATCCTATCCTCTATCCTATCCAATCCCCTATCCTATCCTCTGTCCTATCCCGTATCCTATCCTATCCTGTATACTATACTATCCTCTATCCTATCCTATCCCCTATACTATCCTATCCTATCCACTATCCTATCCTATACTCAATCCTATTCTATCCTCTATCCTATCCTATCCTCTATCCTATCCTATCCTCTATCCCATCCAATCCCCTATCCTATCCTCTGTCCTATCCCGTATCCTATCCTATCTTCTATACTATACTATCCTCTATCCTATCCTATCCTCTATACTATCCTATCCTATCCACTATCCTATCCTATCCTCAATTCTATCCTATCCTCTATCCTATCCAATCCCCTATCCAATCCTATCCTCTACCCTATCCTATCCTCTATCGTCTCCTATCCTCTATCATATCCAATCCCCTACCCTATCCTCTTTTATATCGTATCCACTATCATATCCTATACTCTTTCCTATAATATCATCTGCCCTATCCTATACTCTATCCTATCCTATCCTGTATCCTATCCTATCGTCTATCGTATCCTATCCTCTACAATATCGTATCCTCTATCATATCCTATCCTCTTTCCCATAATATCATCTATCCTATCCTATTTTCTATCCTATCCTATCCTCTATCCTACCCTATCCTCTATCCTATCCTATCCTCTTTACTATCCTATCCTCTTTCCTATCCTATCCTCAATCCTATCCTATCCTCTTTACTATCCTATCCTCTTTCCTATCCTATCCTCAATCCTATCCTATCCTCTATCCTCTCCAATCCCCTATCCTATTCTCTATCCTATCCTACCCTCTATCCTATCTTATCCTCAATCCTATCCTATCCTCTATCCTATCCTATCCTCTTTACTATCCTTTCCTCTATCCTATCCTATCCTCTTTACTATCCTATCCTCTTTCCTATCCTATCCTCAATCCTATCCTATCCTCTTTACTATCCTATCCTCTTTCCTATCCTATCCTCAATCCTATCCTATCCTCTATCCTATCCAATCCCCTATCCTATTCTCTATCCTATCCTACCCTCTATCCTATGTTATCCTCAATCCTATCCTATCCTCTATCCTATCCTATCCTCTTTACTATCCTATCCTCTATCCTATCCTATCCTCTATCCTATCCTATCCTCTTTACTATCCTATCCTCTTTCCTATCCTATCCTCAATCCTATCCTATCATCTTTACTATCCTATCCTCTTTCCTATCCTATCCTCAATCCTATCCCATCCTCTATCCTATCCAATCCCCTATCCTATCCTCTATCCTATTCTATCCTCTATAATATCCTATCCACTATCATATCCTATCCTCTTTCCTATAATATCATCTGCCCTATCCTATCCCCAATCCTATCCAATCCTCTATCCTATCCTATCATCTACCCTATCCAATCCCCTATCCTATTCTCTATCCTATCCTATCCTCTATCCAATCTTATCCTCAATCCTATTCTATCCTCTATCCTATCCTATCCTCTATCCTATCGTATCCTCAATCCTATCCTATCCTCTATCCTATCCAGTCCCCTATCCTATCCTCTGCCATATCCTCTATCCTATCCTATCCTCTATACTATACTATCCTCTATCCTATCCTATCCCCTATACTATCCTATCCTATCCACTATCCTATCCTATCCTCAATCCTATTCTATCCTCTATCCTATCCAATCCCCTATCCTATCCTCTGTCATATCCTCTATCCTATCCTATCCTCTATACTATACTATCCTCTATCCTATCCTATCCCCTATACTATCCTATCCTATCCACTATCCTATCCTATACTCAATCCTATTCTATCCTCTATCCTATCCTATCCTCTATCCTATCCTATCCTCAATCCTATCCTATCCTCTATCCTATCCAATTCCCTATCCTATCCTCTGTCCTATCCCGTATCCTATCCTATCCCCTATACTATCCTATCCTATCCACTATCCTATCCTCTATCCTATCCAATCCCCTATCCTATCCTCTGTCCTATCCCGTATCCTATCCTATCCTGTATACTATACTATCCTCTATCCTATCCTATCCCCTATACTATCCTATCCTATCCACTATCCTATCCTATACTCAATCCTATTCTATCCTCTATCCTATCCTATCCTCTATACTATCCTATCCTATCCACTATCCTATCCTATCCTCAATTCTATCCTATCCTCTATCCTATCCAATCCCCTATCCAATCCTATCCTCTACCCTATCCTATCCTCTATCGTCTCCTATCCTCTATCATATCCAATCCCCTACCCTATCCTCTTTTATATCGTATCCACTATCATATCCTATACTCTTTCCTATAATATCATCTGCCCTATCCTATACTCTATCCTATCCTATCCTGTATCCTATCCTATCGTCTATCGTATCCTATCCTCTACAATATCGTATCCTCTATCATATCCTATCCTCTTTCCCATAATATCATCTATCCTATCCTATTTTCTATCCTATCCTATCCTCTATCCTACCCTATCCTCTATCCTATCCTATCCTCTTTACTATCCTATCCTCTTTCCTATCCTATCCTCAATCCTATCCTATCCTCTTTACTATCCTATCCTCTTTCCTATCCTATCCTCAATCCTATCCTATCCTCTATCCTCTCCAATCCCCTATCCTATTCTCTATCCTATCCTACCCTCTATCCTATCTTATCCTCAATCCTATCCTATCCTCTATCCTATCCTATCCTCTTTACTATCCTATCCTCTATCCTATCCTATCCTCTTTACTATCCTATCCTCTTTCCTATCCTATCCTCAATCCTATCCTATCCTCTTTACTATCCTATCCTCTTTCCTATCCTATCCTCAATCCTATCCTATCCTCTATCCTATCCAATCCCCTATCCTATTCTCTATCCTATCCTACCCTCTATCCTATGTTATCCTCAATCCTATCCTATCCTCTATCCTATCCTATCCTCTTTACTATCCTATCCTCTATCCTATCCTATCCTCTATCCTATCCTATCCTCTTTACTATCCTATCCTCTTTCCTATCCTATCCTCAATCCTATCCTATCATCTTTACTATCCTATCCTCTTTCCTATCCTATCCTCAATCCTATCCCATCCTCTATCCTATCCAATCCCCTATCCTATTCTCTATCCTATCCTAACCTCTATCCTATCTTATCCTCAATCCTATTCTATCCTCTATCCTATCCTATCCTCTATACTATACTATCCTCTATCCTATCCTATCCCCTATACTATCCTATCCTATCCACTATCCTATCCTATCCTCAATCCTATCCTATCCTCTATCCTATCCTATCCTTTATACTATCCAATCCTCTATCGTATCCTCTATCCTATCCTATCCTCTATCCTGCCCTATCCTCTACAATATCGTATCCTCTATCATATCCTATCCTCTTTCCCATAATATCATCTATGCTATCCTATTCGCTATCCTATCCTATCCTCTATCCTATCTTATCCCCTATCCTATTCTCTATCCTATCCTATCCTCTATCCTATCTTATCCTCAATCCTATTCTATCCTCTATCCTATCCTATCCTCTATCCTATCCTATCCTCAATCCTATCCTATCCTCTATCCTATCCAATACCCTATCCTATCCTCTGTCCTATCCCGTATCTTATCCTATCCTGTATACTATACTATCCTCTATCCTATCCTATCCCCTATACTATCCTATCCTATCCACTATCCTATCCTATACTCAATCCTATTCTATCCTCTATCCTATCCTATCCTCTATCCTATCCTATCCTCAATCCTATCCTATCCTCAATCCTATCCTATACTCTTTCCTATCCTATCCTGTATCCTATCCTCTATAATATCGTATCCTCTATCATCTCCTATCCTGTTGCCTATAATATCATCTATCCTATCCTATCTTCTATAATATCGTATCATCTATCATATCCTATCCTCTTGCCTATAATATCATATATCCTATCCTATTCTCTTTCCTATCCTATCCTCTATCCTATCCTATCCTTTATACTATCCAATCCTCTATCGTATCCTCTATCCTATCCTATCCTCTATCGTCTCCTATCTTCTATCATATCCAATCCCCTATCCTATCCTCTATCCTATCCTATCCTCTATACTATCCTATCCCCTATCCTACCCTATCCTCTATCATATCCTATCCTCTTTCCTATAATATCATCTATCCTATCCTATCCTCTATCCTATTCTATCCTCTATAATATCCTATCCACTATCATATCCTATCCTCTTTCCTATAATATCATCTGCCCTATCCTATTCTCTATCCTATCCTATCCTGTATCCTATCCTATCGTTTATCGTATCCTATCCCCAATCCTATCCAATCCTCTATCCTATCCTCGATCATGTCATATCCTTTATCCTATCCTATCCCCAATCCTATCCTATCCTCTATCCTATCCTATCATCAACCCTATCCAATCCCCTATCCTATTCTCTATCCTATCCTATCCTCTATCCAATCTTATCCTCAATCCTATTCTATCCTCTATCCTATCCTATCCTCTATCCTATCGTATCCTCAATCCTATCCTATCCTCTATCCTATCCAATCCCCTATCCTATCCTCTGTCCTATCCTCTATCCTATCCTATCCTCTGTCCTATCCTCTATCCTATCCTATCCTCTATACTTACTATCCTCTATCCTATCCTATCCCCTATACTATCCTATCCTATCCACTATCCTATCCTATACTCAATCCTATTCTATCCTCTATCCTATCCTATCCTCTATCCTATCCTATCCTCAATCCTATCCTATCCTCTATCCTATCCAATCCCCTATCCTATCCTCTGTCCTATCCTGTATCCTATCCTATCCCCTATACTATCCTATCCTATCCACTATCCTATCCTATACTCAATCCTATTCTATCCTCTATCCTATCCTATCCTCTATCCTATCCTATCCTCAATCCTATCCTATCCTCTATCCTATCCAATCCCCTATCCTATCCTCTGTCCTATCCCGTATCCTATCCTATCCCCTATACTATCCTATCCTATCCACTATCCTATCCTATCCTCAATCCTATCCTATCCTCTATCCTATCCTATCATTTATACTATCCAATCCTCTATGGTATCCTCTATCCTATCCTATCCGCTATCCTAACCTATTCTCTATCATATCCTCTGTACTATCCTATCCTCTATCCTATCCAATCCCCTATCCCATCCTCTATCCTATCCTATCCTCTATCCTATCCTATCCTCTATCGTCTCCTATCCTCTATCATATCCAATCCCCTATCCTATCCTCTATCCTATCCTATCCTATCCATATCCTCTGTCCCATCCCATCCTCTATCCTATCCAACCCCATATCCTATCCTCTATCCTATCCAATCCCCTATCCTATCCTCTATGCTGTCCTATCCTCTATCCTATCCTATCCTCTATACTATCCTATCCTCTATCCTATAATATCATCTATCCTATCCAATCCTCAACCCTATCCTATCCTCTATCCTATAATATCATCTATCCTATCCAATCCTCAACCCTATCCTATCCTCAATCCTATCCTATACTGTTTCCTATCCTATACTGTTTCCTATCCTATCCTCAATCCTATCCTATCCTCTATAATGTAATATCCTCTATCCTATCCAATCCTCTATCCTATACTCTATCCTATCCTCTATCCAATCCTATCCTCTATCCTATTCTATCCTCAATCCTATCCTATCCTCAATCCTATCCTATCCTCTATCCTATCCTATCCTCTATACTATTCTATCCTCTATCCTATAAATATCATCTATCCTATCCAATCCTCAACATTATCCTATCCTTTATCCTATCCTATCCCCAATCCTATCCTATCCTCTATCCTATCCTACCCTCTATCCTATCCTTTCCTCTATACTATCCTATCCTCTATCCTATAATATCCTCTATCCTATCCAATCCTCTATCCTATACTCTATCCTATCCTCTATCCAATCCTATCCTCTATCCTATACTATCCTCAATCCTATCCTATCCTCTATCCTATCCTATCCTCTATACTAGTCTATCCTCTATCCTATCCTACCCTCTATCCTATCCTTTCCTCTATACTATCCTATCCTATATCCTATAATATCCTCTATCTTTCCAATGATCTATCCTATCCTCTACCCTATCCTATCCTCTTTCCTATCCTATCCTGTATCCTATCCTATCCTCTGTAATATCGTATCCTCTATCATATCCTATCCTCTCTTTCCCATAATATCACCTTTCCTATCCTATTCTCTATCCTATATTATACTCTATTATATCTTATCCTCTATCGTATCCTCTTCTCTATAATATCCAATCCTATATCCTATCCTCTATCCTATCCTATCCTCTATGATATCGTTTCCTCTGTCCTATAATGTCCTCTATCCTATAATATCATCTATCCTATCCTATTCTCTATCCTATCCTACCCTATCCTCTATCGTATCCTACCCTCTATCCTATCCAATCCTATATCCTATTCTCTATCCTATCCTATCCTCTATCGCATCATATCCCCTATGCTATCCTATCCTCTATCCTATTCTATCCTCTATCCTATCCTATCCCCTATCGTCTCCTGTCCTCTATCCTATCCAATCCCCTATCCTATCCTCTATCCTATCCTCTATCCTACCCAATCCTATATGCCATAATATCCTCTATCCTATCGTATCCTCTATCCTATCCCATCCTCTATCGTATCCTATCCTCTATCCTATCCCATCCTATATGCCATGATATCCTCTATCCTATCCCATCCTATATGCCATGATATCCTCTATCCTATCCTATACTCTATCCTATCCTATCCTCTATCCTATCCTATCCTCTATCCTATCCTATCCTCTATCCTATCCTATCCTATATCCTATCCTATCCTCTATCCTATCCTATCCTCTATCCTATCCCATCCTCTATCGTATCCTATCCTCTATCCTATCCCATCCTATATGCCATGATATCCTCTATCCTATCCTATCCTCTATCCTATCCTATCCTCAATCCTATCCTATCCTCTATCCTATAATATCCTCTATCCTATCCAATCCTCTATCCTATACTCTATCCTATCCTCTATCCAATCCTATCCTCTATCCTATACTATCCTCAATCCTATCCTATCCTCTATCCTATCCTATCCTCTATACTATTCTATCCTCTATCCTATAATATCATCTATCCTATCCAATCCTCAACATTATCCTATCCTTTATCCTATCCTATCCCCAATCCTATCCTATCCTCTATCCTATCCTACCCTCTATCCTATCCTTTCCTCTATACTATCCTATCCTCTATCCTATAATATCCTCTATCCTATACTCTATCCTATCCTCTATCCAATCCTATCCTCTATCCTATACTATCCTCAATCCTATCCTATCCTCTATCCTATCCTATCCTCTATACTATTCTATCCTCTATCATATAATATCATCTATCCTATCCAATCCTCAACATTATCCTATCCGCAATCCTATCCTATCCTCTATCCTATCCTACCCTCTATCCTATCCTTTCCTCTATACTATCCTATCCTATATCCTATAATATCCTCTATCCTTTCCAATGATCTATCCTATCCTCTACCCTATCCTATCCTCTTTCCTATCCTATCCTGTATCCTATCCTATCCTCTGTAATATCGTATCCTCTATCATATCCTATCCTCTTTCCCATAATATCACCTTTCCTATCCTATTCTCTATCCTATATTATACTCTATTATATCTTATCCTCTATCGTATCCTCTTCTCTATCAAATCCAATCCTATATCCTATCCTCTATCCTATCCTATCCTCTATAATATCGTTTCCTCTGTCCTATAATATCCTCTATCCTATAATATCATCTATCCTATCCTATTCTCTATCCTATCCTATCCTATCCTCTATCGTATCCTACCCTCTATCCTATCCAATCCTATATCCTATTCTCTATCCTATCCTATCCTCTATCCTATCCTATCGTCCATCTTATCCTATCCTCTATCCTATCCAATCCCCTATCCTATTCTCTATCCTGTCCTATCCTTTATCATAACCTATCCTCAATCGTAACCTATCCGCTATCCTGTCCTATCCTTTATCCTATCCTATCCCCAATCCTATCCTATCCTCTATCCTATCCTACCCTCTATCCTATCCTTTCCTCTATACTATCCTATCCTATATCCTATAATATCATCTATCCTATCCAATCCTCAACCCTATCCTATCCTCAATCCTATCCTATACTGTTTCCTATCCTATACTGTTTCCTATCCTATCCTCAATCCTATCCTATCCTCTATAATGTAATATCCTCTATCCTATCCAATCCTCTATCCTATACTCTATCCTATCCTCTATCCAATCCTATCCTCTATCCTATACTATCCTCAATCCTATCCTATCCTCTATCCTATCCTATCCTCTATACTATTCTATCCTCTATCCTATAATATCATCTATCCTATCCAATCCTCAACATTATCCTATCCTTTATCCTATCCTATCCCCAATCCTATCCTATCCTCTATCCTATCCTACCCTCTATCCTATCCTTTCCTCTATACTATCCTATCCTCTATCCTATAATATCCTCTATCCTATCCAATCCTCTATCCTATACTCTATCCTATCCTCTATCCAATCCTATCCTCTATCCTATACTATCCTCAATCCTATCCTATCCTCTATCCTATCCTATCCTCTATACTATTCTATCCTCTATCCTATCCTACCCTCTATCCTATCCTTTCCTCTATACTATCCTATCCTATATCCTATAATATCCTCTATCCTTTCCAATGATCTATCCTATCCTCTACCCTATCCTATCCTCTTTCCTATCCTATCCTGTATCCTATCCTATCCTCTGTAATATCGTATCCTCTATCATATCCTATCCTCTCTTTCCCATAATATCACCTTTCCTATCCTATTCTCTATCCTATATTATACTCTATTATATCTTATCCTCTATCGTATCCTCTTCTCTATAATATCCAATCCTATATCCTATCCTCTATCCTATCCTATCCTCTATAATATCGTTTCCTCTGTCCTATAATGTCCTCTATCCTATAATATCATCTATCCTATCCTATTCTCTATCCTATCCTACCCTATCCTCTATCGTATCCTACCCTCTATCCTATCCAATCCTATATCCTATTCTCTATCCTATCCTATCCTCTATCGCATCCTATCCCCTATGCTATCCTATCCTCTATCCTATTCTATCCTCTATCCTATCCTATCCCCTATCGTCTCCTGTCCTCTATCCTATCCAATCCCCTATCTATCCTCTATCCTATCCTCTATCCTATCCAATCCTATATGCCATAATATCCTCTATCCTATCGTATCCTCTATCCTATCCCATCCTCTATCGTATCCTATCCTCTATCCTATCCCATCCTATATGCCATGATATCCTCTATCCTATCCTATACTCTATCCTATCCTATCCTCTATCCTATCCTATCCTCTATCCTATCCTATCCTCTATCCTATCCTATCCTCTATCCTATCCCATCCTATATGCCATGATATCCTCTATCCTATCCTATCCTCTATCCTATCCTATCCTCAATCCTATCCTATCCTCTATCCTATAATATCCTCTATCCTATCCAATCCTCTATCCTATACTCTATCCTATCCTCTATCCAATCCTATCCTCTATCCTATACTATCCTCAATCCTATCCTATCCTCTATCCTATCCTATCCTCTATACTATTCTATCCTCTATCCTATAATATCATCTATCCTATCCAATCCTCAACATTATCCTATCCTTTATCCTATCCTATCCCCAATCCTATCCTATCCTCTATCCTATCCTACCCTCTATCCTATCCTTTCCTCTATACTATCCTATCCTCTATCCTATAATATCCTCTATCCTATCCAATCCTCAACATTATCCTATCCGCAATCCTATCCTATCCTCTATCCTATCCTACCCTCTATCCTTTCCTTTCCTCTATACTATCCTATCCTATATCCTATAATATCCTGTATCCTTTCCAATGATCTATCCTATCCTCTACCCTATCCTATCCTCTTTCCTATCCTATCCTGTATCCTATCCTATCCTCTGTAATATCGTATCCTCTATCATATCCTATCCTCTTTCCCATAATATCACCTTTCCTATCCTATTCTCTATCCTATATTATACTCTATTATATCTTATCCTCTATCGTATCCTCTTCTCTATCATATCCAATCCTATATCCTATCCTCTATCCTATCCTATCCTCTATAATATCGTTTCCTCTGTCCTATAATGTCCTCTATCCTATAATATCATCTATCCTATCCTATTCTCTATCCTATCCTATCCTATCCTCTATCGTATCCTACCCTCTATCCTATCCAATCCTATATCCTATTCTCTATCCTATCCTATCCTCTATCGCATCCTATCCCCTATGCTATCCTATCCTCTATCCTATTCTATCCTCTATCCTATCCTATCCTCTATAATATCGTATCCTCTATCATATCCTATCCTCTTTCCTATAATATCATCTTTCCTATCCTATCATCTATCCTATTCTATCCTCTATAATATCGTATCCACTGTCATATCCTATCCTCTTTCCTATAATATCATCTACCCTATCCTATTCTCTATCCTATCTAATCCTCTATCCTATCCTATCGTCTATCGTATCCTATCCTGTATCCTATCCAATCCCCTATCCTATCCTCTATCCTATCCTATCCTCTATCCTATCCTATCCTCTATCCTATCCTATCCTCTATCCTATCCTATCCTCTATCCTATCCTATCATCTATCCTATCCTATCCTCTATCCTATCCTATGCTCTATCCTATCCTATCCTCTATCCTATCCTATCCTCTATCCTATCCTATCCTCTATCCTATCCTATCCTCTATCCTATCCTATCCTATCCTCTATCCTATCCTATCCTCTATCCTATCCTATCCTATATCCTATCCTATCCTCTATCCTATCCTATCCTCTATCCTATCCTATCCTCTATCCTATCCAATCCCCTATCCTATCCAATCCCCTATCCTATCATCTATCCTATCCTATCCCCAATCCTATCCTATCCTCTATGCTATCCTATCCTCTATCCTATCCAATCCTCTATTATATCCTATCCTCTTTCCTATAATATCATCTATCCTATCCTATCCTCTATCCTATCCTATTCTCTATCCTATCCTATCCTATCCTATCCTCTATCGTATCCTATCCTCTATCCTATCCAATCATATATCCTATTCTCTATCCTATCCTATCCTCTATCGTATCCTATCCCCTATGCTATCCTATCCTCTATCCTATTCTATCCTCTATCCTATCCTATCCCCTATCGTCTCCTGTCCTCTATCCTATCCAATCCCCGATCCTATCCTCTATCCTACCCTTTCCGATATGCTATCCTATCCTCTATAATATCGTATCCTGTGTCCTATCCTTCCTCTATCCTACAATATTATCTATCCTATCCTATCCTCTATCCTATCCTCTATCCTATCCTCTATCCTATCCTATCCTCTATCCTATCCTATCCTCTATCCTATCCTATCCTCTATCGTATCCTATCCTGTATCCGATCCAATCCCCTATCCTATCCTATCCTCTATCCTACCCTATCCTCTATCCTATCCTATCCTCTATCCCATCCTATCCTGTATCCTATCCTATCCTCTATCCTATCCTATCCTCTATCCTATCCTGTCCTCTATCCTATCCTATCCTCAATCCTATCCTATCCTCTCTCCTTTCCAATCCCCTATCCTATCCTCTATCCCATAATATCCTCTATCCAATCCTGTATTCTATAATATCCTCTATCCTATCCTCTATCCTCTCCTCTATCCTATCCTATCCTCTATCCTATCCTATCCAATCCTCTATCCTGGCCTATATCCTATAATATGCTCTATCCAATCCTATCCTCTATCCTATAATGTCCCCTATCCTATGTTATCCTCTATCCTATCCAATCCCCTATCCTATCCTGTATCCTATCCAATCCCCTATCCTATCCCCTATACTATCCTCTATCCTATCAAATCCTCTATCCTATCCTTCATCCTATCCTATCCACTAACCTATAATATCCCCTATCCTATACTATACTCTATCCAATCCTATGCTCTGTCCTATCCTATCCTCTATCTTATCCAATCCTCAATCCTATCCTATCCCCTATCCTATCCTATCCTATCCTATCGTCTATCCTATCCAATCCTCTATCCTATCCTATCCTATCCTCTATCCCATCGTATCCTCTATCCTATCCTATCCTCTATCCTATCGTATCCTCTATCCTATCGTTTCATCTATCCTATCCTATCCTCTATCCTATCCAATCCCCTATCCCATCCTCTATCCTGTCCTATCATCTATCCTATCCTATCCCCAATCCTATCCTATCCTCTATGCTATCCTATCCTCTATCCTATCCAATCCTCTATCATATCCTATCCTCTTTCCTATAATATCATCTATCCTATCCTATCCTCTATCCTCTATCCTATCCTATCCTCAATAATATCGTTTCCTCTGTCCTATAATGTCCTCTATCCTATAATATCATCTATCCTATCCTATTCTCTATCCTATCCTATTCTCTATCCTATCCTATCCTATCCTCTATCGTATCCTATCCTCTATCCTATCCAATCCTATATCCTATTCTCTATCCTATCCTATCCTCTATCGTATCCTATCCCCTATGCTATCCTATCCTCTATCCTATTCTATCCTCTATCCTATCCTATCCCCTATCGTCTCCTGTCCTCTATCCTATCCAATCCCCGATCCTATCCTCTATCCTACCCTTTCCGATATGCTATCCTATCCTCTATAATATCGTATCCTGTGTCCTATCCTTCCTCTATCCTACAATATTATCTATCCTATCCTATCCTCTATCCTATCCTCTATCCTATCCTATCCTCTATCCTATCCTATCCTCTATCCTATCCTATCCTCTATCCTATCCTATCCTCTATCCTATCCTATCCTCTATCCTATCCTATCCTCTATCCTATCCTATCCTCTATCCTATCCTATCATCTATCCTATCCTATCCTCTATCCTATCCTATCCTCTATCCTATCCTATCCTCTATCCCATCCTATCCTGTATCCTATCCTATCCTCTATCCTATCCTATCCTCTATCCTATCCTATCCTCTATCCTATCCTATCCTCTATCCTATCCTATCCTCTATCGTCTCCTGTCCTCTATCCTATCCAATCCCCTATCCTATCCAATTCCCGATCCTATCCTCTATCCTACCCTTTCCGCTATGCTATCCTATCCTCTATAATATCGTATCCTCTGTCCTATCCGTCCTCTATCCTATCCTATCCTCTATCCGATCCAATCGCCTATCCTATCCTATCCTCTATCCTACCCTATCCTCTATCCTATCCTATCCTCTATCCTATCCTATCCTCTATAATATCGTTTCCTCTATCCTATCCTATCCTCTATCGTATCCTATCCTCTATCCTATCCAATCCTGTATCCTATTCTCTATCCTATCCTATCCTCTATCCTATCCTCTATCCTATCCTATCCTATCCTCTATCCTATCCTATCCTCTATCCTATCCTATCCTCTATCCTATCCTATCCTCTATCGTATCCTATCCTGTATCCGGTCCAATCCCCTATCCTATCCTATCCTCTATCCTACCCTATCCTCTATCCTATCCTATCCTCTATCCCATCCTATCCTGTATCCTATCCTATCCTCTATCCTATCCTATCCTCTATCCTATCCTATCCTCTATCCTATCCTATCCTCTATCCTATCCTATCCTCTATCCTATCCTATCCTCTATCCTATCCTATCCTCTATCGTATCCTATCCTGTATCCGGTCCAATCCCCTATCCTATCCTATCCTCTATCCTACCCTATCCTCTATCCTATCCTATCCTCTATCCCATCCTATCCTGTATCCTATCCTATCCTCTATCCTATCCTATCCTCTATCCTATCCTATCCTCTATCCTATCCTATCCTCTATCCTATCCTATCCTCTATCCTATCCTATCCTCTATCGTCTCCTGTCCTCTATCCTATCCAATCCCCTATCCTATCCAATTCCCGATCCTATCCTCTATCCTACCCTTTCCGCTATGCTATCCTATCCTCTATAATATCGTATCCTCTGTCCTATCCGTCCTCAATCCTATCCTATCCTCTATCCGATCCAATCGCCTATCCTATCCTATCCTCTATCCTACCCTATCCTCTATCCTATCCTATCCTCTATCCTATCCTATCCTCTATAATATCGTTTCCTCTATCCTATCCTATCCTCTACCGTATCCTATCTTGTATCCGATCCAATCCCCTATCGTATCCTCTATCCTATCCTATTCTCTATCCTATCCTCTATCCTATCGTATCCTCTATCCTATCCTATCCTCTATCCTATCCTATCCTCTATCCTATCCTATCCTCTATCCTATCCTATCCTATCCTCTATCCTATCCTATCCTCTATCCTATCCTATCCTCTATCCTATCCTATCCTCTATATTATCCTATCCTCTATCCTATCCTATCCTCTATCCTATAATACCCCCTATCCTATAGTACCCCCTATCCTATCCAATCCTCTATCCTATCCTCTATCCTATCCTCTATCCTCTATCCTATCCTCTATCCTCTATCCACTCCTCTATCCCATCCTATCCTCTATCGTATCCTATCCTCTATCCTATCCTATCCTCTATCCTATCCAATCCTATATCCTATCCTATCCGCTATCCCATCCTACCCTCTATCCTATAATACCCCGTACCCTATGCAATCCTCTATCCTATCCTCTATCCTATCCTATCCTCTATCCTATCCTATCCTCTATCCTATCCTATCTTCTATCCTATTCTACCCTCTATCCTATCCTATCCTCCACCCTATCCTCAATCCTATCCTATACTCCATCCTATCATATCCTCTATCCTATCCTATCCTCTATCCTATCCAATCCCCTATCCTATCCTCTATCCTATCCTGTCCTGTATCCTATCCAATCCTATATTCTATCCTATCCTCTATCCTATCCTATCCTCTATAATATCGTATCCTCTATCCTATCCTGTCCTCTTTCCCATAATATCATCTATCCTATCCCATTCTCTATCCTATCCTATCCTATCCTATCCTCTATCCTATCCTATCATCTATAAGATCGTATTCCCTATAATATCGTATCCTCCATCCTATCCTCTATCCTATCCTATCCACTATCCTATCCTATCCTCTATCCTATTCTATCCTCTATCCTATCCAATCAGCTATCCTGTCCTCTATCGTCACCTATCCTCTATCCTATCCAATCCCCTACTCTATTCTCCATCCTATCCTATCCTATCCTCTATCCTATCCTATCCTCTATAATATCGTATCCTCTATCCTATAATAACATCTATCCTATCCAATCCCATATCCTATCCTCTATCCTATCCTCTATCCTATCCTATCCTCTACCCTATCCTATCCTCAACCCTATCCTATACTCTATACTATCCTATCCTCTATCCTATTCTATACTCTATCCTATCCTATCGGCTATCCTATCCTATCCTCTATCCTATCCTATCCTATAGTATCCAATCCTCTATCCTATCCTCCATCCTATCCTCCATCCTATGCTCTATCCTATCGTATCCCCTATCATATCCTATCCTCAATCCTACCCTATCCTATCCTCTATCCTATAATAACATCTATCCTATCCAATCCCATATCCTACCCTCTATCCGATCCTATCCTCAATAGTATTCTATACTCTATAATATCGTATCCTCTATCCTATAATGTCATCTATCACATTCTATTCTCTATTCTATAATATCCTCTATCAAATCCAATCCTCTATCCCAGCCTCTATCATATTCTCTCCCCAATCCTATCCTCTATCGTCTCCTATCCTCTATCGTATCCTATCCTCTATCCTATCCAATACTATATCCTATCCTATCCGCTATCCTATCCTATCCTCTATCCTATCCTCTATCCTATCCTATCCTCTATCCTATCCTATCCTCAACCCTATCCTATACTCTATACTATCCTATCCTCTATCCTATTCTATACACTATCCTATCCTATCGGCTATCATATCCTATCCTCTATCCTATCCTGTCCTCTATGCTATCCAATCCTCTATCCTATCCTATCCTCTGTCCTATAATATCCTCTATCCTATCCAATCCTTTATCCTTTCCTCTATCCTATCCTCTATCCTATCCTATCCTATCCTCTATAAGATCGTATTCTGTATAATATCGTATCCTCCATCCTATCCTATCTTCATTCCTATCCTATACTCCATTATATCCTATCCTCAATCCTATCCTATCCTCTATCCTATCCAATCCCCTATCCTATCCTCAATCCAATCCAATCCTCTATACTATCGTCTATCCGATCCTCTCCTCTATCGTATCCTATCCTCTATCCTATCCTATCCTCTATCCTATCCTCTAACCTATCCTATCCTCAATCCTATCCTATCCTTTATCCTATCCTATCCTCATCCCTATCCTATCCTCTATCCTATTCTATACTCTATCCTATAGTATCCAATCCTATATCCTATCCTCTATCCTATCCTCTATCCTATTCTATACACTACCCTATCCTATCCTCTATCCAATCTTATCCTATATCCTATCCTATCCGCTATCCTATCCTATCCTCCAACCTATCCTATCCTCTATCCTATCCAATCCTATATCCTATCCTCTATCCTATCCTATCCGCTATCGTATCCTATCGTCTATCCTATAATATCCCCTATCCTATCGAATCCTCTATCCTATCCGATTCTCTATCCTATCGTATCTTCTATCCTATCCTATCCTATATCGTAGCCTATCCTGTATCCTATCCTATCCTCTATCATATCCGATCCTCTATCCTATAATATCCTCTTTCCTATACAATCCTCTATCCGATATAATCCTCTATCCTATCCTCTATCATATCCTATCCTGTTTCCTTTAATATCATCTATCCGATCCTATTCTCTATCCTATCCTATCCTCTATCCTATCCTATCCTCAATAATATCGTATACTCTATCCTCTAATAACATCTATCCTATCCAATCCCATATCCTACCCTCTATCCGATCCTATCCTCAATAGTATTCTATACTCTATAATATCGTATCCTCTATCCTATCCTATCCTCTATCCTATAATGTCATCTATCATATTCTATTCTCTATTCTATAATATCCCCTATCCTATCCAACCCTCTATCCTATCCTCAATCCAATCCAATCCTCTATACTATCGTCTATCCTATCCCGTCCTCTATCCTATCCTATCCTCTATCCTATCCTATCCTCTATCCTATGTTATGCTCAACCCTATCCTATCCTCAATCCTATCCTATACTCCATCCTATCCTATCCTCTATCATATCCTATCCTCTATCCTATCCTATCCTCTATACTATCCTATCCTATCCTCTATCCTATCCTATCCTCTATCCTATCCTCTAACCTATCCTATCCTCAATCCTATCCTATCCTTTATCCTATCCTATCCTCATCCCTATCCTATCCTCTATCCTTTTTTTTTTTTTTTTTTTTTTTTAGGAGTATTTGTCTATATTCTGTTAATTAAAAGTTCAAATTTCATATATAATCGCTGGTTAACCTAAAGTCTCTGATTTAATTTCAGTTTCTTAATTTCTTAAATTCTATCTGTTTCTAAATATCTGTTATAAATGCTTCGCTCGCCTGGTTTTCACCTTAACTCTAAATTATCTTACACATCTAATCGCTCGCGGCTAAGTCTAAATTAATTTGTTAATCTATATAGTTAAGAATCTATTATTTCTTATTTTCTACTCTATCCTACATAATTTCTACGCTATACTATTCCTATTCTAATTACGCTATTTCTAAATCTACTAAAATTACGTATCGGCTTCCCCGGCTTGTATGGCCGAAGGAAAGGTATTAATAATTATAAAAAATTTTTATTATGATTATCTACCTATGCTAAATTTACGTTATTCTATCCCTATATATATACATATATTTTATACCTAATTTTAAGCGCAAAAAACTCTCAAAAAACCCCTTTTTTGGCTTTGGGCCAAGAGCAAAGTGGCCTTTTTTGCCTGGTTTACCCCCTTTTTTTATTCATTGTTCGTATAGGCCTGGACGTTCCGGTCACTCGGCCTGTACAAATTTTTCCCAAAAAACGTCTCCTTATATAAGTAAAAACCCGATTTTTGGTCAAAAAGTGGGGGTAGGCGGGTTTTTCCCCCACCACGGGGTTTCCTAACCCCTCCCCACCCTTAGTCCTTATCTTTTTACTCTGAGGGGCTCCACGTCCTCGGTTTCGCTCGAGTTTATCAAAAATTTATTTTACACCCGGTATACCCGTTTCCTAAAGTTTGTCCGATCGGGCCGTTCGAGGGCTCGTCGGATAGGTCTATTTGAGTGCACTACCGTTATCGTATCCTATTTACTCTATCGGTCGAAACACTACTTTGTTTTCTTATATCTCCGAACAGGGGGGGGGGGATCGAAAAGTTTTCCCCACCCGGGAGAAATATCTCCCTTTCGGACCTTTTCTACTCCCTACCCTATGTAATATATATGTTTAAAATTTCAGGCCAATCGGAGCATTTTCGGCATACCGCTATCTCTATCCGGGATGTTAACCCTTTAATTTTATAGAGTATCACTTACTGCTTTACTCCGACCGACCCTTCGCAATTTGGCCTCCTCTCTCACAGGTCCCTTCGGGAATTTTTCCAAAAGTTCAGTTCCTTATACGTGCACAATTTAATAATTTAAACTATTTTGTCCAATTAGTCGAGGCATAAATCACTTAATCGCGTATTTATAGTTACTAATTAATTTTCTGATAGTCCAAATTATACTTATTGTTCACTTATTTTCAACACTTTAATCGCTACTATTCTCGCGTCGTTAATCTATTTATATTTATTTGTATTCTAATTATTTATTTATTTTATTATCTAGTTTTTTCGCGTTAACCGCGTAAATTGTTCACTGGGTACTAAATTTCGTATTATTTTATAACTATTTGCGGAACTCGCGAGTATTTATTTCAAAGTTCGCGTTTTTCGCGTGTAAATTCTCACAGTAACTCCAGCTTATGCTTTTTTATTCTCAATTCCCGGCAGTAATTAAATTTCGTACAATTATCAACTGTATCTTTACTTAATACTCCGAAAAAGAAATTCAAAACTAAGCTATATCGTTAGAAATTCACTTTGCTCTATACTCTTTCGAGGTTCGAATCGATCTCATCCTATCCTCTATCCTATTCTATACTCTATCCTATAGTATCCAATCCTCTATCCTATCCTCTATCCTATCCTCTATCCTCTATCCTATCCTCTATCCTCTATCCTATCCTCTATCCCATCCTATCCTCTATCGTATCCTATCCTCTATCCTATCCTATCCTCTATCCTATCCAATCCTATATCCTATCCTATCCGCTATCCTTTTTTTTTAAGGTCATTTGTCTCTATTTGTTTCAATTAAATGCCAAAAAGTTACATAAATTCATATTGTTAAAATCTATCTGTCTATTATGCTAATATCTTCTATTTGAAATCTCGTTCGCTTGTTCTATACTTTTCTAAATCTTAATCTTAATCTTAATTCTATTTATTCGCTTCGATTTTTATCTATTATTATCGCTTATTTTTATACTCTTGGAGTCTAAGTCTAATTCTAAATCTAAACCTATTCCTTATGTACATCTAAAGCTAAACTACTTATTTGTATTATCGTTTGTCTTTTAATTTAGTTTAATTTGATTATCTATACTTATATTTGTATTTATATTTATATTTCGACTTGTACTTAGATCTACTTTTAAATTCGCACGCATTTACTTTTAACTTCGCACGCAAACATTTATTATAATACGCCCGCTATTTATTTTTAATCTACTCCTGTCTAAAAGTAATTTTTTCTCTCTTTTTTGACTTTTTCTATCCTATCTAAGAATTTGTTATTCGCTACCTAACGTTATCTTATTATCTAGCCTATGCTAAGGTGTGACAAAATTCCACGTCTAAAAATTATTTCTCGCTATTATTATTAAGTTTTATCTCTCGCTTTTCTGCGACTCTACGCCGTGCTATATACCGGGCACAATACTTTAAGACCGAGGGCTCCCTAAAAAACTCGCAGAGAACACCTCCCACGTCCCTTTTGGCGTATCCGCCAAGAGGGAAGTACGTATTTTTCCCTAATCAACCTCTCTTTTTTATGTCTTCTTTGTATAGTCTACCGGGTTTCAGGTCGCCGGCCTATTCTGTGTTTTCGCGAGAAAAGTCTCCTTCTCCTCGTAAAAGCCGGTTTTTGGCGAAAAAATGCGAATTCTTCGAACCCCACCCCACCCTACTTTTCCGAAATTTAGTTTAGAAGGGCTACACGTGCTTGCTTTTTCCAAAAATGTTCGAAAACTTTTCGCCACCCGGTATAGTCTAAAAATCTACTTTATCCGATTTGGCCGTTCTTGGGCTCGTTTTAAAGGTCTCGAGGCCCTCACCAACTTTCACTTATCTCTTTTTTTCCTATCTCTATACCCAGGCTTTTTGTCGACCGTATCTCGAAAAGGGAGGGGTGAATCGAAAAATTGTTCCCACCCGGGCGAAATATCTCCCAATTTCCCCTATTCTGCTGGTCCTTCCTTATAAAGCCCGGATATAAATTTTCATTCAGATCGGAGAAAATTCAGGAATCCGTTACGCGAATCACATGCCTAACCCTTTTTATATAGGGTGAACACTTTCCTACCTTCTCGTAGGTGTTTGGCCTGGTGTTCGTACCGACCCCTCGCGACGTATCCTTTGTTTTCTCAGAGTTCTCACACACTTTTCGCGGATTCAAAATTTTTGTAAAAAGTCCAAAAATCGGTCACTCAATTATTTAATCGAACAATTAATTAATTAATTAAGCAAAACTACACAGCCCGTTCAACTTTAATTTAGTCCAATTCAAAGTGTTAATTGATCTTTTTCACTTCTTTTTTTTTCACTTTTATATGCAACTGTTCCTTTATTTCGGTTCTTTTTACTTTTGTTTTATCAAAAAGTATCCAGTAAGTCTATTATACTCCTAATTTTCCCTTATTTCCGTTAGATTTTAACGAACTCTTCCGAATCTCGTTTATCCTACGGATTGATCGCGTTTTTATCACTTTAAAGTTCCTCGTACTCCATAATCGCACGTTAAAACTTTCTTTTTCTCTCCCTATGCTAGTTTTAATCTCAAAAACTTCGCGCATTCAGACTGAATTTACTGAAACTTTTGACTCTTAGCATCTTACTCCTTGGTAGTTCACTTTGCTCTCATCCTATCCGCTATCCTATCCTACCCTCTATCCTATAATACCCCGTACCCTATGCAATCCTCTATCCTATCCTCTATCCTATCCTATCCTCTATCCTATCCTATCCTCTATCCTATCCTATCCTCTATCCTATCCTATCTTCTATCCTATTCTACCCTCTATCGAATCCTATCCTCCACCCTATCCTCAATCCTATCCTATACTCCATCCTATCCTATCCTCTATCCTATCCTATCCTCTATCCTATCCAATCCCCTATCCTATCCTCTATCCTATCCTATCCGCTATTATATCCTATCCTCTATCCTATCCTGTCCTGTATCCTATCCAATCCTATATTCTATCCGACCCTCTATCCTATCCTATCCTCTATAATATCGTATCCTCTATCCTATCCTGTCCTCTATCCTATCCTCTATCCTATCCTATCCTATCCTCTCTCGTATCCTATTCTCTATCCTATCCTATCCTCTATACTATCCCATCCTCTGTCCTATCCTATCCTCAACCCTATCCTATCCTCAAACCTATCCTATACTCCATCCTATCCAATCCTCTATCATATCCTATCCTCTATCCTATAATATCCTCTTTCCTATACAATACTCTATCCGATATAATCCTCTATCCTATCCTCTATCCTACCCTATTCTCTATCCTATCCTATCCTATCCTCTATCGTATCCTATCCTATATCCTATCAAATCCTATATCCTATCCTATCCGCTATCCAATCCTACCCTCTATCCTATAATACCCCCTATTGTATCCAATCTTCTATCCTATCCTCTATCCTATCCTCTATCCTATCCTATGCTCTATCCTATCCTATCCTCTATCCTATCCAATCCGCTATCCTATTCTCTATCCTATCCTATCCTATATCCTATCCTCTATCCTATCCTCTATGCTATCCTGTCCTCTATCGTATCCTATCCTCTATCCTACCCAATCCTATATCCTATCCTATCCGCTATCCTATCCTACCCTCTATCCTATAATACCCCCTATCCTATCCTATCCTCTATCCTATCCTATCCTCTATCCTATCCTATCCTCTGTCCTATCCTATCCTCTATCCTATCCTATCCTCTATCCTATCCTATCCTCTATCCTGTCCTACCCTCTATCCTATAATACCCCCTATCCTATCCAATCCTCTATCCTATCCTCTATCCTATCCTCTATCCTCTATCCTATCCTCTATCGTATCCTATCCTCTATCCTATCCTATCCTCTATCCTATCCTCTATCCTATCCTCTATCCTATCCTCTATCCTATACTATCCTCTATCCTATCCTATCCTCTATCCTATCCTATCCTCTATCCTATCCTATCCTCTGTCCTATCCTATACTGTATCCTATCCTATCCTCTATCCTATCCTATCCTCTGTCCTATCCTATCCTCCATCCTATCCAATCACCTATCCTATCCTCTGTCCTATCCTATCCTCTATCCTATCCTATCCTCTATCCTATCCTATCCTCTATCCTGTCCTACCCTCTATCCTATAATACCCCCTATCCTATCCTATCCTCTATCCTATCCTATCCACTGTCCTCTCCAATCCCCTATCATATCCTCTATCCAATCCAATCCTATATCCTATTCTCTATTCGATCCTATCCTCTATCCTATAATATCCTCTATCCTATACAATCCTCTATCCGATCCAATCCTCTATCCTATCCTCCATCCTATCCTCTATGCTATCCTGTCCTCTATCGTATCCTATCATCTATCCTGTCCAATCCTATATCCTATCCTATCCGCTATCCTATCCCACCCTCTATCCTATCATACCCCCTATCCTATCCTACCCTCTATCCTATAATACCCCCTATCGTATCCAATCCTCTATAGTATCCTCTATCCTATCCTCTATCCTCTATCCTATCCTCTATCCCATCCTATCCTGTATCCCATCCTATCCTCTATCCTATCCTATACTCTATCCTATCCTATCCTCTATCCTCTCCTATCCTCTATCCTATGTTATGCACAACCCTATCCTATCCTCAATCCTATCCTATACTCCATCCTATCCTATCCTCTATCATTTCCTATCCTCTATCCTATAATATTCTCTATCCTATACATTCCTCTATCCGATCCAATCCTCTATCCTATCCTATCCTATCCTCTATCGTATCCTATCCTCTATCCTATCCTATCCTCTATCCTATCCTATCCTCTATCCTATCCAATCCCCTATCCTATCCTCTATCCTATCCTATCCTCTATTATATCCTATCCTCTATCCCATCCTGTCCTCTATCCTATAAAATCCTATATTCTATCCGATCCTCTATCCTATCCTATCCTCTATAATATCGTATCCTCTATCATATCCTATCCTCTCTCCTATAATATCCTCTATCCTATCCTATCCTCTATCCTATCCTATCCTCTATCCTATCCTATCCTCAACCCTATCCTATATTCTATACTATCCTATCCTCTATCCTATCCTATCTTCAATCCTATCCTATCCTCTATCCTATCCAATCCTATATATCCTATATAGTATCCTCTATCCTATCCTATCCGCTATCGTATCCTATCCTCTATCCTATAATATCGCCTATCCTATCCAATCCTCTATCCTATCCGATTCTCTATCCTATCCTATCCTCTATCCTATCCTATCCTATATCGTATCCTATCCTGTATCCTATCCAATCCTATATCCTATCCTATCCGCTATCCTATCCTATCCTATTTCCTATCCTCTATCCAATCCTATCCGCTATCCTATCCTATCAACTATCCTATAATATCCCCTATCTTATCCAATCCTCTATCCTATCCGATTCTCTATCCTATCCTATCCTCTATCCTATCCTATCCTCAATCCAATCCTATCCTCTATCCTATCCTATCCTCTATCCTATTCTATACTCTATCCTATCCTATCCGCTATCCCAACCGATACTCTATCCTAACCTATACTCTATAATATCGTATCCTCTATCATATCCTATCCTGTTTCCTTTAATATCATCTATCCTATCCTATCCTCAATCCTATCCTATCCAATGTCCTATCCTATCCTCTATCCTATCCTATCCTCAATTCTATCCTATCCTCTATCCTATCCTATCCTGTATCCTCTATCCTATCCAATCCTATATCTTATCCTCTATCCTATTCTATCCTCTATCCTATCCTGCCCTCTATCCTATCCTCTCCTCCATCCTATTATATCCTCTATCCTATCCAATCCACTATCCTATCCGATCCTCTATCCTATCCTATCCTCTATCTTATCCTATCCTCTATCCTATCTTATCCTCTATCGTCTCCTGTCCTCTATCCCATCCAATCCCCTATCTTATCCCCTATCGTCTCCTGCCCTCTATCCTACCCAATCCGATATCTTATCCTCTATCGTCTCCTGTCCTCTATCCTATCCAATCCCCTATCCTATCCTCTATCCTATCCTATCCTCTATCCTATCCTATCCTCTATCCTATCCTATCCTCTATCCTATCCTCTAACCTATCCTAACCTCAATCCTATCCTATCCTTTATCCTATCCTATCCTCATCCCTATCCTATCCTCTATCCTATTCTATACTCTATCCTATAGTATCCAATCCTATATCCTATCCTCTATCCTATCCTATCCTCTATCCTATCCTATCCTCTATCCTATCCTATCCTCTATCCTATCCTATCCTCTATCCTATCCTATCCTCTATCCTATCCTATCCTCTATCCTATCCTATCCTCTATCCTATCCTATCCTCTATCCTATCCTATCCTCTATCCTATCCTATCCTCTATCCTATCTTATCCTCTATCCTATCCTATCCTATATTCTATCCGATCCTCTATCCTATCCTATCCTCTATAATATCGTATCCTCTATCATATCCTATCCTCTCTCCTATAATATCCTCTATCCTATCCAATCCTCTATCCTTTCCTGTATGCTATCCTATCCTCTATCATATCCTATCCTCTATCCTATCCTATCCTCTATCCTATCCTATCATCGATCCTACCCTATCCTATCCTCTATCCTATCCTATCCTCTATCTTCTACAGTCCTCTATCCTAGCCAATCACCTATTGTATCCTCTATCGTCTCCTATCCTCTATCCTATCCTCTATCCTATCCTATCCTCTATAATATCGTATCCTCTATCCTATAATAACATCTATCCTATCCAATCCCATATCCTATCCTCTATCCTATCCTCTATCCTATCCTATCCTCTATCCTATCCTATCCTCTATCCTATCCTATCCTCAACCCTATCCTATATTCTATACTATCCTATCCTCTATCCTATCCTATCTTCAATCCTATCCTATCCTCTATCCTATCCAATCCTATATAGTATCCTCTATCCTATCCTATCCGCTATCGTATCCTATCCTCTATCCTATAATATCGCCTATCCTATCCAATCCTCTATCCTATCCGATTCTCTATCCTATCCTATCCTCTATCCTATCCTATCCTATATCGTATCCTATCCTGTATCCTATCCAATCCTATATCCTATCCTATCCGCTATCCTATCCTATCCTATTTCCTATCCTCTATCCAATCCTATCCGCTATCCTATCCTATCAACTATCCTATAATATCCCCTATCTTATCCAATCCTCTATCCTATCCGATTCTCTATCCTATCCTATCCTCTATCCTATCCTATCCTCAATCCAATCCTATCCTCTATCCTATCCTATCCTCTATCCTATTCTATACTCTATCCTATCCTATCCGCTATCCCAACCGATACTCTATCCTAACCTATACTCTATAATATCGTATCCTCTATCATATCCTATCCTGTTTCCTTTAATATCATCTATCCTATCCTATCCTCAATCCTATCCTATCCAATGTCCTATCCTATCCTCTATCCTATCCTATCCTCAATTCTATCCTATCCTCTATCCTATCCTATCCTGTATCCTCTATCCTATCCAATCCTATATCTTATCCTCTATCCTATTCTATCCTCTATCCTATCCTGCCCTCTATCCTATCCTCTCCTCCATCCTATTATATCCTCTATCCTATCCAATCCACTATCCTATCCGATCCTCTATCCTATCCTATCCTCTATCTTATCCTATCCTCTATCCTATCTTATCCTCTATCGTCTCCTGTCCTCTATCCCATCCAATCCCCTATCTTATCCCCTATCGTCTCCTGCCCTCTATCCTACCCAATCCCCTATCTTATCCTCTATCGTCTCCTGTCCTCTATCCTATCCAATCCCCTATCCTATCCTCTATCCTATCCTATCCTCTATCCTATCCTATCCTCTATCCTATCCTCTAACCTATCCTAACCTCAATCCTATCCTATCCTTTATCCTATCCTATCCTCATCCCTATCCTATCCTCTATCCTATTCTATACTCTATCCTATAGTATCCAATTCTATATCCTATCCTCTATCCTATCCTATCCTCTATCCTATCCTATCCTCTATCCTATCCTATCCTCTATCCTATCCTATCCTCTATCCTATCCTATCCTCTATCCTATCCTATCCTCTATCCTATCCTATCCTCTATCCTATCCTATCCTCTATCCTATCCTATCCTCTATCCTATCCTATCCTCTATCCTATCCTATCCTCTATCCTATCTTATCCTCTATCCTATCCTATCCTATATTCTATCCGATCCTCTATCCTATCCTATCCTCTATAATATCGTATCCTCTATCATATCCTATCCTCTCTCCTATAATATCCTCTATCCTATCCAATCCTCTATCCTTTCCTGTATGCTATCCTATCCTCTATCATATCCTATCCTCTATCCTATCCTATCCTCTATCCTATCCTATCATCGATCCTATCCTATCCTATCCTCTATCCTATCCTATCCTCTATCTTCTACAGTCCTCTATCCTATCCAATCACCTATTGTATCCTCTATCGTCTCCTATCCTCTATCCTATCCTCTATCCTATCCTATCCTCTATAATATCGTATCCTCTATCCTATAATAACATCTATCCTATCCAATCCCATATCCTATCCTCTATCCTATCCTCTATCCTATCCTATCCTCTATCCTATCCTATCCTCTATCCTATCCTATCCTCAACCCTATCCTATATTCTATACTATCCTATCCTCTATCCTATCCTATCTTCAATCCTATCCTATCCTCTATCCTATCCAATCCTATATAGTATCCTCTATCCTATCCTATCCGCTATCGTATCCTATCCTCTATCCTATAATATCGCCTATCCTATCCAATCCTCTATCCTATCCGATTCTCTATCCTATCCTATCCTCTATCCTATCCTATCCTATATCGCATCCTATCCTGTATCCTATCCAATCCTATATCCTATCCTATCCGCTATCCTATCCTATCCTCTATCCTATCTTATCCTCTATCCTATCCTATCCTCTATCCTATCCTATCCTCTATCCTATCCTATCCTCTATCCTATCCTATCCTCTATCCTATCCTATCCTCTATCCTATCCTATCCTCTATCCTATCCTATCCTCTATCCTATCCTATCCTCTATCCTATCCTATCCTCCATTATATCCTATCCTCTATCCCATCCTGTCCTCTATCCTATAAAATCCTATATTCTATCCGATCCTCTATCCTATCCTATCCTCTATAATATCGTATCCTCTATCATATCCTATCCTCTTTCCTATAATATCCTCTATCCTATCCAATCCTCTATCCTTTCCTGTATGCTATCCTATCCTCTATCATATCCTATCCTCTATCCTATCCTATCCTCTATCCTATCCTATCCTATCCTCTATCCTATCCTATCCTCTATCCTATCCTATCCTCTATCCTATCCTATCCTCTATCCTATCCAATCCCCTATCCTATCCTCTATCCTATCCTATCCTCTATTATATCCTATCCTCTATCCCATCCTGTCCTCTATCCTATAAAAACCTATATTCTATCCGATCCTCTATCCTATCCTACCCTCTATAATATCGTATCCTCTATCATATCCTATCCTCTCTCCTATAATATCCTCTATCCTATCCAATCCTCTATCCTTTCCTGTATGCTATCCTATCCTCTATCATATCCTATCCTCTATCATATCCTATCCTCTATCCTATCCTATCATCGATCCTATCCTATCCTATCCTCTATCCTATCCTATCCTCTATCTTCTACAGTCCTCTATCCTATCCAATCACCTATTGTATCCTCTATCGTCTCCTATCCTCTATCCTATCCTCTATCCTATCCTATCCTCTATAATATCGTATCCTCTATCCTATAATAACATCTATCCTATCCAATCCCATATCCTATCCTCTATCCTATCCTCTATCCTATCCTATCCTCTATCCTATCCTATCCTCTATCCTATCCTATCCTCAACCCTATCCTATATTCTATACTATCCTATCCTCTATCGTATCCTATCTTCAATCCTATCCTATCCTCTATCCTATCCAATCCTATATAGTATCCTCTATCCTATCCTATCCGCTATCGTATCCTATCCTCTATCCTATAATATCGCCTATCCTATCCAATCCTCTATCCTATCCGATTCTCTATCCTATCCTATCCTCTATCCTATCCTATCCTATATCGTATCCTATCCTGTATCCTATCCAATCCTATATCCTATCCTATCCGCTATCCTATCCTATCCTATTTCCTATCCTCTATCCAATCCTATCCGCTATCCTATCCTATCAACTATCCTATAATATCCCCTATCTTATCCAATCCTCTATCCTATCCGATTCTCTATCCTATCCTATCCTCTATCCTATCCTATCCTCAATCCAATCCTATCCTCTATCCTATCCTATCCTCTATCCTATTCTATACTCTATCCTATCCTATCCGCTATCCCAACCGATACTCTATCCTAACCTATACTCTATAATATCGTATCCTCTATCATATCCTATCCTGTTTCCTTTAATATCATCTATCCTATCCTATCCTCAATCCTATCCTATCCAATGTCCTATCCTATCCTCTATCCTATCCTATCCTCAATTCTATCCTATCCTCTATCCCATCCTATCCTGTATCCTCTATCCTATCCAATCCTATATCTTATCCTCTATCCTATTCTATCCTCTATCATATCCTGCCCTCTATCCTATCCTCTCCTCCATCCTATTATATCCTCTATCCTATCCAATCCACTATCCTATCCGATCCTCTATCCTATCCTATCCTCTATCTTATCCTATCCTCTATACTATCTTATCCTCTATCGTCTCCTGTCCTCTATCCCATCCAATCCCCTATCTTATCCCCTATCGTCTCCTGCCCTCTATCCTACCCAATCCCCTATCTTATCCCCTATCGTCTCCTGTCCTCTATCCTATCCAATCCCCTATCCTATCCTCTATCCTATCCTATCCTCTATCCTATCCTATCCTCTATCCTATCCTCTAACCTATCCTAACCTCAATCCTATCCTATCCTCTATCCTATTCTATACTCTATCCTATCCTATCCGCTATCCCAACCGATACTCTATCCTAACCTATACTCTATAATATCGTATCCTCTATCATATCCTATCCTGTTTCCTTTAATATCATCTATCCCATCCTATCCTCAATCCTATCCTATCCTATGTCCTATCCTATCCTCTATCCTATCCTATCCTCAATCCTATCCTATCCTGTATCCTATCCTATCCTCTATCCTCTATCCTATTCTATCCTCTATCCTATCCTATTTTTTTTTTTTTTTTTTTTCGAGGAGGTAATCTCGTTACGGATACCCGAACCCCCCGGGGGGGGGGGGTGGTCCGGGTTATGTGGGACTCCTCGGCTGGTTGGTGCAACGCCGAGTATACCCACTAACTCCTCCCCGTCCGTCCCTAGACTCCTGGGGGCACCCGTGCTCTGCGCGCGCATGTCAATCCGGTGTGCCCCCGCCTTAGCATACCACCCGGGGTGGGGGTGACGCGGCCCCCTCCCGTACCTACTCTATCCGAAGGCACCACGCAACGGACGACGTGGCGCCTTCCCCCCCTGTTAGGCCGCGCGATGAGCATCCGAGCCCCCGCCCGAGATGCCCGGCGGCCTCCGGGGACGCCGTTGGTGACCGAGTGTAAGGGGATATCCGATCCCCCGCCTCGAGATCATCAAGGGCGTCCCCGCTCGCGTCAGAGGCGTCGCAACGGGGGTACGCCCCCGGGGCGTACCCTGCGCCGCCTCCCCCCCCTTCGGCCGGGATCGTGATTACGCTCCCGATCCCGTTCCGCAGCCTCCTTCCGCAGCATAACCCGCTCGCAGAAGGAAGCGAACCCCCTCCACGCCTCCTCGCCACCGGCTGCCGCAGCGACGACAGCCGGGAGCGAGAGGTCGTGGCCCACCGCGCGCCGCAGGGCACGGCGCTCTCCCCCCCATGCCGGACACTCCTCCAGAGTGTGTTGCGCCGTGTCCCGCGGCTCGCCGCAGTGGTGACACGCCTCCTCGGTCTCCCTCCCGATGCGACACAGGTAGTCGCCGAAGCACCCGTGCCCGCTCATCACCTGCGTCACACGGTAGGAGACCCTATGCCCCATCCATCCCCTGTTCCATTGATCGAACACCGGGAGGATGGCCCGAACGGCCCGCCTCTCGCCCTCCCTCGTCCCGGGAAGGCTATCGCGCCACTCCCGGGCTGCGTGCCGCCGAGCATGTCGCCTGAGCTCATCCACCATGAGCCGCGCCTGATCCGGGGCCACCCCCCGGAGCCGGAGTACCCTGGAGTGCGTATGCACATCCGCCAACACGCGGGCCTCCAGCTCGAGGGGGATCAGCCCCGACATCACCATCGCCGTCGCGTATGAATGGTGCGGTACCCCCGCACGATGCCTATGGCCAGCCTGCGCTCGATGCGACGCAGCAGCGACCGTGTGCCGCCACTGCGCCCCCTAGCCAAGACATCGTGCGCCCATACAGGGGCTCCGTACAGGACCAAAACTCGCACCACCACCGCGAACAGACGACGCACCCGTCCACAGGGTCCCCCGAGATTCGGGAGAAGGCGACCGAGCGCAGCGGTCGCCCTCTCCGCCCGGGGCGCCAGCGACTCAAGGTGGCGGTCAAAACGCCACCGGCCGTCAAGCTCGAGTCCCAGGTACCGCATCTGGGACCCGACCTTGACCATCCCCTCCCCCACGCAGATCCAGCACTGGGGAGGCGCCGCCAACCGGGCCGAGCGGAGAAACCACATGGCCCTGGTTTTCTCGACGGACACCTCTAGGCCCAGCGACCGGATCGCGCGCACCGCGCGCCACGCGCCGCGCTCCGCCAGGCAGATGGCCTCCTTCGCATACTTCCCGGTGGCCAATACCAGCGTGTCGTCGACGTAACACGTCAGGCTGACCCCGGGAGGCATCTCCTCCCGCAGGACGCGATCGTACGCAAGATTCCACAGCAACGGGCCCAACACCGAGCCCTGCGGAACCCCGCGCACGACGCCCCTGCGCACCATCCCGTACCGGCCGGGATACTCTATATCCCTGTCGGAGAGGTAGCTCCCGATCACCCTTCTGAGATACAGAGGCACCCGGTGGAAGACCAGGGCCTCCATTATCCGATCCCAGGGGACGGTGTTGAACGCGTTAGCGATATCCAAGGATATCGCCAACGCAACACCGCCCCCCCTCGTACAGGCCTCCGAGAGAGCCCTCACCCGCCGAATAGCGTCGACGGTGGAGAGACCCTCCCGGAAGCCGAATTGAACCCCGCTCAGATCGGGGACCCCTCCCGCCGACAGGTGCCGGACGAGGCGTCCAACGAGTACGCGCTCGAACAACTTCCCCGCCTCGTCCAGCAGACAAATTGGCCGGTACCCTGAGGGCGAGTCCCGGGACTTGCCCCCCTTCGGAAGGAGGACCAACCTGCCCGACTTCCACTCCGTGGGGAACACCCCCTCCCTCAGACAGCCGTTATACAGCTGCCGGAGTTCGGCGGCGAGTCCCCCCTCCAGGGCCAAGACCAACGCGCGGCCCGGCACCCCGTCCGGGCCCGGGGCCTTGCGGCCCACCCGCCGCGCCCTGGCCATCGCCTCACCCAGCTCGCCGGCCGACACCTCCCACTCTGCGGACCAGGAGAGAGGCTCCTGTTCCCAATGGGAGCGGCGCAGTTGTCCCCCCTCTCGCGGGAAGAGGGACGCCACCACTCCCTCGAGCAGGTGGGGGTCCATCGACTCCGTCACCGGAGGCGCCCACGCGCGCAGCTTGTTCATGACAAGCTTGTACGGGCGCCCCCATGGATCGGAGTCCACCATGCCGACGAGCTCCGACCACGCGTCGGCCTTGGCCCGCGCGATAGCCCTGCGGAGAACCCCGAGCGCGGCTCGGTACTCCCCGCCGAGCCTCGCCGTCGCCTCCTCGTCGTCGCGCCTCCTACGCGCTCGGCCGTACCGACGCCGCGCGGCATTGCAGGCACGCCGGAGCTCCGCAATGCCGGCGGACCACCAGTACGCCGCCCTCCTGGGGGCGAACCGGCTGCGGGGCATGGCGGTGTCGCACACCGCCGTCATTACCTCCCGCAGCCGCCTCGCCCCTTGCGCAGGCGCCAGCTCGGACAGGGCCGGCCCCGTCCATGTCGCCGCGGCTACCGCGGCCCCGAACGCGTCCGCGTCCAGCCGCTTCAAGGCCCATCGCGGCCGTCGGTCCCCCCGGCCCGGCCGGGAATCCCGCGCGTGGAGGGTGGGCCACACTTCCATGACGATGGGCGTATGGTCTGACGCAATCTCTATCTCCTCGGCCACCCTCCATCCCGACACCCGGCGCACGGCCGAGGGAGTCCCCCATGTCAGGTCGACAATCGAGACCCCCTGCGGACGCACGCACGTCGGCGTGGATCCCCGGTTAATCAACCGGAGATCCAGGCCGGCCGCCCAGGTATCCTCTATCCTATCCTATCCAATCCTCTATCCTATCCTATCCTCTATCCTATCCTATACTCTATCCTATCCTATCCTCTATCCTATTCTATACTCTATCCAATCCTATCCGCTATCCTATCCTATCCTCTATCCTATCCTATCCTCTATCCTATTCTATACTCTATCCTATCCTATCCGCTATCCCAACCGATACTCAATCCTAACCTATACTCTATAATACCGTATCCTCTATCATATCCTATCCTGTTTCCTTTAATGTCATCTATCCTATAATATTCTCTATCCTATAATATTCTCTATCCTATCCTATCCTCTATCCTATCCTATCCTCTATAATATCGTATCATCTATCCTATAATAACATCTATCCTATCCAATCCCATATCCTATCCTCTATCCGATCCTATCCTCTATCGTATCCTATCCTCTATCCTATCCTCTATCCTATCCTCTAACCTATCCTATCCTCAATCCTATCGTATCCTTTATCCTATCCTATCCTCATCCCTATCCTATCCTCTATTCTATTCTACACTCTATCCTATAGTATCCAATCCTATATCCTATCCTCTATCCTATCCTATCCTCTATCCTATCCTCTATCCTATCCTCTATCCTATCCTCTAACCTATCCTATCCTCAATCCTATCCTATCCTTTATCCTATCCTATCCTCATCCCTATCCTATCCTCTATCCTATTCTATACTCTATCCTATAGTATCCAATCCTATATCCTATCCTCTATCCTATCCTATCCTCTATCCTATCATATCCTCTATCCTATCCTATCCTCTATCCTATCCTCTATCCTATCCTCTAACCTATCCTATCCTCAATCCTATCGTATCCTTTATCCTATCCTATCCTCATCCCTATCCTATCCTCTATCCTATTCTATACTCTATCCTATAGTATCCAATCCTATATCCTATCCTCTATCCTATCCTATCCTCTATCCTATCATATCCTCTATCCTATCCTATCCTCTATCCTATCCAATCCTATATCCTATCCTCTATCCTATGCTATCCTCTATCCTATCCTGCCCTCTATCCTATCCTCTCCTCCATCCTATCCTATCCTCTATCCTATCCAATCCACTATCCTATCCGATCCTCTATCCTATCCTATCCTCTATCCTATCCTATCCTCTATCCTATCCTATCCTCTAACCTATCCTATCCTCAATCCTATCGTATCCTTTATCCTATCCTATCCTCATCCCTATCCTATCCTCTATTCTATTCTACACTCTATCCTATAGTATCCAATCCTATATCCTATCCTCTATCCTATCCTATCCTCTATCCTATCCTATCCTCTATCCTATCCTCTATCCTATCCTCTAACCTATCCTATCCTCAATCCTATCCTATCCTTTATCCTATCCTATCCTCATCCCTATCCTATCCTCTATCCTATTCTATACTCTATCCTATAGTATCCAATCCTATATCCTATCCTCTATCCTATCCTATCCTCTATCCTATCCTATCCTCTATCGTATCCTATCCTCTATCCTATCCTCTATCCTATCCTCTAACCTATCCTATCCTCAATCCTATCGTATCCTTTATCCTATCCTATCCTCATCCCTATCCTATCCTCTATCCTATTCTATACTCTATCCTATAGTATCCAATCCTATATCCTATCCTCTATCCTATCCTATCCTCTATCCTATCATATCCTCTATCCTATCCTATCCTCTATCCTATCCAATCCTATATCCTATCCTCTATCCTATGCTATCCTCTATCCTATCCTGCCCTCTATCCTATCCTCTCCTCCATCCTATCCTATCCTCTATCCTATCCAATCCACTATCCTATCCGATCCTCTATCCTATCCTATCCTCTATCCTATCCTATCCTCTATCCTATCTTATCCTCTATCCTATCCTATCCTCTATCCTATTCTATACTCTATCCCATAGTATCCAATCCTATATCCTATCCTCTATCCTATCCTATCCTCAATCCTATCCTATCCTTTATCCTATCCAATCCTCCATCCTATCCTATCCTCTATCCTATCCAATCCCCTATCTTATTCTCTATCGTCTCCTGTCCTCTATCCTATCAAATTCCGCGTCTTACCCTCTATCGTCTCCTGTCCTCTATCCCATCCAATCCCCTATCTTATCCTCTATCGTCTCCTGTCCTCTATCCTATCCAATCCCCTATCACACCTCTATCGTCTCCTGTCCTCTATCCTATCCAATCCCCTATCCTATCCTCTATCCTATCCTATCCTCTATCGTATCCTATCCAATCCTATATCCTATCCTCTAGCCTATCCTCTATCCTATCCTCCATCCTATCCTCTATCCTATCCTATCCTCTATCACATCGTATCCTCTATCGTATCCTATCCTCTTTCCTATCCAATCCTCTATCCTATCCTCTATCCTATCCTATCCCCTATCCTATCCTCAATCCTATCCTATCCTCAATCCTATCCTATCTGCTATCCGATCAGTAGGTAGTCTATGCCGGTTGTAACTCATTAGGCGAGGGGGGTCATTTTCTCGCGGGGTGCGGGGGGTAATCGCGCGGGGCGTGGCGTCATCGCTGCCTTATCGCGCGGGGCGTGACGTTATCACTGCCTTATCATTTCCGCCTGCGGTCATTATGCCGTCGGCCATTTTTATTATATTTGGCGTTATCGCTGCCTTATCATTTCCGCCGGCGGCCATTATGCCGTCGGCCATTTTTATTATATTTGGCGGGAGATTGTTTAGCTCTTGCGGACGACCATTTTTATTATATTTGGCGGGAGATTGTTTAGCTCTTGCGGACGGCTATTTTTGCCGACCGCCATTTTTATTATAGTATTTGGACGGGAGATAGAGAGACTGTTTCTCTCGCTCTTACGTCTTCTTACCGCACAGCCATTTATTCGCTCTTGCCGGCGGCCATTTTTGCCGTCGGCCATTTTTATTATATTTGACGTTATCGCTGCCTTATCATTTCCGCCGGCAGCCATTCGCACAGCCATTTATTCGCTCTTGCTGCCGGCCACTTTTATTATATTCGGCCGACCATTTTTATTATGACAGCGACCATTTTTATTATATTTGACCGCTCATTTTTATTATATGTGACCGGTCATTTTTATTATATTTAGCGGGAGATAGAGAGACTGTTTCTCTCGCTCTTACGTCTTCTTACCAATTTTCACGAGATGACGTCTCTCGTAGAACCACATCCTTTTGCGATCGCGTCAACGGTTTTTCAACGGTTTTTTCATTATCACAATGTTTTTAGACCACTTCCTTACGCTATTTATGTTTTGTATGTGTGTATGTGTGTGAATGTATTTTTTCATAATATTACGTATGTGTAAGTGGCAATGAATACGAGACGTAGACGCGAAATTGGAATTGTCTCGGGCGATTCACCATGAAGTTTGCAGAGGTGCCCTCCTTACAAGCTTTAGCCGTGACAAAGTTATTCGAGCGCGATATTCGAAATTACTCCAAGGTGTATCAACGGATTTTCGATCGATATATTCGCCTTCTATCGTGCAAGATTTATTGTGTTTTTCGCGTAAAATTTCCATTCACCGGTGTTCCATACGTAACAGCTTTCGCGTATAAACCGTTGGATTTGTTGCATGAAGTGAGAAACGAGTATATAGATCTTTTACAAGTGTTTGTTTTCTTAAAACCTAAATGGAGATTGAGGGCATACTTGGAGAAGGCAGTGCGTCAATATCGTAGAACCGATTACGTTTACGAGGGAACGCTATCATTGAATGAACGTTTCATGCCTCTAATCATCTTAACTCCTCATTTCTTACCGATCAGAAAACGTAAATTATTTTTAACGGATGACGAGGACGAGGACATCGACTACTACCACTATGATAACAACAACAACGACGACGACGAGTAAAAGTGGCAGTTTTATCATTGAAAAACTTGGCTTGGGTTCACGTTTTAAATTTGTATTTGAACGGTAGTTTCTCCGACGAGGAGCCTCGGAAAACGTTGATAGAACGGTTAATGCGAATCGACGCGACGAGTCGCATATGTTTTTTCTACACGAAAAGATTTAGCCAAGTCGTCGCACCATGGCCCGCGATCGATTCACCGTCAAAGATATTGAATATCCTCGAAACGGGCGAACGACGCATCGTGGTGCCGGTTGGATACGAAGTATAATCGTATTTCTGAGAACTGGAAATTTAACGGATGAGGTGAAATTAAAGCTTGAAAAATTGTTTCGTTAGAACAAAAAAGAAAATGGAGGGGAACAAGATGATTCGGATTTTAAAAAATGCGTTAAAGTACCTGACACACATGTCAATGATTATTAAAACTATCGATGAGTATCGCGAATGGAGCAGATCGTATATGGAATGTTTGCAATACTGTACGAGATATTTGTCATGTGCGAAGGACGAACTGTTGGTGGGC
Source organism: Halictus rubicundus (assembly GCF_050948215.1). Lineage (NCBI taxonomy): Eukaryota > Metazoa > Arthropoda > Insecta > Hymenoptera > Halictidae > Halictus > Halictus rubicundus. Next base: position 572,748 of record NW_027488678.1, on the reverse strand, counting down.
GTGAAATTTAGCTTAACATCGGTGATGTGTCGTATGAAAAGTTTGAACGTATCGTTGGGCCACCGTTTTTCACGCGTTGGAAGAGGTTTATACGACAGGAGTCGCGTCGGCGGGAGCGCAACGTCTCTTCGTTGGGAGGAAGTCGAGTCAGCGTTTCGAGATCGCATATCAACCGGTCTCGTTATCAACGTTGAGCACATCGATCCTCGTCAGTTTTTGCAACATGCGAAGCGGATGATTACGAGACACGTTACGGAATCTCTGAACAAACATTCATCGTTGAAAGTGAACATTACGTTGGAGGCGGAATTTGTGTTGCGCGATACGGTTTCAGTGAAAAGTTTCGGTACGCGAAATTTCCCTCTGTTTCGAACGAGTGATTTACGCTGCTGGTATCTGAAAGACGTTATGCCAACGATTCTGACATCGATGGGGGAGTTTCAAGAACGCGACAGCGGGTGGGCGCTATCGAAGATACTGCATATAATAGTGAATTGCAACAAGTACCAGCCATTGCAAGCTGGTTGCAACGTCTCTGTACCTCGAGAGATACAACTGAAGAGAGCGATCGTCAACGTGAAGAGTAACGACGAGGCCTGTTTCTTTTGGGCAGTCGTGGCGGGTCTCTATCCGATCGAGAAAAACTCGCAGCGTTTCTCTTCCTATCCACATTACCGCACGGTGCTTCGAACCGAAGGATTTCAACTGCCTATGTCGTTTAAGGATATTCGAAAATTTGAACGGGTAAACGACGTTTCCGTGAACGTGTTCGAATGGGTCCGCAAGAAGTGTGGGGCGCTTCATCTGACCGAGAAGAAGCGGAGCAAGCACGTCAATTTGATGCTTCTACGAGGGAGGAATGATTCGCACCATCATTACACGTGCATAAGAAATTTGTCGCGATTGGTTTCGTCACGTCAAGTTGGGAGCATTTTTTTCCTTTTCCAGTTAAAGATCATGTTATATCTTTTTTCCTTCTCAGATGCTTACAATATTTTCCGTCGCAAGAGAGATTAGACGCTCATACGGTGGATTGCGAACGAATGAACGAATGCGCTCTGACGCTTCCGACCTCGGAAGACATGTGGCTGCGGTTTAGCAACTACGCGTACAAAGAACGGGCGCCTTTCGTTATTTACGCCGATTTGGAATGTTTGCTGGAGAAACATGAAGGACAGAGCCGCGGGGCGCGCACGCAGTATCAACATCACCACGCGTTCAGTATTGGTTATTACATGCATTGCGGATACGATGCTTCCCTGTGCGAGTATCGGGCTTGTTCCAGAGAAGAGGGATGCTCGACATGGTTCGCGACAAAGTTGCACGAGTTAAGTTGTAAATTACAGAAGATACTTGATAAAAACGCGTCGATGAGGACATTGACCGAAGCAGAAAAATTAGATTTTCTCACAGCCACGTGTTGCCACGTATGTGAAAAACCGTTCAACGACTGCGATGAAAAAGTGCATGATCATTATCATATCACGGGCGCGTATCGCGGTCCGGCGCATAACGCTTGTAATTTGAATTATCAATCTTCGTACGTGATACCAGTGGTTTTCCACAATTTGTCCGGTTACGACGCGCATTTTATCATTAAGGAATTGGCAAACGCGTTCAAGGGGAAGATAGACGTGTTACCGCTGACGAAAGAGCGGTACATCTCGTTCACGAAACACGTTGAGAACGACGGGGGGATGGGAAGAGATTACAGGAAGTTGATAAAGTTTCGATTCATCGATTCATTCAAATTCCTGAATTCTAGTCTGGACAAGTTATCCTCGTATTTGGACAAGAGTAAATTGCGCGTCGTACGAGGCGAATTTGCACATCTTTCCGACAGCGATTTCAATCTTTTAACGAGAAAAGGTGTTTTTCCGTACGACTATCTAACGTCGTACGATAAACTAAAAGAGGAGCGATTACCGCCGCGCGAAGCATTTTACAATCGGTTATGTACCATTGAGATATCGGACACCGATTATCTTCACGCGAATACGGTTTGGTCTCGTTTCGCTATAAAGACGTTGGGACAGTACAGCGATTTGTATTTAAAATTGGACGTACTGTTGCTGGCAGATGTTTTTGAAAATTTCCGCGAAGACTGTCTCGAGAACTATAAACTCGATCCGGCGCATTATTACACGCTCCCCGGTTTCGCGTGGGACGTGATGTTAAAAATGACAAAGATCAAACTGGAGCTGTTCACCGACGTGGACATGCTATTGTTCGTGGAGCGTGGAATACGCGGTGGACTGAGTCAATGTTCTCACAGGTATGCGCGTGCCAATAACAAGTATTTACCGACGTACGATTCGAGCGAGCCGTCCACCTATCTAATGTATTTCGACGTTAATTATTTATACGGTTGGGCCATGTCGCAACCTCTGCCACACAGCGGTTTTCGCTGGGTGGACGAACGGGCGCATATAGATAATTTTAACGTCGAATCTATTCCAATCGACAGTCCCGTAGGATACATTTTGGAGGTGGATTTAGAGTATCCGCGCGAAATTCATGACGCTCACGCGGATCTTCCGTTTTGCCCGAGTCACGACAAGGCGACGGCCGGCTCGAGTCAAAGGAAGTTGCTGGCAACGCTTCGCGATAAGGAGCGATACGTTCTGCATTATCGATATCTGCAGCAAAGTTTGCGACACGGTTTGAAATTAGGGAAAATTTATCGAATTTTAGAGTTTCGACAGTCTCGATGGTTGTGCAGCTACATCGATTTGAACACTAAATTACGCACCAACGCGAACAACGATTTTTCAAAAAATTTGTTCAAGCTAATGAATAACGCGGTGTTCGGAAAGACTATGGAGAACGTTCGGAATCACGCGAGCGTGAAATTACTCTCTCGGTGGGACGGTCGACACGGTGTCGAACGATTGATAGCTAGACCGAATTTTCACAGTTGCACGGTGTTCTCGGAGGATTTCGTTGCGATTCAACTGAAAAAAACGAATATTAAATTTTGTAAACCCGTATACATAGGCATGTCCGTATTGGATATATCTAAATGCTGTTTGTACGACTTTCATTATGGCTATATGTATCCAAATTTAAAAGAAAACTGTAAGATTTTATACAGGGACACGGACAGCTTGATATACGAGATCGTTTGCGACGATGCGTACGAACTGTTGAAACGCGATATCAATCGATACGACACGAGCAATTATGCTGAGAACAACGTGTACGGCGTTCCGATCGCGAACAAAAAGATGTTGGGTTTGATGAAGGACGAGAACGGTGGCAAAATTATGACGGAATTCGTAGGACTTCGCTCGAAAATGTACGCGACTCGCGTGCGCGACAGCGAGGACGCGTGCTGTGAAACCAAAAAGATAAAAGGCATTAGAACGAATGCCACGGCTAGGGATATAAGTTTCAAAGACTATATCGAGTGCCTTCATAATTATACGGAGAAAAGTGTTAGCAATAATCGTATAATGTCCGTACAGCATCAGGTGTATTCGGTATCCGAAATGAAATTGGCGCTGAGTCCGTACGACGATAAACGATACATTTGCAATAATTTGATCAATACTCTTCCTTGGGGTCATTATAGTATCAACGATGACGTTGATTTCCTATGAAAATAGGAAGTGGTGAAACTATTAGCACGAAGGTCGTTGCAACTGCGTTCTGATTGGAGGAGGGGGACAACTTCCTTTTGAAAAAAGGATTATCGGTTAAGGAAGTGATAAGGCGATTAAGGTATTGTACAAAACGAGGTGTTTCGAGCGTTACGCTTCAGAAAGTATCACACCCGCGGAGCAGTACATAGTCACGATGCGTCGCAACCAACCGAGCATGGACGAGACGAGAGCCGCCATAGTGGCGAAAAGGCGAAGAAACGTAGTGTAAGTATAGTGAAGATAAAACAGAAAAAAAATGAATACGTTCAACTTTTTAGAAATATAAAATTGATTACAGGATTTTTCCACGATCGTCGCGGACACTGCTACCACCACCACCACCACAATCATCACAGTCCTCGTTGGTGACGAGTAGTTCACCAGGTACGAGGATTCTCACCCGAAGATATTCGCTTGCTGGAAATTACTTTAAATGGCTGGAAATTGGCATGTGCGTCAACGTGGATATTGCTACCGAACTGGTTATCGGAGATAACCGAGGAAACGAAATTGTGATCCCTCAGAACGCATGGATGGAGCTGATGCGTACAAAGGGGTGTTTGAACAACATGCTGTCATCGGCGAAAAACGTGGCACAGCAACAACAACAAGAAGAAGAAGAACAATATGTAAAGATCGGCGAAAATTTAACATTACGTATAGTGGACCTCGACGGGACGTATCTCATAAAATTATCGAGTCCAACAGTAGCATTGTACGTGACTGAGAACACCATGCAGAATTTGTATAATCTGGAGTTTTGCGTGCAAAATATGTATACGCGGTTATTAGACCAAGTTCCCATGGTCATAGAAAAATTCGTAAATTTTGCTGTTGCGGCGCAAACCGTCCCCGTCCGGAACCAATCTTTCGATCGGAGTTCGTTGATCGAGTGCGAACTGGTGGGTTTTTGCGTGGACGCGATCGAAGCGCATAGGCGGAATTAAATAATTTTAGAAAATATTGTATGTGTGTGCGTGCGCGCGCGATGTTTTTTTTTCCATACAACGTTTCATCGTGGTACGATGAAAAATGGTGGGATGTTTGATTTTCTGGCATAACGCGTTGAATCTATAAACGCATAGCGGTTTACCCGTGTATTCTGGAATAAACTAGAATCAATTCTAGTTCATTCCAGAACACACGGGTAAACCTCTATGTTAATAGATTCAACGCGTCGTGTTGAGAAAATCGAACATCCTGTCATATTTCGAAAAAGCGAGAGATGTTTTTCCATGCAACGTTTCGGCAATGGACGTTGAAAAGAGGTTATACGTTTAAAAGCGAGTCGAATCGACTACGTTAAAAATCACAGTCAGATAAACTTTCGAGGATTTGATTTAAGTCGTTGAACACTCCAAATCTCGACTTGAAAGAAATTGCGGATGTCGGTAAATTCCAACATTTTGAAGACGGTATGAACAATATGTGAGTATCAGTAAAAAATATATTAATATTAGAAACAATAGAAAGCTTGCATATAAAACCATGAGTCTGGTTGGTTATACGGAATGAGTGATGGGGCCCATCAGTAATTTCGCGTAGCCAATCCGACTCACGGCTTTATGCAAGCTTTCTATTGGCTGTAACGTCAATATATTCTTTAACGAATACTCGTATATTGTCCATACTCCTCTTCTAGATGCAGGAATTTGTCGGCATTCGTAAATTCTTACAAGTTGGTTTTGGAGCGTTCGACGATCTAATCCAATCCTCGAAAGTTTCATCCATCTGTGTTTTAACATAACCGATCCAACTCACTTTTTAATATGACCTCTTTTCAACGTCCGTTGCGGAAAAACATGTATGATTTCGCGCGCAACGTGTATTCCTTCAAATTTAAATAATGTATGTGTGAGATGATGTTTTTTCTCATAAATAAAACTATTGTCTTTTTCATATGTCTCAATAATTATTTTTATTCGATAAGATAATTTTTATACAAGCAGTTTCAGACAATTTTTCGAACGATATTCGTCAATGGGTTGTATTCCACGATGCAGTCGTGTATTATCAAACAGTAGGCGGTCGTTGATGGAGGGACATCGGCTCGACATTCGAATTCGATTCGTACATCGATCGTGGCGTTTTTAAGCGCTTCGTTTTGACGGGAACAATCGAGAACGACGAGCGGGGCATACTTTAGAAAATTCGCGACGTCGAGTAGCGCTTCGTCGTTTCCATAGTACGATTCTTGAAATTTCGCGTACATATCGTAGAGCAACGCGTATTTACCTTTCTCGAAATCGATGTTTAAATCATCGTACGGATAGGTTTCCGAGTTCAAGTAAAGTCGAATATTGGCTAACTGACAATGATCGAATCGCGTAACCGTTTTCATTAAGCTGTTCCGTCGATCGGTTTGCAAAGAGAATATAACGTATCGCGGTTTTTCCATTTGCGGAGCTGTTTTTATCGCCCATGTATGCTTCGTGGTTGCTTGCAGTAGAGGATACTCGTACAGATCCCACGATCGGAAGCTCATGCCGATCGACCTGTCACTGTCTAGGATACGTAACATTGATAGTTTATGTATTTCGTCCAGCGTGACGTGTGGCATTCGCCATTGAATTTTGTACAGATCTAGAACGGGCTTCGCGTTGTCGGAAGAGCCGTGCAACGCGTTCGCGTCGGTACGCGAGCGTATCAGAATCAACTCGTGTCGAGCATTTATTACGACGCGTTTGTAGTCTTCGCAGAAGCCCAATAACATGCTCATAGGTACGCAAAAATTGAAATTGATCGCCGCCGTGGCCGTGGCCGTTGGCTTCGGATCGTCGTTGCCGTACAACCACCCTGCATTGGACAACGCGTTGCTTCTCGTCTTGGACAGACTCGCATAATTCTTCAGGATCGTGGTTGTACCAGGATTTCTGGACCGATCGATTTCCACTCCGTTCAATTCGTAGCGTATTTCCTCGAACATGAACGGGACGGCATTGTTGTCGAGACTCGTCGTGTCGATGCGAGATTCTCCGGTCGGTAATTCGAGTTTTCCCGGTAAACTAAGTTTTCCCTCGACGTATAAGAAGCTTCTGCAGGGAAGCGTGTACAGATCTTGCTGTTGAATAGGTATCCTTATCTCATCGTTGTTTCCGAACGTTGTGTTGGCATAGGGATTGTACGGGTGCAGCTCGATCTTCGTTATACGATTGTCAAAGATCGGTGCTTTGGAGATGCCCAAAATGTCTTCGAACATGGTTCTCTCTGCCTCACTCACTGTTTAACGACGAATCCCAAAGATCGTAGATACCGTGCGTTCTCCGCGGTTAATTTCTTGCGAATCGACGCGTTTTCCTTCACGATTAGTTTCCTACGAATCGATGCGCTCTCGTCCTCGTTCAACGTGCGAAATGCCGTATTGTTATGAATTAGCATTGCTTCGTCGAACGTGTAGTCGCACCGTGATTTCTTCGCCTCGAAAATCAATCAAACGTCCGGATTGGTCAACTATACGAATCGTTAAATCGTCGATTACTCGCGCGACGATCGGAAGGTAAATGACTCGCGCGGGCGTTTCCGATAATTTATACCCCGGCGGTACCTGAGGCGCGAACTCGTGTATCGTGTGAACGAGTTTGCCATTGTCGTACGATCCGGTGGTTACGTTGCATTCCACTCGAATGATATTCACGTTAACAATGTTTACGGGAGCGTCCGACGTGTGCCACGCGTTCGGCGATAGAACGCGGTTCGTGGAAAATCCTAGGATGGATCCTACGTTGCGAGGCTTCTCGAAATTTATCCGATACCTGCTAACGATTTCGCTTTTCATGGTATTGTTGTTCGCCCGTAGTATCAGCGGATATTCGTTATCGGGGGACGATTCGCTGACATTTTTGGGAGGACGAGGATATCGCGCGCGTATCTCGCGTCTCAGGTACTCGTTGATCGCCTCTAATTCGTACGAACCGTCCGGAATAACGATCTCCTCGTCCTTCTCGCCAAAGTAGAATCGATTGTTCCTGATGTTGGCGCTGATGTTCGGTATCGTGTAATAAGTTTGCAAGTTGAGCAATCCCAGCTCGTACTCGCCGTTGCTCAGATCTATGGGGGGAAAGTACTTGGACGACAATGTGCTGCTTCTTCCCGACAACGTGAACGTAAGCGACTTTTTCCCATCCATCGGATGTGGCGGCGGCGGCGGCGGCGGAGAGGAGTTCGAGGAAATTTAAGTTTCTCGAAGAAATTTCACGCACATTTGTCCACACCGGCTTTCGTCGTAGTTCTGAAAACGTTCGTGATTATACGAGATCGTCGCGTTCGATCCGAAGTAACTAATCAACTCGATCGGCGGACGAAGATTGCCAAAACTATCGAAATAGTCGACGCGCGAGCCGCGTTTCACGTACGCGACCCAATGCGTTCCCGGCCCGCGACTATCGTCAAGATTAACGATACCTCGCTCGTTTATCCAAGGTCGCGTCGGTAAATTGTCGCGCATGAAAACTCCACGAAAATGTGGCAATGCTTTACAGATGGCGGTTAATTCGATATCTGTCGTTTTCGCGTCGTCTTTCTTAGAGTTGTTTTTTTCTTAGCTCTCCTCAAGCCTTTCCCATGCCTGTACGGCGCGAGACGCACCCCGCGACCCTCCATGGCGCGATTGTGTCGCCGGGCTTCCTCCAATTGTTTCTTCGCGGTTTTCGCGGCGTTTATCGCTTTGACTACCCCCGCAGCGCCACCTGTTAATGCTCCTATAGCCGACAAAGCGGGCAACAGCAGCGGTAGAAAACCACCGCGTTTGGCGGCCGGGAGAATTCGCATTTTCTTCTTCTGCTTCTGCTTCTTCTCCTGCCGTCGTCTCCGCTGTCCCCTCAGGCCCATACCTAATTTCGTTTTAGCTTTCATGGCGGTCAACACGGCGGCCGCGGCGACTTTTTCTCCGAACCTCGCGTCTTTGGTCGCTATACGCTGGAGCGCCCGATCCGCTAAAACGTTATCTGCCGCGTGACGATCGTCGAGATCTTTGCGCCGCGAATACGCTATGTCGTGTTCGCGACAGGCCGCATCCAAAGGATTGTCTCCCCTACCGCCGCGGGCTAATCGCTTACGCAGTTTCGTACCAGGACCGCAGAACTGATAACCGGGGATGTGCAATTCGATCGGCAACGCGTCTACAGCTCTGTTGAAGAGTCCCTTGCCCGCAGTAGTAGTACACGGACGACGTTTCGCACGCATAGACTATTTTCCAGTCCCACCTTCAAAAATAGATTTTTTTCGCAGGGAGGGAGGGGAACAACGACTGATACCGAAGGCGTTCGTGCTCTGGTATAAATACTACACGCCCCTCCCCTCCATCAAATTGATCGGAGTATGCGTTTCGTGAGACAATCTTTAAATATTCGTGTTGTTCCAACGTGTCACGGCGAGCTTGCCGACGACGACGACGAGACGATGAGAAAACATGGCTCGTTGCTACCTCGCGACGTACGATGCGTGATAAGCGGACCATCGGGATGCGGTAAAACGAACGTTATGATCAGCCTGCTCGAGAGCGCGAACGGACTACGATTCGCGAATGTTTACGTGTACTCGAAATCGTTGAATCAGCCAAAGTATCGATACTTGAACAAACTGTTCTCGTCAGGATATAACAGGATATAATGAGAGAGTATTTCGCGATGGGTAGACATTCTCGCGTCGATTGCTTCTACCTGGGTCAGTCGTACGCGAGAATACCTAAACATTTGATTCGCGACAACGCCAATTTGTTGATTCTGTTCAAACAAGATGTTACGAACCTGCAACACGTTCATCGGGATCACGTAAACACCGATATGTCGTTCGAAACGTTCTGCGCGTTGTCTGCGAATTGCTGGCGAAAAAAGTATGGATTTCTCGTAATAGATAAAGACAGTCCTGTGAACGGTGGTCGTTATAGACGCGGATTTAACGAGTTTGTCGTACTGTAACGCTCGCAGTTGCTCGGTAAGAGTCGAGAAAGTTGCATCGTGTGTGCTGATTGTAAATCTCTCTGGAGAACGATATGTCCTCGAAGGACGGTGCGAACAAGAAGCAACGAGCTTCGATCGCGAAAGAAATAGCAAAGACCGGTGATATTATACGTAAAAAGTATCGCGCGTTGAAACTTGGAAAAATGGCCACCGAGACGAATTTGCAAACGACTTTACAGCCAATCGTTGAACCGTTGAAACAGCTGGTACAAAATACTGCTCCTACTACTACAGAATCAACCGATGATGCGCTCTCGAGTATCATGGAAACACCTGCAACCGCGAAAAAACGAGGACACGAATTAAATAAGAAGAAGGGGACGAAGAAGAAGAAGAGAACGAGCGACGAAGCTGATTTAACGCCACTACCACCGAGACATCCGAAGAAAAAAATTAGTTTTTTCGAGGAGGATGATGATGATGATGATGATGATGAAGATGTTAACGAAGATGAAGATGAACCGATGGTACAGCAGCAGCAGCAGCAGCATATCTTCGAGTCGCCCGCAACGAGCGCGGTATCTTTGGAATCGTCGATGCGTAATATTTTTGAGGATCCGGAAACTCATCGGGAGGAAAGCGAACATCTGTCCGAGAATCTCGGACCTTTGGCGCGTGAATACTTGCATAAATTTTTTACCGGGCCGACGAAAAATTCCGACAGCGTGTACGGAGTGTATCTCCGAGATGACAAACTGATGCTCGGAAATAGCACGTTCGATGTGAACAGTAACGACGATATCATCGTTAACGGGGTAAAGTATCGAGGAACTCGCGGTCTTTACGAATTGATATTCAATAGAATACCCGACGAGAGGCTGTACACCGAGGACGATAAGAAAGCTTACAAAAGAATTCTCATTATCACGCATGCGCACCGGCGGGGGAATCAGATAATGGGGAACAAAGGCTACAAGTATAAAAAGATTATAGGACTAATGTTTTCGAGGTCGCAAAGCGGAAGGGGAATGAAAGTTCCAACTCGTATGCGTGTGACCAACAATCCGATCGATTACGTGCATTGGGACGATCCGAACGAGCTCGTCGATCGTCTGAAATTGTTAACGTCTTCGACGAGTGCCGGCCATTCCGGTCACAACAACGAAGTAATGTCGATAATCGAAGAACTTCGCGAAGCCGGTATAATTATAAATTAACGCGTAGGCGCGCTCGTCGAATCAGTGGCGAGTGAAATGTCCGCTGCATGGTTACGGCTCGTACGGGAAAAATGTCTATCGACAAATTTGGCATGACGTTTCGCGAAGCGAACAAACGCGACGCGACGAACGTTCATTCGATTTTCTATCCGGCGTTTAAAAGTTTCGTGCGCGAAAACGCTATATGTTTGAACAACGATGTTGGCGGGGATGGCGTTAAATCGTACGATGCGAAAGGTGGGCGGATCGGACGCGTTGCGGAGCCCCGTGCGAACGACCACGCGACTACCAAATCGTACGTCGACCTCGTTTCGAAACGGGACAACGAAGTAATCGCGTCCTCGCTTAAGAAATATGTAATGAGTCATACGATCTATGACAATGGACATGCAGGAGCATTTAATGCTGAAAAGAAAAGCATTCAGAACGTTGGCCCGCCGCTAAATCTGAACGACGCCGCCAACAAATCGTACGTCGAGTCACGCATCTTAAAAACCATGATGCTGGTTCAGAAGGACGCCATATACATAGTGAAAAGATGGAACAAACGTATTGGGAATTATGATAACTACTTCGATGCCAAGCGTTGTCGCATATGCTACTTGAGTGAACCCCTAAACAATGAGGATGCGACTAGCAAAGTATACGTGGATACGCTCAACGCGAGCCTAAAGTTCGAGATCCTTGGAAAAATGGTGGAAGAGCTGAAAACCGCTGAAGAAACGTTAAAGTCTGAAATACAGACTAAGATACATGGCGTTCGACACGATGTTAACTCAAATATGAGATTATACGATTCCAGCATCGATGAGATCAACGCGAAAATCGATAATTTGGATGCGTTGCAAACGCAAATGAGGGAAACCTTGAAGCAGAAAATAAAAGACGAGGTGAACGACATGGTCGAGGATCGACTGACAAATTTCGGAATAAGCTTACAGGAGAGAATTAAAAAATTAATCCGCGAACACACCGATCAGCTTTGAGAGAGTACCGTACCTGTACCTGTACCTGTACCTGTACCTGTGCTATCCGTATTATCGATACGATAGCATTCGTTGCTAAAATGACATCAATCGTACCAACCTTGAAAATCTGTTTCTAAAAACGGTGTACTGGTACCGTTGTACCAACCTTGAAAATCTACCTATTTTTAAAAATGATGTCATCTTCTCCCCACCACAACTTTTTAAAATTATGATTTCCGAATATAAAAATCCCGCTTTGCGAGAATCGTGTCATTGCGTGCGCGTTCACGGTCTTTGAAAAGGATCTACTCTCAATCGTTCGAACAGTAACAGTCATCATGGTGAATCCGAAAGCGGCGGGGACAACGGATCGAATTTTCGATCGCGAGAAAGACGATCCTATCGCGGCGACACCGACGCACGAGGATAACGGTGGCGGTGGCGGCGAGCGTAAAGCCATTCAGTTCGACCGAAACTTTGGGGAAATCATAAATTCGCTCAGTCGACGCATCCTGAACAGAGAAGACTCGTACTTCGACGCCGAGTCTCGACCCATAGAAAATCTGAAAGCTCCTGCCAAGAGAAACGATGCTGCGACGAAGGGCTATGCGGACGATCTCGTCGACAAGAAAGCGATAACACGTACCGGCGGTATCGATGAATTTTTCGATGCGAAGCATCTGCGTATCGGAAATACCGGAATACCGATCGCCGTCAACGACTCGGCGACGAAACTGTACGTCGACGCGTGCATCGATTTGGCGAAAATCGCGCTCGCGAACGAATTCCGCCAGAACGTCAAGGACGAGATCGATCGTATTCGTAAAAATCTAGCTCTTGATATCGGGAAACGCATCCTCAATGAGTTGAAGGATATCGAGAAACGTGTGAAACAGCATGAAGAGAAGCTGAACAAGCTCGAGGAGGAAGAAGAAGATAAAATGGAGATATCTTTTAATTATCACACGTACTGTCGCGATAAATTCATCGAAATCGAGGACAATTTGGTAGAAATGATGAAACGCGATCGGAGATCGGATCGCGACAAAATAAGTGCCATAGGGACTCTTGCCGATAAACTCAGCGAAAGACTTTCGATCGTGGAACACGAAATCCATGAAAACTGGGAAAGAAAACTCCTAAACGCGAAGAATCTGCTGCTCGGTAAAATCGATGACGTGAGGGAAACGGTGAATGCCAACAAGTTGGATCGAGGAAGGTTGTCGCTTCTCGAAGAAACCGTGCGGGATATACGCGAAAAACAATCCGATTTAGTCGACGACTATGAGCAAAGAAGACGTGGTGAAGGAGCTGCACGCTCCGGCGAGACGATTCTTCCCCCGTAGACGGGTGATCGTGCGAGGATTCGACGATCTTTGGCAAGCCGATATCGTCGAAGTTCAACAATATGCGCGAGACAACCGGGGACATCGATACATTCTCACGATAATCGATGTATTCAGCAAATATGCGTGGGCGGTTCCTTTGAAGAGTAAAAACGCGAGCGACGTGTGCAAAGCTTTTGCGACGGCGTTAAAGAGGGATGGCAGGGTGCCGAACAATTTGCAGACCGATATGGGAAAAGAGTTCTACAACGCAACGTTTCAAGAATATCTGAAGAAACGTAACATCAAGCATTATTCGACGTACAGCACCATGAAGGCTTCCGTCGTGGAACGTTTCAATCGTACGCTGAAGAACCGCATGTGGAAATTCTTCTCGTTGAGCGGAAAATATCGTTGGATCGATACGCTTCCCACGCTGATCGATGACTACAACAATCGAAAACATCGCACCATCCGTATGCGACCCGCGGACGTAAACCGCAAAAATGCCAAGCAACTTTTATCCACCGTGTACAGCAACGTGAAGATCTCTGGTCCTGCCAAGTTCAAGGTTGGCGATCGCGTACGCGTCAGCAAGTTCAAAACGGTATTCGACAAGGGATACACACCGAACTGGTCAACGGAAATATTTAAGATTACCGCGGTGAAACGAACGAATCCCGTAGCGTACCTCTTGGCCGACTCGAAGGACAACCCGATCGCCGGCGGATTTTACGAGCACGAGATACGCGCTGTCAAATATCCTGACATATACTTGGTGGAAAAAATATTACGTAGAAAAGGAAATAAAATATACGTTAAATGGTTAGGGCTGGACGCGTTGCATAACTCATGGATATCGAAAACCGCTATACTTTAATCGTATTTCCACTCTTATTTTATGTAAGGATACAACTTTCAAAATAAATTTTAAAATACGCATAAACGTTACGTCAAATTTTATTAATATCCAATCCCACATTTCTAATTCAACGTTTTTTTTTTCTTTATCCCGACCATGCGATATGCTTATCGCGCATCCTGAACCGCATTTTTCGCGAGAGGAGGGAGACGTCGTTTCATCTCTCACGCATTCTTATAAATTAACCTCGATAGTTTCACGGCAAGTTACATCGCGAACGCGTCGTGTAAGAAGCACATCTAGAGTCTTTTGTTCTCAGCGGTTTTTGTCGCATCCTTCTAACGCACGGTAAGTGTAGTAACCTTTTAGAATTAGTATTTAGATGAATCGTATCATTGGTACGAATGGATTTACTTGCGTATTTAGATGAATCATATCACGCACATCATTGACATGGATGGATTTACCGTGGACAAAAATTTCGTCTGCAAAGAACTATCCATCATTGACGTTCACGACGGATCATTCAAATTCGCTGAATTTCGTTTAGACAGAAAATTTTATAATTTATCCAGCGTCGACAAACGGTCGGCACGGTTCGTCAGCGATTCGGTGTATGGAATCCCATTCAAAGATTTCGGTTTTGAAGCTTACCGGCAAAAAGATATACCTGACATTATTAAAAATTTTGTTCGTGGCTACGCGGATCCGGTGGTAGCGTACAAAGGTGGATATTACGAGAAAAATTTTCTTCAAAATTTGAATATATCATAGATAAAGGAAACTTTTGGTTGTCCAAAGTATGATAACCTGATTCGCGATCCCGTGTATCAAATTGACCACGACGACGCGTCCTATCGGCTTCATCGTTGGAAAAACGCTACCGGAAAAACCTATCATTGCTGCCTAAACGAAGTTCGAACATTTCGCGCATGGGTGATCAATTATAAGAAACAGGTATCGTGTAGAATACTCTTATAAGCACTTCTTCGCAACGTGGTTCTTACGCAAACTCTTTTTCTTTCCAGCAACATGATTCAAGAAATATGTAAAGAAAAAATTGATTCTCCCGACTACCGCCTCGAACGCGACAGACTAAAAAGTTTTCAAAACTGGCAGTTTTCTCACATCGTCAAACCCGAAGATCTGGCGGCCGCAGGATTCTACTGCTCGAACGAAGCGGACCGCGTAGAATGTTTCGAATGCGGCATAGAACTGTATCTATGGGAACAGGATGACGATCCCATGACGGAGTATCGCACCTGGTCGAGATTCTGTCGACACGTTTGCGGACTAGATTGCGGCAACGTTCCGATAGGGGCCGATCCCACTGCGATGGTAAACCCATCGCCCCCTCGCGGCGTAGACGTATGCGGTTATCGCTAAGCCCTACTCGTCGAAGGTAAGAATAAATCAAATAATTATGTACGTGCGCGCGTTACAAATAATTATATACGTGTGTTACAGGGAAACGATCGAAGATTGGAATGCATGGTTTATTACAAAATCGTTCTACGATACAGTTGGAATACAGTTGAAATATATAGCATAATACGATAAACAGCAATCTGAAAAAACATTTTTAGTTTTTAATCTTACACGCATGTAAAACTTTATATTTGAATAAATTCAATTCGTCAAAAACTTACCATTCGAATAATCTCCTTATCGCTACAATAAACTCCTCGTCCCAGTCTTCTGCTTCGCTCATCCATTTCTTGATGGCACGACGCCAAGACCGGACAAAGATCATCCTATCCATGCCCGTCTGTGGAAAAAATATTTTTTCACTTACGCGAAACAAACGATGCACTTCGATACAAAACGATGCACTTACCAATCCCGCCGCTGCCTCCTCCAACGGCTGACCGTCATCGATCATCGCACACCGACGTTTTGAAATTGATACCAACATTCTCGATACTACTTTCGCTGCTTGAAAAACACAACTGGAAATGCGTGTAGCTGTGAACCACCATCTATTTAAACACGTCTCTCGAGCGATAAAATGTATCGCGCAAATGCAATTAACAAAAGGATGTGGTACCCTAATGGAATAAAAAAACAGCGCGATAATGAAAAACCGTTGGAGCTATCGCAAAAGTATGCGGTTCTGTCTGAGAAAGAGAGAAAGAGAGATCCTCTCATCAAAAATGCAACAGCTGGAAGACGCGGAAGGGAAACGACCTCTCCAGATAAATATATCGCAACCTTCAAGGCCGAATGACATTGTAGAATTTCATAACACGGTTACAATGAGTGCTGACAACATCTGGATGCAGCGATAAGAAAGCCGACATAATAAAAATGGTTGCTCGCAAGAGCTAAACAATCTCCCGCCAAATATAATAAAAATGACCGACGGCATAATGGCCGCCGGCGGAAATGATAAGGCAGCGATAACGTCAAATATAATAAAAATGGCCGACGGCAAAAATGGCCGCCGGCAAGAGCGAATAAATGGCTGTGCGGTAAGAAGATGTAAGAGCGAGAGAAACAGTCTCTCTATCTCCCGTCCAAATACTATAATAAAAATGGCGGTCGGCAAAAATGGCCGTCCGCAAGAGCTAAACAATCTCCCGCCAAATATAATAAAAATGGCCGTCCGCAAGAGCTAAACAATCTCCCGCCAAATATAATAAAAATGGCCGTCCGCAAGAGCTAAACAATCTCCCGCCAAATATAATAAAAATGGCCGACGGCATAATGGCCGCCGGCGGAAATGATAAGGCAGCGATAACGCCAAATATAATAAAAATGGCCGACGGCATAATGACCGCAGGCGGAAATGATAAGGCAGCGATAACGTCACGCCCCGCGCGATAAGGCAGCGATGACGCCACGCTCCGCGCGATAAGGCAGCGATGACGCCATGCCCCGCGCGATTACACCCCCGCACCCCGCGAGAAAATGACCCCCCTCGCCTATTGAGTAAGAACCGGCATGGACTACCTACTCCTATCCACAATCCCCTATCCTATCCTCTATCGTATCCTATCCTATATCCTATCCTCTATCCTATCCTATCCTCTAACTTAACCTATCCTATATCCTATCCTATCCACTATCCTATCCTGCCATCAATCCTATAATATCATCTATCCTATCCTATCCTCTATCCTATCCAATCCTATATCCTATCCTCTATCCTATCCTATCCGCTATCCTATCCAATCCTTGTAACCGTGTCGGTTACATACACATATACTGCACGTATCGGTCGGCGATACGACCCCACCACCGTACCATACTACGTTGTTCGCGAGTCCGGAGATAGTGAGGGATCGCGAGATATCGCGATCCTTGTCGAGTTGCGCACGCATCGATCCCCCCCACTCGATAATGATCGAAGGAGGTCGATGCGAGCCAGCGATCGAGCACTCTACGTCTGGAAGCGGTCCGAGAAACACGCGTTTAAGAATTGTGTCTGTTCGACGAAACACGGTACCCGTTCGAGGAGTCAAACCGACTCGGCAGAGCAAGGCAAACCGTCCTTCCTGCTCTCAACGCGTACGCGCCTCAAACCGAGGAGTCACGAGCGCAAACCGCGCCGTTGCACTGTCGAAACGTTTTATATAAAGCTCCGTGACTCTCGGACGTGACCGCGTAGTAGTCAAACGAAATTACATAATTTTCACTCGCCTAAAGATTGATCAAGAAATGTTTAATTATCAATTCCGAAGTGAGGCGTTACTAGTGTCAGTGTAGATCACTTGCAGCGAGCAAGTCGCGAGTACGATTTAGGAGCGACGGCGAGTGGAAGGCGCCGTGTGTCGGTAAGACACGATTTTATAAAATTTAGAGAACTGCGTCGCGCAGCGATAGAAATGCGTCGCGAAGCGTGCGATTATCGCGTCGAACAGACACAGTAGATTCACTTCGTCCTTCAAATATAAATATTAGTATAGGGTACGTATAAGTATCGTTTCAAAGATACGGTACGTACTATACGGGTCGAAGCGAGACAGTCAATCATCGCATGATCGCGGTGGTTCTTCCGAAACCTCAACAGAGCGTACTCTGAGGCTACGAAACGTACCAAAGGGTAAACTCCTGGGTTCCGAGGGACTGCCGAGGTTTTTCTGTGAGTCTCGTCTGGATCGAGACTATTTCACTTCGCACAATCAGGGTTCTTCTGCCGTGACCTTAATCGAGGGTACTCCGAGGCCACGCACCGTGCCAGAGGGTACTCTTCTGGGTCCCGTGGAATTACCGAGGTTTGGTGTGGGTCTCGACCAGATTCGAGGCGATTGTACTTCGTACGATCGCGGCTACTCTGTCGTGACCTTATCAGAGCTTGCTCCGAGGCCACGTATCGTGCCGAAGGGTAGACTCCTGGGTCCCGTCGAGCGACCGAGGTTTAGTGCGAGTCTCCCCCGAATCGGTACGAAAGAGCATCGCACGATCCCGAGTATTCTGTCGTGACCTTTGTCCGAGATCACTCCGAGGCCACGTATCGTGCCAAAGGGTGAACTTATAGGTCCCGTGGAATAATCGAGGTTTAGTGCACGTCTCTACTGAATCGAGACAATCGCGCCTTGCACGATCGTGGACACTCTGCCGTGACCAATATCCGAGAATACTCCGAGGCCATATATCATGCCAGAGGGTAGACTCGTGCGTTCCGTGGAGTGACCAAGGTTTAGTGTGCGTCTCCACTCAGGCCACTTGTCCGAACATCGTCCAGGTGCCTGGATGGTCTGACGGGTACGACGTCGTTCGATCGCGGATTTCGGGTCAGATAGAAGCGATCGGACTTTGCACGGTCACTGACACTCTGCCGCCGCCTCGCCCGAGACTGCTTAGAGGCCACGATTACGTGCCGAAGAGCAGAATCATTGGAAGCGTGGAGTGACGGCGATTTCGTGTTTGTCTCCATCCTGATCACTCGTACGATTATCCGGCCGAGTGTAGGGACGGTCAGACGGGTCACGAACTGCTTGTCGCGGGGCGCGATCCGTGCTGAGTGATTTTCTAAACCGATTCCGAAAACCGGGCGTAGAGTCGAGCGAGCGTACCGCGAGCGTTTTTCACGCGTTCATAATTCTTTGTTTATGTGTCGCGAGCCGTCGGCACGGGAGGCCGACCTATTGTTCCACACGGTACCTGGAATTAACTGTATCCAAACACACACGACGGTTCTTACGAGAATATATCATCTTTAGTTACCTTATCTGGGCTACGAATATCTCATTTAACTCGTCCATACCTCGCCGCTTTCCAGTGCCTGGAGGCACGAATCCATTCCTGCTCGCGAACGTGCAGGCTTCGAGAAATTAGGGTAGTAACCGGCCCTGCGAGACGGTTAGGGATAGTCTCGAGACGCGAAGTAGAGATACGAGTAACAGCGTACGCCAATCGGAAGAAACGGTAGGAAAGCACGGTTACATCCTATATCCTATCCTATCCGCTATCCTATCCTATCCTCTATCCTATAATATCCCCTATCCTATCCAATCCTCTATCCTATCCAATCCTCTATCCTATCCTCTAGCCTATCCTCTATCCTATCCTCCATCCTATCCTCTATCCTATCCTCTATCCTATCCTATCCTCTATCCTGTCCTATCCTCTATCCTATCCTATCCTATCCTCTATCCTATCCTATCCTATCCTATCCTCTATCCTATTCTATACACTATCCTATCCTATCCTCTATCCTATAATATCCCCTATCCTATCCAATCCTCTATCCTATCCTCTAGCCTATCCTCTATCCTATCCTCCATCCTATCCTCTATCCTATCCTATCCTCTATCCTATCCTATCCTCTATCGTAACCTATCCTCTTTCCTATCCAATCCTCTATACTATCCTCTATCCTATCCTATCCCCTACCCTATCCTCAATCCTATCCTAACCCCAATCCTATCCTATCTTCTATCCTATCCAATCCCCTATCCATTCCTCTATCGTATCCTATCCTATATCCTATCCTCTATCCTATAATATCCCCTATCCTATCCAATCCTATATCCTATCCTATCCGCTATCCTATCCTATCCTCTATCCTATAATATCCCCTATCCTATCCAATACTCTATCCATCCTCTAGCCTATCCTCTATCCTATCCTCCATCCCATCCTCTGCCCTATCCTATACTCTACCCTATCGTATCCTGTATCCTATCCTATCCACTATCCTACCCTATCCTATCCTCTATCCTATAATATCCTCTATTCTATCCAATCCTCTATCCTATCCTGTATCCTATGCTATCGTCAATATGATCCTATCCTATCCTCTATCCTATCCTATCTTCAATCCTATCCTATCCTCTATCCTATCCTATCATCTATCCTATCCTATCCTCTATCCCATTCTATCCTCTATCCTATCCTATCCCCTACCCTATCCGATCCTCCATCATATCCTATCCTCTATCCTATCCAATCCTCTAACTTATCCTATCCTCTATCTTATCCTATCCTCTATCCTATCCTATCCTCTAACATATCCTATCCTCTATCTTATCCCATCCTCTATCCTATCCTATCCTCAATGCAATCCTGTATCCTATCAAATCCTCTATCTTATCCTATCCTCTATCATATCGTATCCTCTATCCTATCCCATCCTCTATTGTATCCTATCCTCTATCCTATGCTAACATCTATCCTATAATATCATCTATCCTATCCTATCCTCTATCGTATCTTATCCTCTATCCTATCCAATCCTATATCGTATTCTATCCGCTATCCTGTAGTATTCTCTATCCTATAATATCCCCTATCCTATCCAATGCTCTATAATATCGTATCCTCTATCATATCCTATCCTCAATCCTATCCTATCCTCTATCCTATACTATCCCCTACCCTATCCGATTCTCTATAATATCGTATCCTCTATAATATTCTATCCTCTTTCCTATAATATCATCTATCCTATCCTATTCTCTATCCTTCCCTATACTCCATCATATCCTATCCTCTATCCTATCCAATCCTCTAACTTATCCTATCCTCTATCCTATCCTATCCTCTATCCTATCCTATCCTCTAACTTATCCTATCATCTATCCTATCCCATCCTCTATCCTAAACGATCCCCTATCCTATCCTCTATCCTATCCTATCCTCTATCCTATCCTATCCTCTATCCTATCCTATCCTCTATCCTATCCTATCCTCTATCCTATCCTATCCTCTATCCTATCCTATCCTCTATCCTATCCTATCCTCTATAATATCGTATCCTCTATCATATCCTATCCTCATTCCTATAATATCATATATTATATCCTATTCTCTATCCTATCCTATCCTCTATCCTACCATATCCTCAATCCTACCCTATCCTCTATCGTATTCTATCCTCTTCCATATCCAATCCCCCATCTTATCCTCAATCCTATCCTAACCCCAATCCTATCCTATCTTCTATCCTATCCAATCCCCTATCCATTCCTCTATCGTATCCTATCCTATATCCTATCCTCTATCCTATAATATCCCCTATCCTATCCAATCCTATATCCTATCCTATCCGCTATCCTATCCTATCCTCTATCCTATAATATCCCCTATCCTATCCAATACTCTATCCATCCTCTAGCCTATCCTCTATCCTATCCTCCATCCCATCCTCTGCCCTATCCTATACTCTACCCTATCGTATCCTGTATCCTATCCTATCCACTATCCTACCCTATCCTATCCTCTATCCTATAATATCCTCTATTCTATCCAATCCTCTATCCTATCCTGTATCCTATGCTATCGTCAATATGATCCTATCCTATCCTCTATCCTATCCTATCTTCAATCCTATCCTATCCTCTATCCTATCCTATCATCTATCCTATCCTATCCTCTATCCCATTCTATCCTCTATCCTATCCTATCCCCTACCCTATCCGATCCTCCATCATATCCTATCCTCTATCCTATCCAATCCTCTAACTTATCCTATCCTCTATCTTATCCTATCCTCTATCCTATCCTATCCTCTAACATATCCTATCCTCTATCTTATCCCATCCTCTATCCTATCCTATCCTCAATGCAATCCTGTATCCTATCAAATCCTCTATCTTATCCTATCCTCTATCATATCGTATCCTCTATCCTATCCCATCCTCTATTGTATCCTATCCTCTATCCTATGCTAACATCTATCCTATAATATCATCTATCCTATCCTATCCTCTATCGTATCTTATCCTCTATCCTATCCAATCCTATATCGTATTCTATCCGCTATCCTGTAGTATTCTCTATCCTATAATATCCCCTATCCTATCCAATGCTCTATAATATCGTATCCTCTATCATATCCTATCCTCAATCCTATCCTATCCTCTATCCTATACTATCCCCTACCCTATCCGATTCTCTATAATATCGTATCCTCTATAATATTCTATCCTCTTTCCTATAATATCATCTATCCTATCCTATTCTCTATCCTTCCCTATACTCCATCATATCCTATCCTCTATCCTATCCAATCCTCTAACTTATCCTATCCTCTATCCTATCCTATCCTCTATCCTATCCTATCCTCTAACTTATCCTATCATCTATCCTATCCCATCCTCTATCCTAAACGATCCCCTATCCTATCCTCTATCCTATCCTATCCTCTATCCTATCCTATCCTCTATCCTATCCTATCCTCTATCCTATCCTATCCTCTATCCTATCCTATCCTCTATCCTATCCTATCCTCTATCCTATCCTATCCTCTATAATATCGTATCCTCTATCATATCCTATCCTCATTCCTATAATATCATATATTATATCCTATTCTCTATCCTATCCTATCCTCTATCCTACCATATCCTCAATCCTACCCTATCCTCTATCGTATTCTATCCTCTTCCATATCCAATCCCCCATCTTATCCTCTATCCTATCCTATCCTCTATCCTATCCTATCCTATCCCCTACCCTATCCTATACTCTATAATATCGAATCCTCTATCATATTCTATCCTCTTTCCTATAATATCATCTATCCTATCCTATTCTCTATCCTACCCTATCCTCCATCATATCCTCTCCTCTATCCTATCCTATCTTGTAACTTATCCTATCCTCTATCCTATCCTATCCTCTATCCTATCCAATCCCCTATCCTATCCTCTATCCTATCCTATCCGCTATCCTATCCTCTATAATATCGTATCCACTACCCTATCCTATGCTCTATCCTATCCTATCCTCGATCCTCTCCTATCCTCTATCCTATCTAATCCCCTATCCTATACTCTATCCTATCCTATCCTCTATCCAATCCTATTCTTTATCCTATCCTCTATACTATCCTATCCTCCATCGTATTCTATCCTCTATCCTATTCAATCCTATATCCTATCCTCTATCCTATCCTATAATCTATCCTATCCTATCCTCTATAATATCGTATCCTGTATCCTAACCTATCCTCTATCCTATATTATCATCTATCCTATCCTATCCTCAATCCTATCCTATCCTCTATCCTATCCAATCCTCTACGCTATCCTATCCTCTATCCTATCCTGTCCTCTATCCAATCCTATCCTCTATCCTATCCCATCCTCTATCGTATCCTATCCTCTATCCTATCATATCCTATATCCTATAACATCCTCTATCCTATCCTATCCTCTATCCTATCCCATCCTCTATCGTATCCTATCCTCTATCCTATCATATCCTATATCCTATAACATCCTCTATCCTATCCTATCCTCTATTCTATCCTATCCTCTATCATGTCCTATCATCCATCGCATCCTCTATCGTCTATCCTATCCTATCCTCTATCCTATCCTATCCTCCATCCTACCCTATCCTCTATCATATCGTATCCTCTATCCTATCCTATCCTCTATCCTATAATGTCCTATATCCTATCCTATTATCTATCCTATATCCTATCCTATTCTCTATCCAATCCTATACTCTATACTATCCCATCCTCTGTCATGTCCTATCATCCATCCTATCCCATCCTCTATCCTATCTTATCCTCTACCCTATCCTATCCTCCATCCTCTAGCCTATACTCTATCCTATCCTATCCTCTATCCTATCCTATTCTCTATACTATAATATCATATATCCTATCCTATTCTCTATCCTATACTATCCTCTATCCTATCCTATCCTGTATCATATCCTATCCTCTATACTCTATCCTCTATCCTACCCTATCCTCTATCCTACCCTATCCTCTATCCTATCCTGTCCTCTATCCTATCCTATCCTCTATCATATCCTACCCTCTATCCTATCCTATACTCTATCCTATCCAATCCGCCATCCTATCCTCTATCCTATCCTATCCTCTATCCTATCCTATCCCCTATACTATCCTATCCTATCCTATCCTCTATCCTATCCTATCCTCAATCCTATCCTATCCTCAATTCTATCCTATCCTCTATAAAATCCTATCCTCTATCCTATCCTATCCTCCGTCCTATATCCTACACTCTATCCTATCCTCTATCCTATGCTATCCGCTATCCTATCCTATCCTCTATGCTATCGTATCCTCTATCATATCCAATCATCTATCCTATCATCTATCATCTATCCTATCCTATACTCTATACTATCCTGTAACCGTTTTTACCTTCTTCTTTACGTTCCGCCGTGTCTTACCACGCGCACGCTGTCGCCTCCACACTATGAAGGCACGTGAGAGAAATCGTATCAACGTTGAGCTTCCGATAGATATATAGGGACGGTTACAACCCTAATAAGATAAGGTTCGTGCCTCCAGGCACTGGAAGACGGAGAGGTTCAAACTAACTTGAATCATTCGGAGACGATATTGGAGGTAGAAGTAAGATATATTCTGTGGTACTTGATATATACAATAATTGAAATCTCTATAATTACAGTAACCTCAGTGCGATGGTTGCGGGATTAATACTGTTCGCCTTTCGCGCCTAGTCGATCGCGACTACGTGGGAGCGTGCCCTCGCATAGGCAGTTTCTCGAGCCCTATCCTGGCTCCACGTCTGGGTCCCTTTCTGTTACTTGGATCTTGTTACCGTATCGCGAATTTCCCGAACGAACGTGAGCCGTCGTAGCATACGAGCACTCGTTGCTGACGCAGGAAGTGCCCGAATGACGACACGTACAAGGCGTCGGTCAGACACCCGACCCTGAGGATCGTCTCCGTCGTCACTAGTCAGTGGGTTCGGAGACTATCCGGTATCGGTGGAAAGACGTTAACCGTACTTACTCTGATGACCGTATCGCGAATCTCCCGAACGAACGTGAGCCGTCGTAGCATACGAGCACTCGTTGCTGACGCAGGAAGTGCCCGAATGACGACACGTACAAGGCGTCGGTCAGACACCCGACCCTGAGGATCGTCTCCGTCGTCACTAGTCAGTGGGTTCGGAGACTATCCGGTATCGGTGGAAAGACGTTAACCGTACTTACTCTGATGACCGTATCGCGAATCTCCCGAACGAACGTGAGCCGTCGTAGCACACGAGCACTCGTTGCTGACGCAGGAAGTGCCCGAATGACGACACGTACAAGGCGTCGGTCAGACACCCGACCCTGAGGATCGTCTCCGTCGTCACTAGTCAGTGGGTTCGGAGACTATCCGGTATCGGTGGAAAGACGTTAACCGTACTTACTCTGTTTACCGTATCGTAACTTTCCCGAACGAACGTGAGAATCAACTTCCTTCGTGGAGAATTCGACTCGAGACCGATGCAGTTTCCCTCGTCTCGCTGGAGTTATTCTTCGATTAATCGCTACGGCCGATGATTGCCGCTCGTAGAACTTTATAGACTCGTGTCGTGCGGTTTGCACGACACTTCCTCTGTTTGAGGATATCACGAGACGAAGGAACGCAGTCGGTTTGACTGTATCGCCCCTGAGTCGGTTTGACTCGCTCGCTGCGTACCGAACAGCCCGAAATTCCCGAACCCGAACAAGCTCGCGCCCAGACGCAGAGTGTCCTAATTCTCTCGCGCATCGACCTCATTCGATCCGTATCGCGTGGGGATCGATGCGCGCGCACGCTAATTAGTGGGGGATCCTGCGATCCTTCCTTAAGAGAAGGATGACGGGACGACCAGGGACGTCGTGGTGGGGGTCCGCGTTGCTCATGCGACCCGTCGCCCGATCGATACATATCGACATGTAATCGATACGGTTACATATACCCCCCCACCAATTTCGCGATTGCAGTTGCAGGGACGCAGTCAAGATGCACTGCGATCGGGTTTAATTCACAAGGCAATGATCGAATATAATAATCGTTTGGACAGAAGAAAGAGAAAAAAAAAGAATAAACCCTAATTGTATACGCAAAACAAACCAGACCCGCGCATATAAACAATGGTTTCATTAACTAAGCTGTAACGGCGCACATTATATGATTTAAACTAAACAATAATGTTAACTCAACAACTAAGCTATAACGGCGCACGTTATATGATTTAAACTAAACAATAATGTTAACTCAACAATTGAATTGTATAGAAATTGATTATAATCGTTTGTAAAGAACAAAAAAAAGTAAACTTTAATTGTATTTGTAAAATAAACTAATCAAGGAGCACTGTAGTTGTAACAAGAGAGAAAAAAAAAACTACACTTATTCTTGTCTCCTGTTCTACTTGCTGCCTGGTTGGTCCTTCGGTGGTCCACGTCTTATATGATGTCGTCTTGGGGGTTTCCTGGAATCGTCCTGCGATGATACTTTTGTTATGGCATCTGGAGCCTTGTGTACCCATCATGTGCCTTGTCTCAATGGAATTTTGTTTACTTGCTAGGTGTTTCTTTGTTTGACTGTTGATATTGTCGTAGGCTCGATGCGTGGAATGTGCCTCTAATGTCGTTGGATTCCGGCCGTCGCAGAACGTACGTCGCCGGGCCCTTTTTTTGTCGCTACTTCATACGGTCCTTCGTACAGGTGGAAAAACTTTGCGACCTCTCGGTCGACGGCGTTTGAAATGGGATTAGTCTTGGGCGTCTTCGTTCTCCTCCAAGTGCGTCGCCCGAATGTGACTTGGACGGGCACTCCACCGTCTGTCACTTTGGGTTCCACCCTCTGGACGTCGTTCTTGTGATGGGTAGTTCTCCCTGGAGAGCCTTGGAGCATCCTGGGATCTGCGTGTGAGGTCACCCGCCTGATTTGATGGTTCTCGGGTAGTTTGAGCCTGAGTGAACTCGCTCGATGGTATGCGTGGCCCGCTCGGTCCATACGTCTGGCTTCTTTGCCCTTGCATATTATTCGGGCGCAGAGGCCAGTCTCTGTCACCGGCCTGACGCTCGTGATTTCGCTGCCGGTTGACCGTTCCACCATTATCAAATCGTTCTAATAAGGCTAAGAACGAATCGATTGTGGTGATGTTCTGTCCTAACACGCAGTCGTCGACTGCTTGGGTGAAGTGGCGAGCGAGCGCTAGTACAATTTCTTCGTCGGCGGGTCGTGGCACGAGGTCGCGTGCACTCCCAATCAGCCGCATTGCGTACGCCACACGTGTTAACCCGGGCTCAGGGCGGTACACACCTGAGTCGAGATTATCCCGTATTTTCCTTTGAATGGCCGTGCTCCAGAAACGTTCCAGGAATACTCGGGAGAACTGGCTCCACGTGGTCACTTGCTCCGTGACTATGTCCCACCATTCGCTGGCGATCCCCTTAAGAGCCTGTGTGATGATAAATTTTAACTCATCTTCCGGCACGCGTGATGCTTCGATGAACTGTCGCATCTCACGCAGGAATCTCGGAGGTTTCTCCGTAGTTTTGCCTTCGAACACTGGAAGCTTGGGCTTTACGGCAAATGGTCTCGAAGCAGCCAGGTATGATGGCTCCAACCCCGTGGATTCGTGGGTCTGCCATCGATGGGCGAGTGAATCTCGTGGCATGGAGTGACGTGCGTTATTCATTCCCCTGGGGCCAGGTAGCTCGTTGCGTTGTTCGCGTGGATACTGTTCTGCCCTCGCATTTTCGTGAGTTGCGGGGCGGCGCGGTGCCTCCGCCATCGCGAGTACTTCGTCGAAACCGTCGTGCATCTCCTTCCGGATACGATCCTCGGTTTCCGCGGCCAGCTGCGATTCGCGATCGAAACGTGAGTCTATTTCGCGCCTCCAATCCCGCATCTCGCGCTTGTGCGCACTAAGCCTCTCATACAACTCGTCGGAGCTAATCTGCGCTTCCCTAATCTCGGCCAACCTTGCTTCTAGCTCGATTTCGCGACGCTTATTCGCTTGACTTTCGCGATCTAAACGCGCCTCGATTTCGCGCTGCCACTCGGCGATGTGCTCACGGGCTTCAACGTGCTCGACATGTATACCCATCCCCGCCGCCAGTTTAACCTCGAGCTGGAGAATCCTTTCATCCTGCCGCGAGATTTTTAGGCGTAGGTCGCGAATAACGTCACGCAATTGGTCTATGTTCATCCCGTCCTCTGGATCCCGTGGTGGAGTATTCAGAGGGCGGGGTGGGGTCACCCCTGAGGAAACCGTGATTTCGCTCGTGACCGGTTGACCCTGGTTCTTTCGTGTTTTCATCCGGTTCTCGTTTGCCATGTTTACGTCGTGGTGGGGGTCCGCGTTGCTCATGCGACCCGTCGCCCGATCGATACATATCGACATGTAATCGATACGGTTACAATCCTATCCTCTATAATATCCTATCCTCTATCCTATCCTATCCTATCCTATCCTCTATCCTATCCTATCCTCTATCCTATCCTATCCTCTATCCTATCCTATCCTCTATCCTATCCTATCCTCTATCCTATCCTATCCTCTATCCGATCCTATCCTCTATCCTATCCTATCCTCTATCCTATCCTATCCTCTATCCTATCCTATCCTCTATCCTATCCTATCCTCTATCCTATCCTATCCTCTATCCTATCCTATCCTCTATCCTATCGTAACCTCTATAATATCGTATCCTCTATCCTATCCTATCCAATCCCCTATCCTATCCTCTATCCTATCCTATCCTCTATATTATCGTATCCTCTATCCTACCCTATTCTCTATACTATAATATCATATATCCTATCCTATTCTCTATTCTATACTATCCTCTATCCTATCGTATCCTGTATCCTATCCTATACTCTATCCTATCCTTTCCGCCATCCTATCCTCTATCCTTTCCTATCCTCTATCCTATCCCATCCTCTAACCTATCCTCTATCCTATCCTATCCTCTATCCTATCCTATCCTTTCCTCTATCCTATCCTATCCTCTATCCTCTATCCTATCCTATCCTCTATCCTATCCTATCCTCTATCCTATCCTATCCTCTATCCTATCCTATCCTCTATCCTATCCTATCCTCTATCCTATCCTATCCTCTATCCTATCCTATCCTATCCTCTATCCTATCCTATCCTCTATCCTATCCTCTATCCTATCCTATCCTCTATCCTATCCTATCCTCTATCCTATCCTATCCTCTATCCTATCCTATCCTCTATCCTATCCTATCCTCTATCCTATCCTATCCTCTATCCTATCCTATCCTCTATCCTATCCTATCCTCTATCCTATCCTATCCTCTATCCTATCCTATCCTCTATCCTATCCTATCCTCTATCCTATCCTATCCTCTATCCTATCCTATCCTCTATCCTATCCTATCCTCTATCCTATCCTATCCTCTATCCTATCCTATCCTCTATCCTATCCTATCCTCTATCCTATCCTATCCTCTATCCTATCCTATCCTATCCTATCCTCTATCCTATCCTATCCTCTATCCTATCCTATCCTCTATCCTATCCTATCCTATCCTATCCTCTATCCTATCCTATCCTCTATCCTATCCTATCCTCTATCCTATCCTATCCTCTATCCTATCCTATCCTCTATCCTATCCTATCCTCTATCCTATCCTATCCTCTATCCTATCCTATCCTCTATCCTATCCTATCCTCTATCCTATCCTATCCTCTATAATATCATATCCTCTATCCTATCCTATCCTCTATCCTATCCTATCCTCTATAATATCGTATCCTCTATCCTATCCTATCCAATCCCCTATCCTATCCTCTATCCTATCTTATCCTCTAACCTATCCTATCCTCTATCCTATCCTATCCTCTATCCTATCCTATCCGCTACCCTATCAACTATAATATCCTATTATCTTTCCTTATCATCTATCCTATCCTATTCCTATCCTATCCTATCCTCTATCCTATCCTATCCTCTATCCTATCCTATCCTCTATCCTATCCTATCCTCTATCCTATCCTATCCTCTATCCTATCCTATCCTCTATCCTATCCTATCCTCTATCCTATCCTATCCTCTATCCTATCCTATCCTCTATCCTATCCTATCCTCTATCCTATCATATCCTCTATCCTATCCTATCCGCTATCCTATCCTATCCTCTATAATATCGTATCCTCTATCCTATCCTATCCAATCCCCTATCCTATCCTCTATCCTATCTTATCCTCTAACCTATCCTATCCTCTATCCTATCCTATCCTCTATCCTATCCTATCCGCTACCCTATCCTCTATAATATCCTATTATCTTTCCTTATCATCTATCCTATCCTATTCCTATCCTATCCTATCCTCTATCCTATCCTCTATAATATCCTATTATCTTTCCTTATCATCTATCTTATCCTATTCCTATACTATTCTATCCTCTAACTTATGCTATCCTCTACCCTATCCTATCCTCTATCCTATCCAATCCCCTATCCTATCCTCTATCCTATCCTATACTCTATCCTCTATCCTACCCTATCCTCTATCCTATCCTATCCTCTATCCTATCCTATCCTCTATCCTATCCTATCCTCTATCCTATCCTATCCTCTATACTATCCTATCCTATCCTATCCTCTATCCTATCCTATCCTCTATCCTATCCTATCCTCTATCCTATCCTATCCTCTATCCTATCCTATCGTCTATCCTATAATATCCTCTATTCTATCCAATCCTCTATCCTATCCTCCATCCTACCCTCTATCCTATCGTATCCTCAATCCTACCCTATCCTCTATCGTATTCTATCCTCTATCCTATCCTATCCTATATCCTATAATATCCTCTATCCTATCGTATCCTCCATCCTATCCCATCCTCTATCCTACCCTATCCTCTATCCTATCCTATCCTCTATCCTATCCTATCCTCTATCCTATCCTATCGTCTATCCTATAATATCCTCTATCCTATCCAATCCTCCATCCTATCCTCCATCCTTCCCTCTATCCTATCCTATCCTCAATCCTACCCTATCCTCTATCGTATTCTATCCTCTATCCTATCCTATCCTATATCCTATAATATCCTCTATCCTATCGTATCCTCCATCCTATCCCATCCTCTATCGTACCCTATCCTCTATCCTATCCTATCCTCTATCCTATCCTATCCTCAATCCTATCCTATCCTCTATCCTTTACTATCTTGTATGCTATCCTATCCTCTATCCTATCCTATCCTCTATCCTATCCTATCCTCTATCCTATCCTATCCTCTATCCTATTCTATCC
The DNA here is from genome assembly GCF_050948215.1 of Halictus rubicundus. Taxonomy (NCBI): domain Eukaryota; kingdom Metazoa; phylum Arthropoda; class Insecta; order Hymenoptera; family Halictidae; genus Halictus; species Halictus rubicundus. Next base: position 541,368 of record NW_027488678.1, on the reverse strand, counting down.
TCTATCCTATCCTATCCTCAATCCTATCCTATCTTCAATTCTATCCTATCCTCTCTAAAATCCTATCCTCTCTAAAATCCTATCCTCTATCCTATCCTATCCTCTATCCTATCCTATCCTCCGTCCTATATCCTACATTCTATCCTATCCTCTATCCTTTGCTATCCTCTATCCTATCCTATCCTCTATCATATCCTATCATCTATCCTATCCTCTATCGTCTATCCTATCCTATACTCTATACTATCCTATCCTCTATCCTATCCTATACTATAGCATATCCTATCCTCTATCCGATCCTATCCTCTATCCTATCCTATCCTCTATCCTATCCTATCCTCTATCCTATCCTATCCTCTATCCTATCCTATCCTCTATCCTATCCTATCCTCAATCCTATCCTATCTTCAATTCTATCCTATCCTCTCTAAAATCCTATCCTCTCTAAAATCCTATCCTCTCTAAAATCCTATCCTCTATCCTCTCCTATCCTCTATCCTATCCTATCCTCCGTCCTATATCCTACATTCTATCCTATCCTCTATCCTATGAAATCCTCTATCCTATCCTATCCTCTATCCTATCCTATCATCTATCCTATCCTCTATCGTCTATCCTATCCTATACTCTATACTATCCTATCCTCTATCCTATCCTATACTATAGCATATCCTATCCTCTATCCGATCCTATCCTCTATCCTATCCTATCCTCTATCCTATCCTATCCTCTATCCTATCCTATCCTCTATCCTATCCTATCCTCTATCCTATCCTATCCTCTATCCTATCCTATCCTCTATCCTATCCTATCCTCTATCCTATCCTATCCTCTATCCTATCCTATCCTCTATCCTATCCTATCCTATCCTCTATCCTATCCTATCCTCTATCCTATCCTATCCTCTATCCTATCCTATCCTCTATCCTATCCTATTCTCTATCCTATCCTATCCTCTATCCTATCCAATCCTCTATCCTATCCTATCCTCTATCCTATCCTATCCTCTATCCTATCCTATCCTCTATCCTATCGTATCCTCTATAATATCGTATCCTCTATCCTATCCTATCCTCTATCCTATCTTATCCTCTAACCTATCCTATCCTCTATCCTATCCTATCCTCTATCCTATCCTATCCTCTATCCTATCGTATCCTATCTAACCTATCCTATCCTATCCTCTATTCTATCCTCTATCCTATCCTATATCCCATCCTATCCTCTATCCTATCCTATCCTCTATCCTATCGTAACCTCTATAATATCGTATCCTCTATCCTATCCTATTCAATCCCCTATCCTATCCTCTATCCTATCCTATCCTCTATATTATCGTATCCTCTATCCTACCCTATTCTCTATACTATAATATCATATATCCTATCCTATTCTCTATCCTATACTATCCTCTATCCTATCGTATCCTCTATCCTATCCTATACTCTATCCTATCCAATCCGCCATCCTATCCTCTATCCTTTCCTATCCTCTATCCTATCCCATCCTCTATCCTATCCTCTATCCTATCCTATCCTCTATCCTATCCTATCCTCTATCCTATCCTATCCTCTATCCTATCCTATGCTCTATCCTATCCTATCCTCTATCCTATCCTATCCTCTATCCTATCCTATCATCTATCCTCTATCCTATCCTATTCTCTATCCTATACTATCCTCTATCCTATCGTATCCTCTATCCTATCCTATACTCTATCCTATCCAATCCGCCATCCTATCCTCTATCCTTTCCTATCCTCTATCCTATCCCATCCTCTATCCTATCCTCTATCCTATCCTATTCTCTATCCTATACTATCCTCTATCCTATCGTATCCTCTATCCTATCCTGTACTCTATCCTATCCAATCCGCCATCCTATCCTCTATCCTTTCCTATCCTCTATCCTATCCCATCCTCTATCCTATCCTCTATCCTATCCTATCCTCTATCCTATCCTATCCTCTATCCTATCCTATCCTCTATCCTATCCTATCCTCTATCCTATCCTATCCTCTATCCTCTATCCTATCCTATCCTCTATCCTATCCTATCCTCTATCCTATCCTATCCTCTATCCTATCCTATCCTATCCTCTATCCTATCCTATCCTCTATCCTATCCTATCCTCTATCATATCCTATCATCCATCCTATCCTATCCTCTATCCTATCCTATCCTCCATCCTCTATCCTATTCTCTATCCTATCCTCTATACTATGCTATCCTCTGTCCTATCCTATCCTCTATCATATCCTATCATCTATCCTATCCTCTATCGTCTATCCTATCCTATACTCTATACTATCCTATCCTCTATCCTATCCTATACTATAGCATATCATATCCTCTATCCGATCCTATCCTCTATCCTATCCTATCCTCTATCCTATCCTATCCTCTATCCTATCCTATCCTCTATCCTATCCTATCCTCTATCCTATCCTATCCTCTATCCTATCGTATCCTATCTAACCTATCCTATCCTATCCTCTATTCTATCCTCTATCCTATCCTATATCCCATCCTATCCTCTATCCTATCCTATCCTCTATCCTATCGTAACCTCTATAATATCGTATCCTCTATCCTATCCTATCCAATCCCCTATCCTATCCTCTATCCTATCCTATCCTCTATATTATCGTATCCTCTATCCTACCCTATTCTCTATACTATAATATCATATATCCTATCCTATTCTCTATCCTATACTATCCTCTATCCTATCGTATCCTCTATCCTATCCTATACTCTATCCTATCCAATCCGCCATCCTATCCTCTATCCTTTCCTATCCTCTATCCTATCCCATCCTCTATCCTATCCTCTATCCTATCCTATCCTCTATCCTATCCTATCCTCTATCCTATCCTATCCTCTATCCTATCCTATCCTCTATCCTATCCTATCATCTATCCTATCCTATCCTCTACCCTATCCTATCATCTATCCTCTATCCTATCCTATTCTCTATCCTATACTATCCTCTATCCTATCGTATCCTGTATCCTATCCCATCCTCTATCCTATCCTTCTCTCCTATCCTATTCTCTATCCTATACTATCCTCTATCCTATCGTATCCTCTATCCTATCCTATACTCTATCCTATCCAATCCGCCATCCTATCCTCTATCCTTTCCTATCCTCTATCCTATCCCATCCTCTATCCTATCCTCTATCCTATCATATCCTCTATCCTATCCTATCCTCTATCCTATCCTATCCTCTATCCTATCCTATCCTCTATCCTCTATCCTATCCTATCCTCTACCCTATCCTATCCTCTATCCTATCCTATCCTCTATCCTATCCTATCCTATCCTCTATCCTATCCTATCCTCTATCCTATCCTATCCTCTATCATATCCTATCATCCATCCTATCCTATCCTCTATCCTATCCTATCCTCCATCCTCTATCCTATTCTCTATCCTATCCTCTATACTATGCTATCCTCTGTCCTATCCTATCCTCTATCATATCCTATCATCTATCCTATCCTCTATCGTCTATCCTATCCTATACTCTATACTATCCTATCCTCTATCCTATCCTATACTATAGCATATCATATCCTCTATCCGATCCTATCCTCTATCCTATCCTATCCTCTATCCTATCCTATCCTCTATCCTATCCTATCCTCTATCCTATCCTATCCTCTATCCTATCCTATCCTCTATCCTATCCTATCCTCTATCCTATCCTATCCTCTATCCTATCCTATCCTCTATCCTATCCTATCCTCTATCCTATCCTATCCTCTATCCTCTATCCTATCCTATCCTCTACCCTATCCTATCCTCTATCCTATCCTATCCTCTATCCTATCCTATCCTATCCTCTATCCTATCCTATCCTCTATCCTATCCTATCCTCTATCATATCCTATCATCCATCCTATCCTATCCTCTATCCTATCCTATCCTCCATCCTCTATCCTATTCTCTATCCTATCCTCTATACTATGCTATCCTCTGTCCTATCCTATCCTCTATCATATCCTATCATCTATCCTATCCTCTATCGTCTATCCTATCCTATACTCTATACTATCCTATCCTCTATCCTATCCTATACTATAGCATATCATATCCTCTATCCGATCCTATCCTCTATCCTATCCTATCCTCTATCCTATCCTATCCTCTATCCTATCCTATCCTCTATCCTATCCTATCCTCTATCCTATCCTATCCTCTATCCTATCCTATCCTCTATCCTATCCTATCCTCTATCCTATCCTATCCTCTATCCTATCCTATCCTCTATCCTATCCTATCCTCTATCCTATCCTATCCTCTATCCTATCCTATCCTATCCTCTATCCTATCCAATCCTCTATCCTATCCTATCCTCTATCCTATCCTATCCTCTATCCTATCGTATCCTCTATAATATCGTATCCTCTATCCTATCCTATCCAATCCCCTATCCTATCCTCTATCCTATCTTATCCTCTAACCTATCCTATCCTCTATCCTATCCTATCCTCTATCCTATCCTATCCTCTATCCTATCGTATCCTATCTAACCTATCCTATCATATCCTCTATTCTATCCTCTATCCTATCCTATATCCCATCCTATCCTCTATCCTATCCTATCCTCTATCCTATCGTAACCTCTATAATATCGTATCCTCTATCCTATCCTATCCAATCCCCTATCCTATCCTCTATCCTATCCTATCCTCTATATTATCGTATCCTCTATCCTACCCTATTCTCTATACTATAATATCATATATCCTATCCTATTCTCTATCCTATACTATCCTCTATCCTATCGTATCCTCTATCCTATCCTATACTCTATCCTATCCAATCCGCCATCCTATCCTCTATCCTTTCCTATCCTCTATCCTATCCCATCCTCTATCCTATCCTCTATCCTATCCTATCCTCTATCCTATCCTATCCTCTATCCTATCCTATCCTCTATCCTATCCTATCCTCTATCCTATCCTATCCTCTATCCTATCCTATCCTCTATCCTATCCTATCCTCTATCCTATCCTATCCTCTATCCTATCCTATCATCTATCCTCTATCCTATCCTATCCTCTATCCTATCCTATCCTCTATCCTATCCTATCCTCTATCCTATACTATCCTCTATCCTATCATATCCTCTATCCTATCCTATCCTCTATCCTATCCTATCCTCTATCCTATCCTATCCTCTATCCTATCCTATCCTCTATCCTATCATATCCTCTATCCTATCCTATCCTCTATCCTATCTTATCCTCTAACCTATCCTATCCTCTATCCTATCCTATCCTCTATCCTATCCTATCCGCTACCCTATCCTATCCTCAATCCTATCCTATCTTCAATTCTATCCTATCCTCTCTAAAATCCTATCCTCTCTAAAATCCTATCCTCTATCCTATCCTATCCTCTATCCTATCCTATCCTCCGTCCTATATCCTACATTCTATCCTATCCTCTATCCTATGCTATCCTCTATCCTATCCTATCCTCTATCATATCCTATCATCTATCCTATCCTCTATCGTCTATCCTATCCTATCCTCTATCCTATCCTATCCTGTCCGCTATCCTATCCTCTATCATATCCTATCATCCATCCTATCCTACCCTCTATCCTATCCTATCCTCCATCCTCTATCCTATTCTCTATCCTATCCTCTATACTATGCTATCCTCTATCCTATCCTATCCTCTATCATATCCTATCATCTATCCTATCCTCTATCGTCTATCCTATCCTATACTCTATACTATCCTATCCTCTATCCTATCCTATACTATAGCATATCATATCCTCTATCCGATCCTATCCTCTATCCTATCCTATCCTCTATCCTATCCTATCCTCTATCCTATCCTATCCTCTATCCTATCCTATCCTCTATCCTATCCTATCCTCTATCCTATCCTATCCTCTATCCTATCCTGTCCTATCCTCTATCCTATCCAATCCTCTATCCTATCCTATCCTCTATCCTATCCTATCCTCTATCCTATCCTATCCTCTATCCTTTCGTATCCTCTATAATATCGTATCCTCTATCCTATCCTATCCTATCCAATCCCCTATCCTATCCTCTATCCTATCTTATCCTCTAACCTATCCTATCCTCTATCCTATCCTATCCTCTATCCTATCCTATCCTCTATCCTATCCTATCCTCTATCCTATCCTATCCTCTATCCTATCCTATCCTCTATCCTATCCTATCCTCTATCCTATCCTATCCTCTATCCTATCCTATCCTCTATCCTATCCTATCCTATCCTCTATCCTATCCAATCCTCTATCCTATCCTATCCTCTATCCTATCCTATCCTCTATCCTATCGTATCCTCTATAATATCGTATCCTCTATCCTATCCTATCCAATCCCCTATCCTATCCTCTATCCTATCTTATCCTCTAACCTATCCTATCCTCTATCCTATCCTATCCTCTATCCTATCCTATCCTCTATCCTATCGTATCCTATCTAACCTATCCTATCATATCCTCTATTCTATCCTCTATCCTATCCTATATCCCATCCTATCCTCTATCCTATCCTATCCTCTATCCTATCGTAACCTCTATAATATCGTATCCTCTATCCTATCCTATCCAATCCCCTATCCTATCCTCTATCCTATCCTATCCTCTATATTATCGTATCCTCTATCCTACCCTATTCTCTATACTATAATATCATATATCCTATCCTATTCTCTATCCTATACTATCCTCTATCCTATCGTATCCTCTATCCTATCCTATACTCTATCCTATCCAATCCGCCATCCTATCCTCTATCCTTTCCTATCCTCTATCCTATCCCATCCTCTATCCTATCCTCTATCCTATCCTATCCTCTATCCTATCCTATCCTCTATCCTATCCTATCCTCTATCCTATCCTATCCTCTATCCTATCCTATCCTCTATCCTATCCTATCCTCTATCCTATCCTATCCTCTATCCTATCCTATCCTCTATCCTATCCTATCATCTATCCTCTATCCTATCCTATCCTCTATCCTATCCTATCCTCTATCCTATCCTATCCTCTATCCTATCCTATCCTCTATCCTATCATATCCTCTATCCTATCCTATCCTCTATCCTATCCTATCCTCTATCCTATCCTATCCTCTATCCTATCCTATCCTCTATCCTATCATATCCTCTATCCTATCCTATCCTCTATCCTATCTTATCCTCTAACCTATCCTATCCTCTATCCTATCCTATCCTCTATCCTATCCTATCCGCTACCCTATCCTATCCTCAATCCTATCCTATCTTCAATTCTATCCTATCCTCTCTAAAATCCTATCCTCTCTAAAATCCTATCCTCTATCCTATCCTATCCTCTATCCTATCCTATCCTCCGTCCTATATCCTACATTCTATCCTATCCTCTATCCTATGCTATCCTCTATCCTATCCTATCCTCTATCATATCCTATCATCTATCCTATCCTCTATCGTCTATCCTATCCTATCCTCTATCCTATCCTATCCTGTCCGCTATCCTATCCTCTATCATATCCTATCATCCATCCTATCCTACCCTCTATCCTATCCTATCCTCCATCCTCTATCCTATTCTCTATCCTATCCTCTATACTATGCTATCCTCTATCCTATCCTATCCTCTATCATATCCTATCATCTATCCTATCCTCTATCGTCTATCCTATCCTATACTCTATACTATCCTATCCTCTATCCTATCCTATACTATAGCATATCATATCCTCTATCCGATCCTATCCTCTATCCTATCCTATCCTCTACCCTATCCTATCCTCTATCCTATCCTATCCTCTATCCTATCCTATCCTCTATCCTATCCTATCCTCTATCCTATCCTATCCTCTATCCTATCCTGTCCTATCCTCTATCCTATCCAATCCTCTATCCTATCCTATCCTCTATCCTATCCTATCCTCTATCCTATCCTATCCTCTATCCTTTCGTATCCTCTATAATATCGTATCCTCTATCCTATCCTATCCTATCCAATCCCCTATCCTATCCTCTATCCTATCTTATCCTCTAACCTATCCTATCCTCTATCCTATCCTATCCTCTATCCTATCCTATCCTCTATCCTATCGTATCCTATCTAACCTATCCTATCCTATCCTCTATTCTATCCTCTATCCTGTCCTATATCCCATCCTATCTTCTATCCTATCCTATCCTCTATCCTATCGTAACCTCTATAATATCCTATCCTCTATCCTATCCTATCCTCTATCCTATCCTATCCTCTATCCTATCCTATCCTCTATCCTATCCTATCCTCTATCCTATCCTATCCTCTATCCTATCCTATCCTCTATCCTATCCTATCCTATCCTCTATCCTATCCTATCCTCTATCCTATCCTATCCTCTATCCTATCCTATCCTCTATCCTATCCTATCCTCTATCCTATCCTATCCTCTATCCTATCCTATCCTCTATCCTATCCTATCCTCTATCCTATCCTATCCTCTATCCTATCCTATCCTCTATCCTATCCTATCCTCTATCCTATCCTATCCTCTATCCTATCCTATCCTCTATCCTATCCTATCCTCTATCCTATCCTATCCTCTATCTTATCCTATCCTCTATCCTATCCTATCCTCTATCCTATCCTATCCTCTATCCTATCCTATCCTCTATCCTATCCTATCCTCTATCGTATCCTATCCTCTATCCTATCCTATCCTCTATCCTATTCTATCCTCTATCCTATCCTATCCTCTATCCTATCCTATCCTCTATCCTATCCTATCCTCTATCCTATCCTATCCTCTATCCTATCCTATCCTCTATCCTATCCTATCCTATCCTCTATCCTATCCTATCCTCAATCCTATCCTATCCTCTATCCTATCCTATCCTCTATCCTATCCTATCCTCTATCCTATCCTATCCTCTATCCTATCCAATCCTCTATCCTATCCTATCCTCTATCCTATCCTATCCTCTATCCTATCCTATCCTCTATCCTATCGTATCCTCTATAATATCGTATCCTCTATCCTATCCTATCCAATCCCCTATCTTATCCTCTAACCTATCCTATCCTCTATCCTATCCTATCCTCTATCCTATCGTATCCTATCTAACCTATCCTATCCTATCCTCTATTCTATCCTCTATCCTATCCTATATCCCATCCTATCCTCTATCCTATCCTATCCTCTATCCTATCGTAACCTCTATAATATCGTATCCTCTATCCTATCCTATCCAATCCCCTATCCTATCCTCTATCCTATCCTATCCTCTATATTATCGTATCCTCTATCCTACCCTATTCTCTATACTATAATATCATATATCCTATCCTATTCTCTATCCTATACTATCCTCTATCCTATCGTATCCTCTATCCTATCCTATACTCTATCCTATCCAATCCGCCATCCTATCCTCTATCCTTTCCTATCCTCTATCCTATCCCATCCTCTATCCTATCCTCTATCCTATCCTATCCTCTATCCGATCCTATCCTCTATCCTATCCTATCCTCTATCCTATCCTATCCTCTATCCTATCCTATCCTCTATCCTATCCTATCCTCTATCCTATCCTATCCTCTATCCTCTATCCTATCCTATCCTCTATCCTATCAAATCCTATCCTCTATCCTATCCTATCCTCTATCCTATCCTATCCTATCCTCTATCCTATCCTATCCTCTATCCTATCCTATCCTCTATCATATCTTATCATCCATCCTATCCTACCCTCTATCCTATCCTATCCTCCATCCTCTATCCTATTCTCTATCCTATCCTCTATACTATGCTATCCTCTATCCTATCCTATCCTCTATCCTATCCTATCATCTATCCTATCCTCTATCGTCTATCCTATCCTATACTCTATCCTATCCTATCCTCTATCCTATCCTATACTATAGCATATCATATCCTCTATCCGATCCTATCCTCTATCCTATCCTATCCTCTATCATATCCTATCCTCTATCCTATCCTATCCTCTATCCTATCCTATCCTCTATCCTATCCTATCCTCTATCCTATCCTATCCTCTATCCTATCCTATCCTCTATCCTATCCTATCCTCTATCCTATCCTATCCTATCCTCTATCCCATCCAATCCTCTATCCTATCCTATCCTCTATCCTATCCTATCCTCTATCCTATCCTATCCTCTATCCTATCGTATCCTCTATAATATCGTATCCTCTATCCTATCCTATCCAATCCCCTATCCTATCCTCTATCCTATCCTATCCTCTATATTATCGTATCCTCTATCCTACCCTATTCTCTATACTATAATATCATATATCCTATCCTATTCTCTATCCTATACTATCCTCTATCCTATCGTATCCTCTATCCTATCCTATACTCTATCCTATCCTATCCTCTATCCTCTATCCTATCCTATCCTCTATCCTATCCTATCCTCTATCCTATCCTATCCTCTATCCTATCCTATCCTCTATCCTATCCTATCCTCTATCCTATCCTATCCTCTATCCTATCCTATCCTCTATCCTATCCTATCCTCTATCCTATCCTATCCTATCCTCTATCCTATCCTATCCTCTATCCTATCCTATCCTCTATCCTATCCTATCCTCTATCCTATCCTATCCGCTACCCTATCCTCTATAATATCCTATTATCTTTCCTTATCATCTATCCTATCCTATTCCTATCCTATCCTCTATCCTATCCTATCCCCTATCCTATCCTATCCTCTATCCTATCCTCTATAATATCCTATTATCTTTCCTTATCATCTATCTTATCCTATTCCTATACTATTCTATCCTCTAACTTATGCTATCCTCTATCCTATCCAATCCCCTATCCTATCCTCTATCCTATCCTATACTCTATCCTCTATCGTACCCTATCCTCTATCCTATCCTATCCTCTATCCTATCCTATCCGCTACCCTATCCTCTATAATATCCTATTATCTTTCCTTATCATCTATCCTATCCTATTCCTATCCTCTATCCTATCCTATCCTCTATCCTATCATATCCTCTATCCTATCCTATCCTCTATCCTATCCTATCCTCTATAATATCGTATCCTCTATCCTATCCTATCCAATCCCCTATCCTATCCTCTATCCTATCTTATCCTCTAACCTATCCTATCCTCTATCCTATCCTATCCTCTATCCTATCCTATCCGCTACCCTATCCTCTATAATATCCTATTATCTTTCCTTATCATCTATCCTATCCTATTCCTATCCTATCCTATCCTCTATCCTATCCTATCCTCTATCCTATCCTATCCTCTATCCTATCCTATCCTCTATACTATCCTATCCTATCCTATCCTCTATCCTATCCTATCCTCTATCCTATCCTATCCTCTATCCTATCCTATCCTCTATCCTATCCTATCCTCTATCCTATCCTATCCTCTATCCTATCCTATCCTCTATCCTATCCTATCCTCTATTCTATCCAATCCTCTATCCTATCCTCCATCCTACCCTCTATCCTATCGTATCCTCAATCCTACCCTATCCTCTATCGTATTCTATCCTCTATCCTATCCTATCCTATATCCTATAATATCCTCTATCCTATCGTATCCTCCATCCTATCCCATCCTCTATCCTACCCTATCCTCTATCCTATCCTATCCTCTATCCTATCCTACCCTCTATCCTATCCTATCCTCTATACTATCCTATCCTATCCTATCCTCTATCCTATCCTATCCTCTATCCTATCCTATCGTCGTATTATCCTATAATATCCTCTATCCTATCCAATCCTCCATCCTATCCTCCATCCTTCCCTCTATCCTATCCTATCCTCAATCCTACCCTATCCTCTATCGTATTCTATCCTCTATCCTATCCTATCCTATATCCTATAATATCCTCTATCCTATCGTATCCTCCATCCTATCCCATCCTCTATCGTACCCTATCCTCTATCCTATCCTATCCTCTATCCTATCCTATCCTCAATCCTATCCTATCCTCTATCCTTTACTATCCTGTATGCTATCCTATCCTCTATCCTATCCTATCCTCTATCCTATCCTATCCTCTATCCTATCCTATCCTCTATCCTATCCTATCCTCTATCCTATCCTATCCTCAATCCTATCCTATCTTCAATTCTATCCTATCCTCTCTAAAATCCTATCCTCTCTAAAATCCTATCCTCTATCCTATCCTATCCTCTATCCTATCCTATCCTCCGTCCTATATCCTACATTCTATCCTATCCTCTATCCTATGAAATACTCTATCCTATCCTATCCTCTATCATATCCTATCATCTATCCTATCCTCTATCGTCTATCCTATCCTATACTCTATACTATCCTATCCTCTATCCTATCCTATACTATAGCATATCCTATCCTCTATCCGATCCTATCCTCTATCCTATCCTATCCTCTATCCTATCCTATCCTCTATCCTATCCTATCCTCTATCCTATCCTATCCTCTATCCTATCCTATCCTCTATCCTATCCTATCCTCTATCCTATCCTATCCTCTATCCTATCCTATCCTATCCTCTATCCTATCCTATCCTCTATCCTATCCTATCCTATCCTATCCTCTATCCTATCCTATCCTCTATCCTATCCTATCCTCTATCCTATCCTATCCTCTATCCTATCCTATCCTCTATCCTATCCTATCCTATCCTCTATCCTATCCTATCCTCAATCCTATCCTATCCTCTATCCTATCCTATCCTCTATCCTATCCTATCCTCTATCCTATCCTATCCTCTATCCTATCCAATCCTCTATCCTATCCTATCCTCTATCCTATCCTATCCTCTATCCTATCCTATCCTCTATCCTATCGTATCCTCTATAATATCGTATCCTCTATCCTATCCTATCCAATCCCCTATCTTATCCTCTAACCTATCCTATCCTCTATCCTATCCTATCCTCTATCCTATCGTATCCTATCTAACCTATCCTATCCTATCCTCTATTCTATCCTCTATCCTATCCTATATCCCATCCTATCCTCTATCCTATCCTATCCTCTATCCTATCGTAACCTCTATAATATCGTATCCTCTATCCTATCCTATCCAATCCCCTATCCTATCCTCTATCCTATCCTATCCTCTATATTATCGTATCCTCTATCCTACCCTATTCTCTATACTATAATATCATATATCCTATCCTATTCTCTATCCTATACTATCCTCTATCCTATCGTATCCTCTATCCTATCCTATACTCTATCCTATCCAATCCGCCATCCTATCCTCTATCCTTTCCTATCCTCTATCCTATCCCATCCTCTATCCTATCCTCTATCCTATCCTATCCTCTATCCGATCCTATCCTCTATCCTATCCTATCCTCTATCCTATCCTATCCTCTATCCTATCCTATCCTCTATCCTATCCTATCCTCTATCCTCTATCCTCTATCCTATCCTATCCTCTATCCTATCCTATCCTCTATCCTATCAAATCCTATCCTCTATCCTATCCTATCCTATCCTCTATCCTATCCTATCCTCTATCCTATCCTATCCTCTATCATATCCTATCATCCATCCTATCCTACCCTCTATCCTATCCTATCCTCCATCCTCTATCCTATTCTCTATCCTATCCTCTATACTATGCTATCCTCTATCCTATCCTATCCTCTATCCTATCCTGTCATCTATCCTATCCTCTATCGTCTATCCTATCCTATACTCTATACTATCCTATCCTCTATCCTATCCTATACTATAGCATATCATATCCTCTATCCGATCCTATCCTCTATCCTATCCTATCCTCTATCATATCCTATCCTCTATCCTATCCTATCCTCTATCCTATCCTATCCTCTATCCTATCCTATCCTCTATCCTATCCTATCCTCTATCCTATCCTATCCTCTATCCTATCCTATCCTATCCTCTATCCCATCCAATCCTCTATCCTATCCTATCCTCTATCCTATCCTATCCTCTATCCTATCCTATCCTCTATCCTATCCTATCCTCTATCCTATCGTATCCTCTATAATATCGTATCCTCTATCCTATCCTATCCAATCCCCTATCCTATCCTCTATCCTATCTTATCCTCTAACCTATCCTATCCTCTATCCTATCCTATCCTCTATCCTATCCTATCCTCTATCCTATCGTATCCTATCTAACCTATCCTATCCTATCCTCTATTCTATCCTCTATCCTATCCTATATCCCATCCTATCTTCTATCCTATCCTATCCTCTATCCTATCGTAACCTCTATAATATCGTATCCTCTATCCTATCCTATCCAATCCCCTATCCTATCCTCTATCCTATCCTATCCTCTATATTATCGTATCCTCTATCCTACCCTATTCTCTATACTATAATATCATATATCCTATCCTATTCTCTATCCTATACTATCCTCTATCCTATCCTATCCTCTATCCTATCCTATCCTATCCTCTATCCTATCCTATCCTCTATCCTATCCTATCCTCTATCCTATCCTATCCTCTATCCTATCCTATCCTCTATCCTATCCTATCCTCTATCCTATCCTATCCTCTATCCTATCCTATCCTCTATCCTATCCTATCCTCTATCCTATCCTATCCTCTATCCTATCCTATCCTCTATCCTATCCTATCCTCTATCCTATCCTATCCTCTATCCTATCCTATCCTCTATCCTATCCTATCCTCTATCCTATCCTATCCTCTATCCTATCCTATCCTCTATCCTATCCTATCCTCAATCCTATCCTATCCTCTATCCTATCCTATCCTCTATCCTATTCTATCCTCTATCCTATCCTATCCTCTATCCTATCCAATCCTCTATAATATCCTATCCAATCCCCTATCCTATCCTCTATCCTATCCTATCCTCTATCCTATCGTATCCTCTATAATATCGTATCCTCTATCCTATCCTATCCAATCCCCTATCTTATCCTCTAACCTATCCTATCCTCTATCCTATCCTATCCTCTATCCTATCCTATCCTCTATCCTATCGTATCCTATCTAACCTATCCTATCCTATCCTCTATTCTATCCTCTATCCTATCCTATATCCCATCCTATCCTCTATCCTATCCTATCCTCTATCCTATCGTAACCTCTATAATATCGTATCCTCTATCCTATCCTATCCAATCCCCTATCCTATCCTCTATCCTATCCTATCCAATCCCCTATCCTATCCTCTATCCTATCCTATCCTCTATATTATCGTATCCTCTATACTATCCTATTCTCTATACTACAATATCATATATCCTATCCTATTCTCTATCCTATACTATCCTATATCCTATCCTACCCTATCCTATCCTCTATCCTATCCTATCCTCTATCCTATCGTATCCTCTATCCTATCCTATCCTCTATCCTATCGCATCCTCTATAATATCGTATCCTCTATCCTATCCTATCCAATCCCCTATCCTATCCTCTGTCCTATCCTATCCTCTAACCTATCCTATCCTCTATCCTATCCTATCCTCTATCCTATCCTCTATCCTATCCTATCCTCTATCCTATCCTATACTCTATCCTCTATCCTACCCTATCCTCTATCCTATCCTATCCTCTATCCTATCCTATCCTCTATCCTATCCTATCCTCTATCCTATCCTATCCTATCCTCTATCCTATCCTATCCTCTATCCTATCCTATCCTCTATCCTATCCTATCCTCTATCCTATCCTATCCTATCCTCTATCCTATCCTATCCTATCCTCTATCCTATCCTATCCTCTATCCTATCCTATCCTCTATCCTATCCTATCCTCTATCCTATCCTATCCTCTATCCTATCCTATCCTCTATCCTATCCTATCCTCTATCCTATCCTATCCTCTATCCTATCCTATCCTCTATCCTATCCTATCCTCTATCCTATCCTATCCTCTATCCTATCCTATCCTCTATCCTATCCTATCCTCTATCCTATCCTATCCTCAATCCTATCCTATCCTCAATTCTATCCTATGCTCTCTAAAATCCTATCCTCTCTAAAATCCTATCCTCTATCCTATCCTATCCTCTATCCTATCCTATCCTCCGTCCTATATCCTACACTCTATCCTATCCTCTATCCTATGCTATCCTCTATCCTATCCTATCCTCTATGCTATCGTATCCTCTATCATATCCTATCATCCATCCTATCCTCTATCGTCTATCCTATCCTATCCTCTATCCTATCCTATCCTATCCGCTATCCTATCCTCTATCATATCCTATCATCCATCCTATCCTATCCTCTATCCTATCCTATCCTCCATCCTCTATCCTATTCTCTATCCTATCCTCTATACTATGCTATCCTCTATCCTATCCTATCCTCTATCATATCCTATCATCTATCCTATCCTATACTCTATACTATCCTATCCTCTATCCTATCCTATCCTCTATCCGATCCTATCCTCTATCCGATCCTATCCTCTATCCTATCCTATCCTCTATCCTATCCTATCCTCTATCCTATCCTATCCTCTATCCTATCCTATCCTCTATCCTATCCTATCCTCTATCCTATCCTATCCTCTATCCTATCCTATCCTCTATCCTATCCTATCCTCTATCCTATCCTATCCTCTATCCTATCCTATCCTCTATCCTATCCTATCCTCTATCCTATCCTATCCTCTATCCTATCCTATCCTCTATCCTATCCTATCCTCTATCCTATCCTATCCTCTATCCTATCCTCTATCCTATCCTATCCTCTATCCTATCCTATCCTATCCTCTATCCTATCCTATCCTCTATCCTATCCTATCCTCTATCCTATCGTATCCTCTATAATATCGTATCCTCTATCCTATCCTATCCAATCCCCTATCCTATCCTCTATCCTATCTTATCCTCTAACCTATCCTATCCTCTATCCTATCCTATCCTCTATCCTATCCTATCCGCTATCCTATCCTCTATCCTATCCTATCCGCTATCCTATCCTCTATAATATCCTATTATCTTTCCTTATCATCTATCCTATCCTATCCCTATCCTATTCTATCCTCTAACTTATGCTATCCTCTATCCTATCCTATCCTCTATCCTATCCAATCCCCTATCCTATCCTCTATCCTATCCTATACTCTATCCTCTATCCTACCCTATCCTCTATCCTATCCTATCCTCTATCCTATCCTATCCTCTATCCTATCCTATCCTCTATACTATCCTATCCTATCCTATCCTCTATCCTATCCTATCCTCTATCCTATCCTATCCTCTATCCTATCCTATCCTATCCTCTATCCTATCCTATCCTCTATCCTATCCTATCCTCTATCCTATCCTATCCTCTATCCTATCCTATCCTCTATCCTATCCTATCCTCTATCCTATCCTATCCTCTATCCTATCCTATCGTCTATCCTATAATATCCTCTATCCTATCCAATCCTCTATCCTATCCTCCATCCTACCCTCTATCCTATCTGTTATAGTAAATGAACACTTGCTTTTGGCACACAAACAATATATTTATATAATGTACTATGATATTATACAGTGTGAAATAAACACGTGCGTACAGCAGACTTTCATACACGGAACCATCCTCGAACTACCCGTCTTTCTCTCTCTCTCTCTCAGATGAAGCTCATCCATGCACTCTAGCGGTCAACACGCGCACTCTTGCATTATACATGCCTACACTCTATCCAACACGCTTCCTTAGGCTTGTATTATGCGCTTCCTTAATTTTTCTAAATGTCTATTCTATAATGCCTAACATATTCCTGAATTTAACAAATTTAGTTCTACCTAGAGACTTTGTGAGTAAATCCGCTACATTTTCCTCTGAATCTATTTTTATGATATCGATGGTTTTATTTATATAATTTTCGTTTATAAAATGGAAGTGTACTTCTATGTGTTTGGACTTCTTTGTTAGATTTCCGTTTTTCGCAATTACTATCGCACTAGAATTGTCTTCATATATTTTGATGGGAGTCACTAAATCTATCTTAAATGTTTTTAAGATTCCCTTTATAGTTTTTACTTCTGTTACGGCCTCAGATAATGCTATGTATTCTGCGAAGGTTGATGATTTTGCGACAGAATTTTGTTTATGTGATCTCCAAAATATCACATTTCCATACATACGTATAATTAATCCGGATGTAGATTTTCGATCTACACTGTCTCCTGCCCAATCCGCATCAACATAACAATCTACAACCTCAGCATTACAATCTTGTTTATAAACTAATTTCAAATCCTTTGTTTTGTATAAATACTTCAACACTCTCAACGCATACTTAAAATGTGTCTGATCAAAACAATTTTGAAATCTGGTTAAATAACTAACACTGAACGCTATATCCGGTCTCGTGCCGGAGCCAATATACAACAGAGCACCTATGAGATTACGATACATTATATTAGTATTTATTTCTTTCGCTGGCTCTAACTTTAGATTAGTTTCCATTGACGTGTTGTATAACTTAGCATTTTCAACTCCGTACTTCTTTGCTAACGATTTTATATAATTCTCTTGACTTAGAGTCATTGTATTTTTATCTAAATAATTGTAATTGATATCTAGTCCTATGTAGTTCTTGACCTTGCCCAGATCCTTTATTCTAAATTTACTCGCTAATTTAGTTTTAATATTGCAAATCGTTTTTCTATCTTTGGCACAAATGAGTAAATCGTCGACATACAATAAGACATAAGCCTGTGAATCATTATTCGCTTTGGTATAAATACAATAATCATATTCGTTTCTCTTGAAACCTAACCGTCTAATATAATCATCGAAGCATTCGTACCAGGCTCGTGGGCTTCCTTTTAGGCCATACAAAGCTTTATGTAACCTATATACCTTCTCGCTATTCTTCTGAAATCCTAACGGTTGCTTAACATATACTTCCGAGGTAATCTTACCATTTAAAAACGCAGCTTCAACATCCATTTGTTCTATTATCAAACGGTTGTAGCAGCAGTATGACAACAGTAGTTTTAGTGTCTGCATCCTAGTTACAGGCGAATAGATGTTCTCCAGTTCTCCCTCCTGTTGGAAACCTTTAACAACTAGTCTTGCCTTGTAAAGTCCTCCTGATTTCCTTGTGTATATCCATTTAACGTCCAATGCCTTTTTGTCAGGTGCATATACCAATTCCCATGTTCCATTCTTTTCTATATTTTCCATCTCCTTTTCCATTGCACTTTTCCAATATTCTGCTTCATTACAATTTATCGCTTCCTGAAACATACTAGGTACACTTAAATCAGTATAATTTGCATAAATGTACGGGTCCCCAAATCTCTCAGGGGGTTTGCGGCTTCTCTGTGACTTCCTTAATATTGTCTCTTCATTCTTGAGTTTAGGTTTCACTATTTCTAGTGTTTCGTCTTCCTGTTCCATTTCGCTTGCTCCGTCTGAGTTTTCTGCTGGTTCTCCTTTACCTTCTATTTCTTCCTTTTCTTCTTCTCTTAGGCCTATACATGTTACGTCTTCTTCTACAACATCTACATGTCTGGCTACAACGATTTTATCATCTATTAGAACTCTATAACCAACTTCGGTGTATCCCAACAAAATTCCTAGCTTGGCTTTCTTATCCCACTTCGAGGTTCTTTTGGCCTCTGGGACTCGTACAAAAATCTTACTTCCATACAGCCGTAAGTTTTTAGCTGATGGTTTAGTCTTAAAGACTATTTCGTAAGGCGTTTTCTTTATCGTTGTATTAGCTAGTGTTCGATTTTTCAAATATGCCGCGGTTTTGATACATTCAGGCCAAAATTTTCTGCTCACCTTTGCTTCACTCAATAGGCATCTCGCCGTGTCCATAATCGAGCGATTAAATCTTTCAGCCGTTCCGTTTAGCTCGTGTACATACGGCGGACAAGGATTAATACATATTCCCTTTTCTCTAGCAAAATGAATAATCCGTGAATTCATGTACTCCTTGCCATTGTCACATCTTAGATACTTTATCCTTTTTCCGCTCAGGTTTTCCATCTGATTTACATACTCCACAAAGCAATCATCTACCTGATCCTTAGACTTGATGCAGTATACTTTTCCTAATTTACTGAAATCATCAATAAAAGACAGAAAATATTTTTCTCCACAGTTTCCAGTTGTAGTGTGAGGACCATTCAGATCAGTATGTATTATTTCCAAAATGTCCTTGGCTCTGCTCCTATTATTATGAAATGGTAAGTTACACATTTTATTCTCTATGCATACAGCGCATTTTAGATACTCTGATCCCAATTCCGTAGGCAGTCCACTCAATAACTCGTTTTTGCTCAGTACATTTAAATAATTGAAGTTTATATGTCCAAGAATTCTATGCCACTTCTCCTTCTGTGGGAGCATTTCCTTCTTACTATCACTCATTACGTTAGTGTAAGCTTTCCTACTATGATTGACTGTCTTACATCTCATTTTATACAGATTTCCCTCCTTAAAGGCTATTGCTATTAATTTATTTTTTTTATTATATATCCTGGAGGTATTCTCTTTTGATACAATTCTATTCCTCTCTGTAATCTTTGAATAACTTAACAAATTTACGTGCATATCTCTGACAAAAAATACATTTGGAATTTTTACCTGCGACATCTCATCTTTTACTTTGAACAGGGCTGTTATTCGTCCAACCTTGGTTGCCTGTAGCACTCGTCCATCTCCTATTTTAACATTTATTGGAGATTTTAGCGTGATAACCTCATCATACCATTTGTCTTCATTTATAATATGATCCGTGCATCCACTATCCAATAACCAGACCATTTCCTTTGCTTTAGTCGCCTCTTCTTCCCTGATCTCTGACGTATTTACTTGTACTATGAAACTACTTCCTTCTTGTATCGACCCTTCATTTTGCGATCCATTCCTGTAATTGTTATACGCTCCACGCTGAAATCCTCTGGATCTGTATGAACGTCCACGGTTTTGCTGTGGTCGTCCTCTGCCACGCTCGTATTGTCCAGACTTCCAATGTGTCTGTTGATTTCCCATATACGTTTGACGACAATTTTTTTGTACGTGACCTACTCTACCACACCCGAAGCATTTTATGTTATATCTATTTCCTCCTGCACTTGATTGTATTGCAGAGAATGCATTTGTCTTATCTCCTTGTATACTCTCCTCTCCTTTATTTACCACTTCTTTGAATTTCATCTTCAATTTCCCTTTCAGGTATTCTACATTCCTTTCGTTTTCAGGTAGCACATCTATGAGATCACCAATATAATTATATGACTGTGGCAGTGCCTTAATCATATAGTTTAACTTTTCTTGTTCAGTTATATTTGCACCAGCTGACTTTAATTCGTTTATAGCTTTTTCGAACTCATCGAAGAAAGTGGTTATATCCTGGTAATCGTTTAGTTTTATATTTTCCACATTATTTCGGCATACAATTTGCAGAGCAGTAGATTCATTTAAGTACATTTCGTCAAATTTTTGTACTATTTCGAAAGCAGTGTCTAGGTTGCTTATGTATTCTAATTGTTTGTTCGTTATCGCACTATATATGTAGTTTATTGCTTTGATGTCCATGTCGTTCCACGTGCTCGGTTCATCATTTGTAGTTCTTTTTCTTTCTACTACTGAATTGCATTTTTTATACTTCAGAAAGGTCATTATTCGTTTTTTCCAATTTTTATAGTCCGCTCCATCGAAAATGGGTATAATTATATCATCGCATTTCATGTGTGCCATCTCGAATTTTCTCGAATCTATCACCGTTATATAACCTTATATATGTTCTCGAGATTTCTAGAACTTTCCACTGTTCTAACCTAAAAACCGTCTCTTTAATCTTTGAGGTATTTCTTTCCTCTCGCGGAATTTTAGTACACAAATTATAACCCAGGGTCTGATACCATGTTATAGTAAATGAACACTTGCTTTTGGCACACAAACAATATATTTATATAATGTACTATGATATTATACAGTGTGAAATAAACACGTGCGTACAGCAGACTTTCATACACGGAACCATCCTCGAACTACCCGTCTTTCTCTCTCTCTCTCAGATGAAGCTCATCCATGCACTCTAGCGGTCAACACGCGCACTCTTGCATTATACATGCCTACACTCTATCCAAAACTATCCTATTCTCAATCCTACCCTATCCTCTATCGTATTCTATCCTCTATCCTATCCTATCCTATATCCTATAATATCCTCTATCCTATCGTATCCTCGATCCTATCCCATCCTCTATCGTACCCTATCCTCTATCCTATCCTATCCTCTATGCTATCGTATCCTCTATCATATCCTATCATCCATCCTATCCTCTATCGTCTATCCTATCCTATCTTCTATCCTATCCTATCCTATCCGCTATCCTATCCTCTATAATATCCTATTATCTTTCCTTATCATCTATCCTATCCTATTCCTATCCTATTCTATCCTCTATCCTATCCTATCCTCTATCCTATCCTATCCTCTATCCTATCCTATCCTCTATCCTATCCTATCCTCTATCCTATCCTATCCTCTATCCTATCCTATCCTCTATCCTATCCTATCCTCTATCCTATTCTATCCAATCCCCTATCCCATCCTCTATCCTATCCTATCCTATCCTATCCTATCCTCTATCCTATCCTATCCTCTATCCTATCCTCTATCCTATCCTCTATCCTATCCTATCCTCTATCCTATCCTATCCTCTATTATATCCTATCCTCTATCCTATCCTATCCTCTATCCTATCCTATCCTCTATCCTATCGTATCCTCTATAATATCGTATCCTCTATCCTATCCTATCCAATCCCCTATCCTATCCTCTATCCTATCCTATCCTCTAACCTATCCTACCCTCTATCCTATCCTATCCTCTATCCTATCCTATCCTCTATTATATCCTATCCTCTATCCTATCCTATCCTCTATCCTATCCTATCCTCTATCCTATCGTATCCTCTATAATATCGTATCCTCTATCCTATCCTATCCAATCCCCTATCCTATCCTCTATCCTATCCTATCCTCTAACCTATCCTATCCTCTATCCTATCCTATCCTCTATCCTATCCTATCCTCTATCCTATCCTATCCTCTATCCTATCCTATCCTCTATCCTATCCTATCCTATCCTCTATCCTATCCTATCCTCTATCCTATCCTATCCTCTCTCCTATCCTATCCTCTATCCTATCCTATCCTCTATCCTATCCTATCCCATCTAACCTATCCTATCCTATCCTCTATTCTATCCTCTATCCTATCCCATTCTCTATCCTATCCTCTATCCCATCCTATCCTCTATCCTATCCTATCCTCTATCCTATCGTAACCTCTATAATATCGTATCCTCTATCCTATCCTATCCAATCCCCTATCCTATCCTCCATCCTACCCTCTATCCTATCCTATCCTCAATCCTACCCTATCCTCTATCGTATTCTATCCTCTATCCTATCCTATCCTATATCCTATAATATCCTCTATCCTATCGTATCCTCCATCCTATCCCATCCTCTATCGTACCCTATCCTCTATCCTATCCTATCCTCTATCCGATCCTATCCTCAATCCTATCCTATCCTCTATCCTTTACTAACCTGTATGCTATCCTATCCTCTATCCAATCCTATCCTCTATCCTATCCTATGAGCTATCCAATCCTATCCTCAATCCTATCCTATCCTCAATTCTATCCTATCCTCTATAAAATCCTATCCTCTATCCTATCCTATCCTCTATCCTATCCTATCCTCCGTCCTATATCCTACACTCTATCCTATCCTCCATCCTATCCTATCCTCTATAATATCCTATCCTCTATCCTATCCTATCCTCTATCATATCCTATCCTCTATCCTATCCTATCCTCTATCCTATCCTATCCTCTATCCTCTATCCTATCCTATCCTATCTAACCTATGCTATCCTATCCTCTATTCTATCCTCTATCCTATCCTATCCTCTATCCTATCGTAACCTCTATAATATCGTATCCTCTATCCTATCCTATCCAATCCCCTATCCTATCCTCTATCCAATCCTATCCTCTATATTATCGTATCCTCTATCCTACCCTATTCTCTATACTATAATATCATATATCCTATCCTATTCTCTATCCTATACTATCCTCTATCCTATCCTATCCTCTATCCTATCGTATCCTCTATAATATCCTACCCTCTATCCTATCCTATCCTGTATCATACCCTATCCTCTATACTCTATCCTATCCTGTATCATACCCTATCCTCTATACTCTATACTCTATCCTACCCTATCCTCTATCCTATCCTATCCTCAATCCTATCCTATCCTCTATCCTATCCTATCCTC
Source organism: Halictus rubicundus (assembly GCF_050948215.1). Classification (NCBI taxonomy): domain Eukaryota; kingdom Metazoa; phylum Arthropoda; class Insecta; order Hymenoptera; family Halictidae; genus Halictus; species Halictus rubicundus. The sequence goes on along the minus strand of NW_027488678.1, from coordinate 517,086 downwards.
TATCCTATCCTATCCTCTATCCTATCCTATCCTCTATCCTATCCTATCCTCTATCCTATCGTATCCTCTATAATATCGTATCCTCTATCCTATCCTATCCTCTATCCTATCCTATCCTCTATCCTATCCTATCCTCTATCCTATTCTATCCTCTATCCTATCCTATCCTCTATCCTATCCTATCCTCTATCCTATCCTATCCTCTATCCTATCCTATCCTCAATTCTATCCTATCCTCTATAAAATCCTATCCTCTATCCTATCCTATCCTCTATCCTATCCTATCCTCTATCCTATCCTATCCTCTATCCTATCGTATCCTCTATAATATCGTATCCACTATCCTATCCTATCCAATCCCCTATCCTATCCTCTATCCTATCCTATCCTCCAACCTATCCTATCCTCTATCCTATCCTATCCTCTATCCTATCCTATCCGCTATCCTATCCTCTCTAATATCCTATTATCTTTCCTTATCATCTATCCTATCCTATTCCTATCCTATTCTATCCTCTAACTTATGCTATCCTCTATCCTATCCTATCCTCTATCCTATCCAATCCCCTATCCTATCCTCTATCCTATCCTATACTCTATCCTGTATCCTACCCTATCCTCTATCCTATCCTATCCTCTATCCTATCCTATCCTCTATCCTATCCTATCCTCTATCCTATCCTATCCTCTATCCTATCCTATCCTCTATCCTATCCTATCCTCTATCCTATCCTATCGTCTATCCTATAATATCCTCTATCCTATCCTCCATCCTACCCTCTATCCTATCCTCCATCCTACCCTCTATCCTATCCTATTCTCAATCCTACCCTATCCTCTATCGTATTCTATCCTCTATCCTATCCTATCCTATATCCTATAATATCCTCCATCCTATCGTATCCTCGATCCTATCCCATCCTCTATCGTACCCTATCCTCTATCCTATCCTATCCTCTATGCTATCGTATCCTCTATCATATCCTATCATCCATCCTATCCTCTATCGTCTATCCTATCCTATCTTCTATCCTATCCTATCCTATCCGCTATCCTATCCTCTATAATATCCTATTATCTTTCCTTATCATCTATCCTATCCTATTCCTATCCTATTCTATCCTCTATCCTATCCTATCGTCTATCCTATCCTATCCTCTATCCTATCCTATCCTCTATCCTATCCTATCCTCTATCCTATCCTATCCTCTATCCTATCCTATCCAATCCCCTATCCCATCCTCTATCCTATCCTATCCTATCCTATCCTATCCTATCCTCTATCCTATCCTATCCTATCCTATCCTCTATCCTATCCTATCCTCTATCCTATCCTCTATCCTATCCTCTATCCTATCCTCTATCCTATCCTATCCTCTATCCTATCCTATCCTCTATTATATCCTATCCTCTATCCTATCCTATCCTCTATCCTATCCTATCCTCTATCCTATCGTATCCTATATCCTATAATATCCTCTATCCTATCGTATCCTCCATCCTATCCCATCCTCTATCGTACCCTATCCTCTATCCTATCCTATCCTCTATCCTATCCTATCCTCAATCCTATCCTATCCTCTATCCTTTACTATCCTGTATGCTATCCTATCCTCTATCCAATCCTATCCTCTATCCTATCCTATGAGCTATCCAATCCTATCCTCAATCCTATCCTATCCTCAATTCTATCCTATCCTCTATAAAATCCTATCCTCTATCCTATCCTATCCTCTATCCTATCCTATCCTCCGTCCTATATCCTACACTCTATCCTATCCTCTATCCTATCCTATCCTCTATCATATCCTATCCTCTGTCCTATCCTATCCTCTATCCTATCCTATACTCTATCCTATCCAATCCGAAATCCTATCCTCTATCCTATCCTATCCTCTATCCTATCCTCTATCCAATCCTCTATCCTATCCTCTATCCTATCCTCTATCCTATCCTATCCTCTATCCTATCCTATCCTCTATTATATCCTATCCTCTATCCTATCCTATCCTCTATCCTATCCTACCCTCTATCCTATCCTATCCTCTATCCTATCGTATCCTCTATCCTATCCTATCCAATCCCCTATCCTATCCTCTAACCTATCCTATCCTCTATCCTATCCTATCCTCTATCCTATCCTATCCGCTATCCTATCCTCTATAATATCCTATTATCTTTCCTTATCATCTATCCTATCCTATTCCTATCCTATTCTATCCTCTAACTTATGCTATCCTCTATCCTATCCTATCCTCTATCCTATCCAATCCCCTATCCTATCCTCTATCCTATCCTATACTCTATCTTCTATCCTACCCTATCCTCTATCCTATCCTATCCTCTATCCTATCCTATCCTCTTTCCTATCCTATCCTCTATCCTAGCCTATCCTCTATACTATCCTATCCTATCCTATCCTATCCTCTATCCTATCCTATCCTCTATCCTATCCTATCCTCTATCCTATCCTATCCTCTATCCTATCCTATCCTCTATCCTATCCTATCCTCTATCCTATCCTATCCTCTATCCTATCCTATCCTCTATCCTATCCTATACTCTATCTTCTATCCTACCCTATCCTCTATCCTATCCTATCCTCTATCCTATCCTATCCTCTTTCCTATCCTATCCTCTATCCTATCCTATCCTCTATGCTATCGTATCCTCTATCATATCCTATCATCCATCCTATCCTCTATCGTCTATCCTATACTATCTTCTATCCTATCCTATCCTATCCGCTATCGTATCCTCTATAATATCCTATTATCTTTCCTTATCATCTATCCTATCCTATTCCTATCCTATTCTATCCTCTATCCTATCCTATCCTCTATCCTATCCTATCCTCTATCCTATCCTATCCTCTATCCTATCCTATCCAATCCCCTATCCCATCCTCTATCCTATCCTATCCTATCCTCTATCCTATCCTATCCTCTATTATATCCTATCCTCTATCCTATCCTATCCTCTATCCTATCCTATCCTCTATCCTATCGTATCCTATATCCTATAATATCCTCTATCCTATCGTATCCTCCATCCTATCCCATCCTCTATCGTACCCTATCCTCTATCCTATCCTATCCTCTATCCTATCCTATCCTCAATCCTATCCTATCCTCTATCCTTTACTATCCTGTATGCTATCCTATCCTCTATCCAATCCTATCCTCTATCCTATCCTATGAGCTATCCAATCCTATCCTCAATCCTATCCTATCCTCAATTCTATCCTATCCTCTATAAAATCCTATCCTCTATCCTATCCTATCCTCTATCCTATCCTATCCTCCGTCCTATATCCTACACTCTATCCTATCCTCTATCCTATCCTATCCTCTATCATATCCTATCCTCTGTCCTATCCTATCCTCTATCCTATCCTATACTCTATCCTATCCAATCAGAAATCCTATCCTCTATCCTATCCTATCCTCTATCCTATCCCATCCTCTATCCTATCCTATCCTATCCTATCCTATCCTATCCTCTATCCTATCCTATCCTCTATCCTATCCTCTATCCAATCCTCTATCCTATCCTCTATCCTATCCTATCCTCTATCCTATCCTATCCTCTATTATATCCTATCCTCTATCCTATCCTATCCTCTATCCTATCCTACCCTCTATCCTATCCTATCCTCTATCCTATCGTATCCTCTATCCTATCCTATCCAATCCCCTATCCTATCCTCTAACCTATCCTATCCTCTATCCTATCCTATCCTCTATCCTATCCTATCCGCTATCCTATCCTCTATAATATCCTATTATCTTTCCTTATCATCTATCCTATCCTATTCCTATCCTATTCTATCCTCTAACTTATGCTATCCTCTATCCTATCCTATCCTCTATCCTATCCAATCCCCTATCCTATCCTCTATCCTATCCTATACTCTATCTTCTATCCTACCCTATCCTCTATCCTATCCTATCCTCTATCCTATCCTATCCTCTTTCCTATCCTATCCTCTATCCTAGCCTATCCTCTATACTATCCTATCCTATCCTATCCTCTATCCTATCCTATCCTCTATCCTATCCTATCCTCTATCCTATCCTATCCTCTATCCTATCCTATCCTCTATCCTATCCTATCCTCTATCCTATCCTATCCTCTATCCTATCCTATCCTCTATCCTATCCTATCCTCTATCCTATCCTATCCTCTATCCTATCCTATACTCTATCTTCTATCCTACCCTATCCTCTATCCTATCCTATCCTCTATCCTATCCTATCCTCTTTCCTATCCTATCCTCTATCCTATCCTATCCTCTATGCTATCGTATCCTCTATCATATCCTATCATCCATCCTATCCTCTATCGTCTATCCTATACTATCTTCTATCCTATCCTATCCTATCCGCTATCGTATCCTCTATAATATCCTATTATCTTTCCTTATCATCTATCCTATCCTATTCCTATCCTATTCTATCCTCTATCCTATCCTATCCTCTATCCTATCCTATCCTCTATCCTATCCTATCCTCTATCCTATCCTATCCTCTATCCTATCCTATCCAATCCCCTATCCCATCCTCTATCCTATCCTATCCTATCCTCTATCCTATCCTATCCTCTATCCTATCCTCTATCATATCCTCTATCCTATCCTATCCTTTATTATATCCTATCCTCTATCCTATCCTATCCTCTATCCTATCCTATCCTCTATCCTATCGTATCCTCAATAATATCGTATCCTCTATCCTATCCTATCCAATCCCCTATCCTATCCTCTATCCTATCCTATCCTCTAACCTATCCTATCCTCTATCCTATCCTATCCTCTATCCTATCCTATCCTCTATCCTATCCTATCCTCTATCCTATCCTATCCTCTATCCTATCCTATCCTATCCTCTATCCTATCCTATCCTCTATCCTATCCTATCCTCTATCCTATCCTATCCTCTATCCTATCCTATCCTCTATCCTATCCTATCCCATCTAACCTATCCTATCCTATCCTCTATTCTATCCTCTATCCTATCCCATTCTCTATCCTATCCTCTATCCCATCCTATCCTCTATCCTATCCTATCCTCTATCCTATCGTAACCTCTATAATATCGTATCCTCTATCCTATCCCATCCTCTATCGTACCCTATCCTCTATCCTATCCTATCCTCTATCCTATCCTATCCTCAATCCTATCCTATCCTCTATCCTTTACTATCCTGTATGCTATCCTATCCTCTATCCAATCCTATCCTCTATCCTATCCTATGAGCTATCCAATCCTATCCTCAATCCTATCCTATCCTCAATTCTATCCTATCCTCTATAAAATCCTATCCTCTATCCTATCCTATCCTCTATCCTATCCTATCCTCCGTCCTATATCCTACACTCTATCCTATCCTCCATCCTATCCTATCCTCTATAATATCCTATCCTCTATCCTATCCTATCCTCTATCATATCCTATCCTCTATCCTATCCTATCGTCTATCCTATCCTATCCTCTATCCTATCCTATCCTATCTAACCTATGCTATCCTATCCTCTATTCTATCCTCTATCCTATCCTATCCTCTATCCTATCGTAACCGCTATAATATCGTATCCTCTATCCTATCCTATCCAATCCCCTATCCTATCCTCTATCCTATCCTATCCTCTATATTATCGTATCCTCTATCCTACCCTATTCTCTATACTATAATATCATATATCCTATCCTATTCTCTATCCTATACTATCCTCTATCCTATCCTATCCTCTATCCTATCCTATACTCTATCCTATCCAATACGCCATCCTATCCTCTATCCTATCCTATCCTCTATCCTATCCCATCCTCTATCCTATCCTATCCTATCCTATCCTCTATCCTATCCTCTATCCTATCCTATCCTCTATCCTATCCTCTATTATATCCTATCCTCTATCCTATCCTATCCTCTATCCTATCCTATCCTCTATCCTATCCTATCCTCTATCCTATCGTATCCTCTATCCTATCCTATCCAATCCCCTATCCTATCCTCTATCCTATCCTATCCTCTATCATATCCTATCCTCTGTCCTATCCTATCCTCTATCCTATCCTATACTCTATCCTATCCAATCCTCTATCATATCCTATCCTCTGTCCTATCCCATCCTCTATCCTATCCTATCCTATCCTATCCTATCCTCTATCCTATCCTATCCTCTATCCTATCCTCTATCCTTTCCTCTATCCTATCCTATCCTCTATCCTATCCTATCCTCTATTATATCCTATCCTCTATCCTATCCTATCCTCTATCCTATCCTATCCTCTATCCTATCCTATCCTATCCTCTATCCTATCGTATCCTCTATAATATCGTATCCTCTATCCTATCCTATCCAATCCCCTATCCTATCCTCTATCCTATCCTATCCTCTAACCTATCCTATACTCTATCCTATCCTCTCCTCTATCCTATCCTATCCTCTATCCTATCCTATCCTATCCTCTATCCTATCCTATCCTCTATCCTATCCTATCCGCTCTCCTATCCTATCCTCTATCCTATCCTATCCTCTATCCTATCCTATCCCATCTAACCTATCCTATCCTATCCTCTATTCTATCCTCTATCCTATCCCATTCTCTATCCTATCCTCTATCCCATCCTATCCTCTATCCTATCCTATCCTCTATCCTATCGTAACCTCTATAATATCGTATCCTCTATCCTATCCTATCCAATCCCCTATCCTATCCTCCATCCTACCCTCTATCCTATCCTATCCTCAATCCTACCCTATCCTCTATCGTATTCTATCCTCTATCCTATCCTATCCTATATCCTTTAATATCCTCTATCCTATCGTTTCCTCCGTCCTATCCCATCCTCTATCGTACCCTATCCTCTATCCTATCCTATCCTCTATCCTATCCTATCCTCAATCCTATCCTATCCTCTATCCTTTACTATCCTGTATGCTATCCTATCCTCTATCCAATCTTATCCTCTATCCTATCCTATGAGCTATCCAATACTATCCTCAATCCTATCCTATCCTCAATTCTATCCTATCCTCTATAAAATCCTATCCTCTATCCTATCCTATCCTCTATCCTATCCTATCCTCCGTCCTATATCCTACACTCTATCCTATCCTCCATCCTATCCTATCCTCTATAATATCCTATCCTCTATCCTATCCTATCCTCTATCATATCCTATCCTCTATCCTATCCGATCCTCTATCCTATCCTATCCTCTATCCTATCCTATCCTATCTAACCTATCCTATCCTATCCTCTATTCTATCCTCTATCCTATCCTATCCTCTATCCTATACTATCCTCCATCCTATACCATCCTCCATCCTATCCTATCCTCTATAATATCCTATCCTCTATCCTATCCTATCCTCTATCCTATCCTATCCTATCCTATCCTCTATCCTATCCTATCCTCTATCCTATCCTATCCTCTATCCTATCCTATCCTCTATCTTATCCTATCCTCTATCCTACCCTATCCTCTATCCTATCCTATCCTCTATCCTATCCTATCCTCTATCCTATCCTATCCTCTATCCTATCCTATCCTCTATCCTATCGTATCCTCTATAATATCGTATCCTCTATCCTATCCTATCCAATCCCCTATCCTATTCTCTATCCTATCTTATCCTCTAACCTATCCTATCCTCTATCCTATCCTATCATCTATCCTATCCTATCCGCTATCCTATCCGCTATAATATCCTATTATCTTTCCTTATCATCTATCCTATCCTATTCCTATCCTATTCTATCCTCTATCCTATCCTATCCTCTATCCTATCCTATCGTCTAACCTATAATATCCTCTATCCTATCCAATCCTCTATCCTATCCTCCATCCTACCCTCTATCCTATCCTATCCTCAATCCTACCCTATCCTCTATCGTATTCTATCCTCTATCCTATCCTATCCTATATCCTATAATATCCTCTATCCTATCGTATCCTCCATCCTATCCCATCCTCTATACTACCCTATCCTCTATCCTATCCTATCCTCTATCCTATCCTATCCTCAATCCTATCCTATCCTCTATCCTTTACTATCCTGTATGCTATCCTATCCTCTATCCAATCCTATCCTCTATCCTATCCTATGAGCTATCCAATCCTATCCTCAATCCTATCCTATCCTCAATTCTATCCTATCCTCTATAAAATCCTATCCTCTATCCTATCCTATCCTCCGTCCTATATCCTACACTCTATCCTATCCTCTATCCTATGCTATCCTCTATCCTATCCTATCCTCTATCCTATCCTATCCTCTATCCTATGCTATCCTCTATCCTATCCTATCCTCTATCCTATCATATCCTCTATAATATCGTATCCTCTATCCTATCCTATCCAATCCCCTATCCTATCCTCTATCCTATCCTATCCTCTAACCTATCCTATCCTCTATCCTATCCTATCCTCTATCCTATCCTATCCGCTATCCTATCCTCTATAATATCCTATTATCTTTCCTTATCATCTATCCTATCCTATTCCTATCCTATTCTATCCTCTAACTTATGCTATCCTCTATCCTATCCTATCCTCTATCCTATCCAATCCCCTATCCTATCCTCTATCCTATCCTATACTCTATCCTCTATCCTACCCTATCCTCTATCCTATCCTATCCTCTATCCTATCCTATCCTCTATCCTATCCTATCCTCTATCCTATCCTATCCTCTATACTATCCTATCCTATCCTATCCTCTATCCTATCCTATCCTCTATCCTATCCTATCCTCTATCCTATCCTATCCTCTATCCTATCCTATCCTCTATCCTATCCTATCGTCTATCCTATAATATCCTCTATCCTATCCAATCCTCTATCCTATCCTCAATCCTACCCTATCCTCTATTGTATTCTATCCTCTATCCTATCCTATCCTATATCCTATAATATCCTCTATCCTATCGTATCCTCCATCCTATCCCATCCTCTATCCTACCCTATCCTCTATCCTATCCTATCCTCTATCCTATCCTATCCTCTATCCTATCCTATCCTCTATCCTATCCTACCGTCTATCCTATAATATCCACTATCCTATCCAATCCTCTATCCTATCCTCCATCCTACCCTCTATCCTATCCTATCCTCAATCCTACCCTATCCTCTATCGTATTCTATCCTCTATCCTATCCTATCCTATATCCTATAATATCCTCTATCCTATCGTATCCTCCATCCTATCCCATCCTCTATCGTACCCTATCCTCTATCCTATCCTATCCTCTATCCTATCCTATCCTCAATCCTATCCTATCCTCTATCCTTTACTATCCTGTATGCTATCCTATCCTCTATCCAATCCTATCCTCTATCCTATCCTATGAGCTATCCAATCCTATCCTCAATCCTATCCTATCCTCAATTCTATCCTATCCTCTATAAAATCCTATCCTCTATCCTATCCTATCCTCCGTCCTATATCCTACACTCTATCCTATCCTCTATCCTATGCTATCCTCTATCCTATCCTATCCTCTATCCTATCCTATCCTCTATCCTATGCTATCCTCTATCCTATCCTATCCTCTATCCTATCATATCCTCTATAATATCGTATCCTCTATCCTATCCTATCCAATCCCCTATCCTATCCTCTATCCTATCCTATCCTCTAACCTATCCTATCCTCTATCCTATCCTATCCTCTATCCTATCCTATCCGCTATCCTATCCTCTATAATATCCTATTATCTTTCCTTATCATCTATCCTATCCTATTCCTATCCTATTCTATCCTCTAACTTATGCTATCCTCTATCCTATCCTATCCTCTATCCTATCCAATCCCCTATCCTATCCTCTATCCTATCCTATACTCTATCCTCTATCCTACCCTATCCTCTATCCTATCCTATCCTCTATCCTATCCTATCCTCTATCCTATCCTATCCTCTATCCTATCCTATCCTCTATACTATCCTATCCTATCCTATCCTCTATCCTATCCTATCCTCTATCCTATCCTATCCTCTATCCTATCCTATCCTCTATCCTATCCTATCCTCTATCCTATCCTATCGTCTATCCTATAATATCCTCTATCCTATCCAATCCTCTATCCTATCCTCAATCCTACCCTATCCTCTATTGTATTCTATCCTCTATCCTATCCTATCCTATATCCTATAATATCCTCTATCCTATCGTATCCTCCATCCTATCCCATCCTCTATCCTACCCTATCCTCTATCCTATCCTATCCTCTATCCTATCCTATCCTCTATCCTATCCTATCCTCTATCCTATCCTACCGTCTATCCTATAATATCCACTATCCTATCCAATCCTCTATCCTATCCTCCATCCTACCCTCTATCCTATCCTATCCTCAATCCTACCCTATCCTCTATCGTATTCTATCCTCTATCCTATCCTATCCTATATCCTATAATATCCTCTATCCTATCGTATCCTCCATCCTATCCCATCCTCTATCGTACCCTATCCTCTATCCTATCCTATCCTCTATCCTATCCTATCCTCAATCCTATCCTATCCTCTATCCTTTACTATCCTGTATGCTATCCTATTCTCTATCCAATCCTATCCTCTATCCTATCCTATGAGCTATCCAATCCTATCCTCAATCCTATCCTATCCTCAATTCTATCCTATCCTCTCTAAAATCCTATCCTCTATCCTATACTATCCTCTATCCTATCTTATCCTCCGTCCTATATCCTACACTCTATCCTATCCTCTATCCTATGCTATCCTCTATTCTATCCTATCCTCTATGCCATCGTATCCTCTATCATATCCTATCATCCATCCTATCCTCTATCGTCTATCCTATCCTATCCTCTATCCTATCCTATCCTATCCGCTATCCTATCCTCTATCATATCCTATCATCCATCCTATCCTATCCTCTATCCTATCCTATCCTCCATCCTCTATCCTATTCTCTATCCTATCCTCTATACTATGCTATCCTCTATCCTGTCCTATCCTCTATCATATCCTATCATCTATCCTATCCTCTATCGTCTATCCTATCCTATACTCTATACTATCCTATCCTCTATCCTATCCTATCCTATCCTCAATTCTATCCTCTATCCTATCCTATCCTCAATGCTATCCTCTATCCTATCCTATCCTCAATCCTATCCTATACTATAGCATATCCTATCCTCTATCCTATCCTATCCTCTATCCTATCCTATCCTCTATCCTATCCTATCCTCTATCCTATCCTATCCTCTATCCTATCCTATCCTCTATCCTATCCTATCCTCTATCCTATCCTATCCTCTATCCTATCCTATCCTCTATCCTATCCTATCCTCTATCCTATCCTATCCTCTATCCTATCCTATCCTCTATCCTATCCTATCCTCTATCCTATCCTATCCTCTATCCTATCCTATCCTCTATCCTATCCTATCCTCTATCCTATCCTATCCTCTATCCTATCCTATCCTATCCTCTATCCTATCCTATCCTCTATCCTATCCTATCCTCTCTCCTATCCTATCCTCTATCCTATCCTATCCTCTATCCTATCCTATCCTATCTAACCTATCCTATCCTATCCTCTATTCTATCCTCTATCCTCTATCCTATCCTATCCTCTATCCTATCCTATCCTATCTAACCTATCCTATCCTATCCTCTATTCTATCCTCTATCCTATCCCATTCTCTATCCTATCCTCTATCCCATCCTATCCTCTATCCTATCCTATCCTCTATCCTATCGTAACCTCTATAATATCGTATCCTCTATCCTATCCTATCCAATCCCCTATCCTATCCTCTATCCCATCCTATCCTCTATATTATCGTATCCTCTATCCTATCCTATTCTCTATACTATAATATCATATATCCTATCCTATTCTCTATCCTATACTATCCTATATCCTATCCTATCCTATCCTATCCTCTATCCTATCCTATCCTCTATCCTATCCTATCCTCTATCCTATCCTATCCTCTATCCTATCCTATCATCCATCCTATCCTCTATCGTCTATCCTATCCTATCCTCTATCCTATCCTATCCTATCCGCTATCCTATCCTCTATCATATCCTATCATCCATCCTATCCTATCCTCTATCCTATCCTATCCTCCATCCTCTATCCTATTCTCTATCCTATCCTCTATACTATGCTATCCTCTATCCTGTCCTATCCTCTATCATATCCTATCATCTATCCTATCCTCTATCCTATCCTCTATCCTATCCTCTATCCTATCCTCTATCCTATCCTATCCTCTATCCTATCCTATCCTCTATCCTATCCTATCCTCTATCCTATCGTATCCTCCATCCTACCCTATCCTCTATCCTATCGTATCCTCTATAATATCGTATCCTCTATCCTATCCTATCCAATCCCCTATAATATCCTCTATCCTATCCTATCCTCTAACCTATCCTATCCTCCATCCTACCCTATCCTGTATCATATCGTATCCGCTATCCTATCCTATCCTCTATCCTATCCTATCCCAAATCCTATCCTATCCTCTATCCTATCCTATCCTCTATCCCATCCTCTACTCTATCCTATCCTATCCTCTATCATATCCTATCATCCATTCTATCCTATCCTGTATTCGATCCAATCCCCTATCATATCCTCTATCCTATCCTATCCTATCGTCCATCCTATCCTATCCTCTATCATATCGTATCATCTATCCTATCCTATACTCTATCCTATACTCTATCCTATCCTCTATCCTATCCTCTATCCTATCCTATCCTCTATCCTATCCTATCCTATCCTATCCTCTATCCTATCCTATCGTCTATCCTTTAATATCCTCTATCCTATCCAATCCTCTATCCTATCCCCCATCCTACCCTCTATCCTATCCAATCCTCAATCCTACCCCATCCTCTATCGTATTCTATCCTCTATCCTATCCTATCCTATATCCTATAATATCCTCTATCCTATCGTATCCTCCATCCTATCCCATCCTCTATCGTACCCTATCCTCTATCCTATCCTGATAGGAGCGAGGTACGCTCCTGAAGGGACTCGCACGAAACGTGCCATGCGCGACGGCGCGTGCGCAGCGCTGTGTTCACAGTGTTCAGTGTATGTTTGAGATGAACGCCACGAGTCTCACGTGTAAAGCACACGGTTAGATATAATGTTAAATATGTTAATAGTTCCTATAGTGTACATAGTTAAATAAACATTAGGTTAAGTTAAAACCTTCTTGATATTTTGATATCCACGCCCAATATATGGTAGCAGAGCGTGGTTGATGTCGGCGAGTTCAAGAAAGTGAGGTTAGAAAAGGCACGTGGTAACAAGAAAAGAAAAAGGCATTCACGATGGCAGAAGGAAGCGTTTCAAGCCGACGAATAGAGCAATTGACGGATAAAAATTATCACGTCTGGGCTTTGAAGATACGAGCAGTATTAAAAGCGAAAAAATTATATAGAGAAATAATAGAAGGTGACGAACCGCCGAAAATAGAAGGTCAGAACCAAGATGAAGAGAGAAGGCGACAAATTTGGGAAACAAAGAACGATGAGGCTTTCGGGATAATAATTACCACGTTATCCGATCAGCAAGCAGGGCAATTCCTGGTAGAAGAAAACGCAAAAAAAGGTATGGAACGAATTAAAAAGAATACACGAGGGAGACATAGAAAACAAACGAATAGATACAGGGCTCGAATTAAAAAATATAAAAATGAATAATCACGAGTCAGTTACAGAGTACGTTACAAGAGCGAGAAACATCGCCTCCCGAAGCGCATCTCTAGGTTATGTTATAGAAGAGCGTGAAATATGTTACCACGTGGTCAGAGGAATTCACCCAAGGCTAGAAAGAACAGCTGCGGTGCTGAGAACACAGAGAGGACTAAGCTTAGACGAAGTGAAACAATCTCTAGAAGAAGAAGAAACCAGGCCGAATGTGCATAGAAGACAAGAACAGCCCAGTGACAATAATGAAAGTGCGTATAAAGCAACGAGACAATTCGTAAAGCAACCGAACGTTGGTGGATGTTTCAACTGTGGAAGAACAAATCATAAAGTTAAAGATTGCTTCTTCAAGAAAGATACATGGTCAAATGAAAGAGGTCGAGGAAAAACATATAGACCATGGGGTAGAGGAAACCACAGAGGAAACAATAGAGGAAACTACAGAAGCGGCAGAGGAGAAACCAGCTGCATGGTGACGGAATCTCACCAGGAATATAGTCTTCTAATAGGAGAACGCTGGAAAACAGAGGAACAAGGAAACGGTGACAAAGAAGAACAGCAATGGATTCTCGATTCAGGTTCTACATCACATATGACTTCAACTGAAGAAAATATGGAAGACAGTGTACCGTTCAAAGTGAAAGTGAATTTAGCGGAAAGTGGTAGGAATATAATGTCTGAAGCCAAAGGGGACGTTAGAATAAAAGTGAAAACCTATGAAGGTGAAAAAAACTTAGTCATTAGAGATATTCTATACATACCGTCGTTAAGAACAAATTTACTATCAGTAAGTCGTTTAAGTGACCAAGGGTACAAAGTAATTTTCTATAATGGTAAAGCGAAAATAGTCAGTAGAAACGGGGAAACAATAGTGTGGGAATGATCGCATCAGCTGTGAAGGCCATCAGCTGATCGGGTCGTTGCCCTCGCGTCAAAAACAAGCGTCGCGCACCCGATCGTCGAATGCCGGACGTCTTTTGAAAAACGCGACGATACGGTCGGAACCACGGAAACGCAATAAACGACAGTTCGACGAAAACGCGATCAACGGTAGGATCTCGGGAAAAACGATTAACGATTACGATTACGATTTACGGCTTATGTTTAAAGGACCACGAATACGGATATGTTTTATTGTTCTTCTCACGCGATATTCTTGTAATTTTTCGACATTTCTATAAATAAAGGGCAGATACTTTTACCTATAAAAATCCTGTTCCTACAATTGGGGGCTCGTCCGGGATAATCAGCGACCGGTGAATAAGTGTCGGAAAGTACAGTAGATCGCGAAACGGTATCGGGATTAGAGTCACGAGTGTGTGCCAGTTCGAGACGAGATGGACGACCGAACGCTACAAGGCCTCACCACGGTACAACTGAAGGAGATCCTGAGGAGGCGCGTGCTGTCCACGAGCGGTACGAAGAACGAGCTAGTGGCAAGGCTTCTGGAGCACGGAATTGGAGAGGACGACGTCTTCGGGCCGTGCGACCCGTCGGGCACCGGAGACAGCAAATCTACGCCGACGCCCGATGTGCATACGCCAGCCACCGAAATGCAACTCCTGCAGCTTCGGCTCGGGCTGTTGGAAAGGGAGAAGGAGATGGCTGTCAGGGAAGCCGAGCTGGCCAGACGCGAGTTGGAATTTCTACGGCAAACGCAGGGCTGCAGCGAACAGCAGTCCACGGCAGCAGGCACGGTAACGGAGCCCCTCCGCATGGGCATCACGGCCATCGCGGATTTGCTCAGCTACTTTGACGCGACGGAAGGCACCTTCGAGACGTGGACGAGGCAACTCCGGTTGCTGCGCGACACCTACGGGTTGCGAGACGACGCGTGCCGCATCCTGATAGTTTCCAGGCTCCGGGGAAAGGTACTGGACTGGTTCCACTCCAGACCGGAACACATGGGGATGCCGATCGACATGCTGCTGGAGCAGATGGGCTCTATGTTCTACTCCAGGCCCAACCGGCTGCAGGCAAGGCGACTCTTCGAGGGAAGGACGTGGCAACGAGGAGAGTCCTTCGCCGATTACCTCCACCAGAAGGTGATCCTGGCAACCCGCGTGTCCATAGAGGAGGAGGAGCTGATCGACTGCGTCATAGACGGGATACCCGATCCCGTCCTCCAAGACCAGGCCCGGCTGCAGCGGTTCCGGACGAAGACGGATCTACTGGAGGCATTCGGGAAGATCGCGATCCGGACGACGGCTACGAACGCAACGCCCAGGAGAGAAACTGCAGCGCCGGCACCCAGGCCCACCAACACAGCGAGCGCCACGCCGGGGCGATGCACCAACTGCGGCGATCGAGGACACCCCGCAGCGAGCTGCCCCGCCCAAAACCGAGGTCGTAAATGCTTCAATTGTAACGATTACGGCCACATTTCGCGCGAATGCCCTAAGAAACCGCCTGTGAAAGACGTCCTCGCCGTCGCGGCTTCCACCGGGAGTAAATGTCGCAAAGACATTCGCGTCAACGGACGCGCCGCGGTCGCCGTACTCGATACGGGTAGCGACGTGTCGCTGATTCGCGAGGATGTATACCGTGAAGTCGGGGCACCGCCGTTAACGCACGAAAAATTGTATTTACGCGGGGTAGGCGCGGAACGCTGCAGTACGTTGGGGAAATTCAGGGCCGAAATAGTCGTCGACGGGGAAATACGGGAGGCTACGCTGCGCGTCGTAGGAAATACCGTCCTAGAATACGGGGTGCTACTCGGCTTCGATTTCATCGGCACCGCGGAGTGGTCGGTGAAAAACGGCGTGATGACGTTGGTGTCACGGTCACCGGCCAGCGTCCCCGAAGTCTTGCACATACAACACGAACCTCCACGCGACACGATGGACGTTTCCCACGTCGATAACACGAAAATACGCGACGAGAACGAAACGCCTGACCATGATTACAGGCCAAACGCGATTCGGAAGGTCGGAGACACGACGCGGATCGCTATAAACGATAACGAGTCGGTTCATCAGCGGCCAAGAAGGCTCCCCTCTTCCGAACGAGACGAGGCCAATCGGCAGGACGACCGGCGATGGAAAAGGGCCACCGTGCACCACGAGGGGGACCTAGCCTCCGTGCAACGCACCCAGGCCGGACCAGGGTGGAAAGTGGTTGGGGAGTACCAGGGACCGCGCGAGATGACACGCGTTAGGCGAAGTAACCATCACCTGGTGACGACGAGAGCGGAAGAGGAGGAAGACATCTGAGGGCAGATATCGATGCAGGACGGCCGAGTGTGGGAATGATCGCATCAGCTGTGAAGGCCATCAGCTGATCGGGTCGTTGCCCTCGCGTCAAAAACAAGCGTCGCGCACCCGATCGTCGAATGCCGGACGTCTTTTGAAAAACGCGACGATACGGTCGGAACCACGGAAACGCAATAAACGACAGTTCGACGAAAACGCGATCAACGGTAGGATCTCGGGAAAAACGATTAACGATTACGATTACGATTTACGGCTTATGTTTAAAGGACCACGAATACGGATATGTTTTATTGTTCTTCTCACGCGATATTCTTGTAATTTTTCGACATTTCTATAAATAAAGGGCAGATACTTTTACCTATAAAAATCCTGTTCCTACAATAGCAATTGCGTTTAATAATAATGGTGTGTTTGTGCTAGATAGTAAGTTAAGAAATAAGACTGCGATGAACATTCAAGAAATTAGAGACACTAAGATAGAAATAAGTGATAGCGAAAGAAAAAACCTCAGGTGTTCAGATGAAAGGTCAAACGATAAATATAGTAAGATACTGTGGCATAGGAGATTAGGACACGTGTGCGATAAATACCTAGAATCTATGAAAAACAAAAACATTGTTAGAGATTTACAGTTTGTTTCAAAACCGATGGAGCTGTGTGAGTCATGCGTGATGGGTAAGTTAGTACAAAAGCCTCATAGATTAATAGAAAATAAATATACCCATCAACCGTTAGAACTAGTACATATAGATTTATGCGGACCAATGCCAGTAGGATCATTAAGCGGAAGTAAATATATAATGGTAATTGTGGATGATTTCTCGAAGTACGTGAGTGTGTATGTTTTGAAAAATAAAAATGAAGCATTCGAGTGCTTTGTGGACTATATGAATAGAGGTGAGAAGCAACTAGGAAAAGTATTAAAAAATGTAAGATCAGATAACGGGGGAGAATTTGTGAATGAGAATTTTATAAGATTATTTAAAAATAAAGGTATAGTTCACCAAAGAACAGTACCATACAATCCACAAAGCAACGGAGTAGCTGAGAGAATGAACAGATCCTTGTTAGAGAAAATGCGTGCAATGTTGATAGATGCAAAGCTACCGAGCAAATTTTGGGCCGAAGCAGCAATGACGGCAGCTTGGTTAAAGAACCTAACGCCAACAAAGGACACAGGTGACAAAACGCCAATAGAAAAGTGGAACAATATTAAACCTACTATATCATACTTGAAAGTGTTTGGGTGTATGGCATATTATTATATTCCAAAGAATTTTAGAAATAAACTTCAACCAAAAGCAGCCAAAGGAATATTTATCGGATACTCCAAAGAAAGTAGAGCGTATAGACTGTATGATCCTAAGAGTGGGAAAATAAATACTGTAAGGACAGCAAAGTTTGATGAATCCATGAGAGGATCTACCCTTCTGGAAATGAAAGAAATGTATAATGGAAATTTAGATAACCTAAAATATACTACGTTAGGGTCAAGACAGCATGGAGATAGAGGAGAAATATTTGAAATAGACTACTCACGAGACGAAGAAAGAAGAGAAGAACAGAATGAAACAGAAAATAGAGAAGAACAAGATCCAACAGAAAATAGAGAAGAACAGGATCCAATAGAAAACAGAGAAGAACAAGTCCAAATAGAAAATAGAGAAATGCAAGGACGTCAAAAAACCAAATATACCAAGGGGGAGACGAAAAGCAGACGAAATAAGAGAAGAACATAATAGACAGTGCAGAGAGGCAGAAGAAGAACTGAAAAGACAAGGAGTGAGGAGATCAAAGAGAATAGAAGAAAAGAGAGAACAGGTAAACAATGTTATGAAACACGAAGACCAGATACACATGAAGATACCAGAAAACTATAAAGAAGCTATGGGGGTACCAGAAGCTGGTGAATGGTTAAAGGCCATGGAAAAGGAATTAGAATCTATGAAGGAACACCAGGTATGGGAATTGATGCCGAGAAAAAGGGAAATGAAAGTAGTGAAAAGCAGATGGGTGTATACTGCGAAGAAAGATATAAACAATTCACCAAAATGTAAAGCTAGGCTGGTAGCTATAGGGTGTCAGCAAAGACAAGGAGTTAATTTCATGGAATCATTTGCACCGGTAATCAAGGTATCAACAGTGAGGATCATGCTTGCGATAGCCTGTATACGCAATCTAAAAATCAAACAGTACGACGTGAAGTCTGCGTACCTGAATGGAACACTGAAGGAAAGGGTGTTGATGGAACAACCTCCAGGATTTCATAATGGAAAAGATGAAGTGTGTCTACTTAAGAAAAGCATTTATGGACTGCCTCAGTCAGGTCATTATTGGAACAATAGATTAAATGAAATAATGGAGTCTACTGGATTAGAACGTATGAAAGAGGATCCTTGCGTGTATGTATATAATAAAGAAGGAGAGTTTCTGATGATTGGTGTGTACGTAGATGATTTTCTAGTCATAGGATCTACGAATGATATTATAGATAGGATAATAAACAGAATTAGGACAGATCTCAAAATAACTGAAATAGTAGATAAGTGTTTTTTAAATATTGATATAATAGAGACGCAGGATGGATTAGAACTATCTCAGGGAAATTATATAGAGAAGATAATAGACAGATACGGAATGGAAGACTGTAATTTTGCTAAAACGCCACTAGATCCACAACAGGATTTGGATAATGCTATGGATTCACCTGAAATAGAGAAAGAAATATATCAAGAAATGATAGGGTCTTTGATGTACCTAGGCGTAGCTACGCGACCAGACATATCATATAGCATAAGTAAATTATCACAATACTGTAATAATCCGCGTCAAATTCACTTAGCAGCAGTGAAACGTGTTTATAGATACCTACGAAAAACTGTTGGATATAGACTCAGATATGATAACACATGTGATATATTAAGTATAAGCACGGATGCGAGTTGGAATTCAAGCGCGGATGCTAAAACATTCGGTGGTTATGTAACCAAAATAAGGAACAATGTATTTAGTTGGAGAAGCAAAAAGCAGGATTTGGTAGCCCTCTCAACGTGTGAGGCGGAGCTTATGGCAATATGCGATGGTAATTTGGAACTAAAATGGATCCAAGGCTTATTAGCAGGTATAGGTGCAGGAATAGGAGATAAACCACCGATAGAAATTAAAACAGACAGTAGAGCCGCAATTGGTTGGATACACAAAGATAGAGTAACGAACAGAACAAAGCATATAAACAGGAAATACTATTGTATCAAGGATGATGTAAAGAGTGGATTTGTAAAACTGGTACATGTTGCGTCCGAGAACATGGAGGCAGATTTATTTACAAAGGCGTTGACAGATGTTAAAATGCGAAGGAACATAGAGCGATTGAATTTATACGATGCCAGAGCGTCGAGTCCCAGAGGGGGATATGATAGGAGCGAGGTACGCTCCTGAAGGGACTCGCACGAAACGTGCCATGCGCGACGGCGCGTGCGCAGCGCTGTGTTCACAGTGTTCAGTGTATGTTTGAGATGAACGCCACGAGTCTCACGTGTAAAGCACACGGTTAGATATAATGTTAAATATGTTAATAGTTCCTATAGTGTACATAGTTAAATAAACATTAGGTTAAGTTAAAACCTTCTTGATATTTTGATATCCACGCCCAATATATCCTATCCTCTATCCTATCCTATCCTCAATCCTATCCTATCCTCTATCCTTTACTATCCTGTATGCTATCCTATCCTCTATCCAATCCTATCCTCTATCCTATCCTATGAGCTATCCAATCCTATCCTCAATCCTATCCTATACTCAATTCTATCCTATCCTCTATAAAATCCTATCCTCTATCCTATCCTATCCTCCGTCCTATATCCTACACTCTATCCTATCCTCTATCCTATGCTATCCTCTATCCTATCCTATCCTCTATGCTATCGTATCCTCTATCATATCCTATCCTATCCGCTATCCTATCCTCTATCATATCCTATCATCCATCCTATCGTATCCTCTATCCTATCCTATCCTCCATCCTCTATCCTATACTCTATACTATCCTCTATACTATGCTATCCTCTATCCTTTCCTATCCTCTATCCTATCCTATCCTCTATCCTATCCTATCCTCTATCCTATCCTATCCTCTATCCTATCGTATCCTCTATCCCATCCTATCCTATCCTCTATCCTATCCTATCCTTTATCCTATCCTATCCTCTATCCTATCCTATCCTCTATCCTATCCTATCCTCTATCATATCCTATCCTCTGTCATATCCTATCCTTTATCCTATCCTATACTCTATCCTATCCAATCCGCCATCCTATCCTCTATCGTATCCTATCCTGTATCCTATCCTATCCTCTATCCTATCCTATCCTATCCTATCCTCTATCCTATCCTATCCTCTATCCTATCCTATCCTCTATCCTATCCTATCCTCTATCCTATCCTATCCTCTATCCTATCCTATCCTCTATCGTATCCTATCCTGTATCCTATCCTATCCTCTATCCTATCCTATCCTATCCTATCCTCTATCCTATCCTATCCTCTATCCTATCCTATCCTCTATCATATCCTATCCTCTGTCCTATCCTATCCTCTATCCTATCCTATCCTCTATCCTATCCTATCCTCTATCCTATCCTATCCTCTATCCTTTCCTATCCTCTATCCTATCCTATCCTCTATCCTATCCTATCCTCTATCCTATCGTATCCTCTATCCTATCCTATCCTATCCTCTATCCTATCCTATCCTTTATCCTATCCTATCCTCTATCCTATCCTATCCTCTATCCTATCCTATCCTCTATCATATCCTATCCTCTGTCCTATCCTATCCTCTATCCTATCCTATACTCTATCCTATCCAATCCGCCATCCTATCCTCTATCGTATCCTATCCTGTATCCTATCCTATCCTCTATCCTATCCTATCCTATCCTATCCTCTATCCTATCCTATCCTCTATTCTATCCTATCCTCTATCATATCCTATCCTCTGTCCTATCCTATCCTCTATTCTATCCTATACTCTATCCTATCCAATCCGCCATCCTATCCTCTATCCTATCCTATCCTCTTTCCTATCCTATCCGCTATCCTATCCTATCCTCTATCCTATAATATCCTCTATCCTATCCTATCCTCAATGCTATCCTATCCTGTATCCTGTCCTATCCTCTATCCTATCATATCCTCTATCCTATCCTATCCTCTATGCCATCGTATCCTCTATCCTATCCTATCCACTATCCTATCCTATCCTCAATGCTATCCTATCCTGTATCCTGTCCTATCCTCTATCCTATCATATCCTCTATCCTATCCTATCCTCTATGCCATCGTATCCTCTATAATATCCTACCCTCTATCCTATCCTATCCTGCATCATATCCTATCCTCTATACTCTATCCTCTATCCTACCCTATCCGCTATCCTATCCTATCCTCTGTCCTATCCTATCCTCTATCCTATCCTATCGTCTATCCTATAATATCCTCTATCATATCCAATCTTCTATCCTATCCTCCATCCTACCGTCTATCCTATCCTATCCTCAATCCTACCCTATCCTCTATCGTATTCTATCCTCTATCCTATCCTATCCTATATCCTATAATATCCTCTATCCTATCCTATCCTCTATCCTATCCCATCGTCTATAATATCGTATCCTCTATCATATTCTATTCTCTATCCAATAATATCATCTATCCAATAATATCATCTATCCTATCCTATCCTCTATCCTATCGTATCCTCTATCCTATCCTATCCTCTATCCTATCCTATCCTCCATCCTATCCTCTATCCTATCCTATCCTCTATCCTATCCTATCCTCCATCCTATCCTCTATCCTATCCTATCCTCTATCCTATCCTATCCTCTATCCTATCCTATCCTCTATCCTATCCTATCCTCTATCCTATCCTATCCTCTATCCTATAATATCCTCTATCCTATCCTGTACTCTACCCTATCCTTTCCTCTGTCGTATCCTATCCTCTATACTATCCTATCGTATCGTATCCTCTATCCTGTCCTATCCTAAATATTATCCTATCCTCTATCCTATCCCATCCTCTATCCTATCCTATCCTATCCTATCCTCTATACTATCCTCTATCCAATCTTATCCTCTATCCTATCCTATCCTCTATCCTATCCTATCCTCTATCCTGTCCTATCCTTCATCCTATCCTCTATCCTATCCTATCCTCTATCCTATCCTATCCTCTATCCTATCCTATCCTCTATCCTATCCTATCCTCTATCCTATCCTATCCTCTATCCTATCCTATCCTCTATCCTATCCTATCCTCTATCCTATCCTATCCTCTATCCTATCCTATCCTCTATCCTATCCTATCCTCTATCCTATCCTATCCTCTATCCTATCCTATCCTCTATCCTATCCTATCCTCTATCCTATCCTATCGTCTATCCTTTAATATCCTCTATCCTATCCAATCCTCTATCCTATCCCCCATCCTACCCTCTATCCTATCCTATCCTCAATCCTACCCTATCCTCTATCGTATTCTATCCTCTATCCTATCCTATCCTATATCCTATAATATCCTCTATCCTATCGTATCCTCTATACTATCCTATCCTATCCTATCCTCTATCCTATCCTATCCTCTATCCTATCCTATCGTCTATCCTTTAATATCCTCTATCCTATCCAATCCTCTATCCTATCCCCCATCCTACCCTCTATCCTATCCTATCCTCAATCCTACCCTATCCTCTATCGTATTCTATCCTCTATCCTATCCTATCCTATATCCTATAATATCCTCTATCCTATCGTATCCTCCATCCTATCCCATCCTCTATCGTACCCTATCCTCTATCGTACCCTATCCTCTATCCTATCCTATCCTCTATCCTATCCTATCCTCAATCCTATCCTATCCTCTATCCTTTACTATCCTCTATCCTATCCTGCCCTATCCTCTATCCTATCCTATCCTCTATCCTATCCTATCCTCTATCCTATCCTATCCTCTATCCTATCCTCTATCCTATCTTATCCTCTATCCTATCCCATCCTCTATCCTATCCTATCCTATCCTATCCTCTATCCTATCCTATCCTCTATCCTATCCTTTATCCTATCCTCTATCCTATCCTATCCTCTATCCTATCGTATCCTCTATAATATCGTATCCTCTATCCTATCCTATCCTCTAACCTATCCTATCCTCTATCCTATCCCATCCTCTATCGTACCCTATCCTCTATCCTATCCTATCCTCTATCCTATCCTATCCTCAATCCTATCCTATCCTCTATCCTTTACTATCCTGTATGCTATCCTATCCTCTATCCAATCCTATCCTCTATCCTATCCTATGAGCTATTTAATCCTATCCTCAATCCTATCCTATCTTCAATTCTATCCTATCCTCTATAAAATCCTATCCTCTATCCTATCCTATCCTCTATCCTATCCTATCCTCTATCCTATGCTATCCTCTATCCTATCCTATCCTCTATGCTATCGTATCCTCTATCATATCCTATCATCCATCCTATCCTCTATCGTCTATCCTATCCTATCCTCTATCCTATCCTATCCTATCCGCTATCCTATCCTCTATCATATCCTATCATCCATCCTATCGTATCCTCTATCCTATCCTATCCTCCATCCTCTATCCTATACTCTATCCTATCTTCTATACTATGCTATCCTCTATCCTATCCTATCCTCTATCCTATCCTATCCTCTATCCTATCCTATCCTCTATCCTATCCTATCCTCTATCCTATCCTATCCTCTATCCTATCCTGTCCTATCCTCTATCCTATCCTATCCTCTATCCTATCCTATCCTCTATCCTATCCCATCCTCTATCCTATCCTATCCTCTATCCTATCCTATCCTCTATCCTATCCTATCCTCTATCCTATCCTATCCTCTATCCTATCCTATCCTCTATCCTATCCTATCCTCTATCCTATCCTATCCTCTATCCTATCCTATCCTCTATCCTATCCTATCCTCTATCCTATCCTATCCTCTATCCTATCCTATCCTATCCTCTATCCTATCCTATCCTCTATCCTATCCTATCCTATATCCTATACTATCCTCTATCCTATCCTGTCCTCTATCCTATCCTATCCTATCTAAGCTATCCTATCCTATCCTCTATTCTATCCTCTATCCTATCCCATTCTCTATCCTATCCTCTATCCCATCCTATCCTCTATCCTATCCTATCCTATATCCTATCCTCTATCCTATCCTATCCTCTATCCTATTCTCTATCCTATACTCTATCCTATCCTATCCTCTATCCTATCCTATCCTCTATCCTATCCTATCATCTATTCTATCCTATCCTCTATCCTATCCTATCCTCTATCCTGTCCTATCGTCCATTCTATCCTATCCTCTATCCTATCCTATCCTCTATTCTATCCTATCCTCTATCCTATCCTATCCTCTATCATATCCTATCGTCCATCCTACACTATCCTCTATCATATCGTATCCTCTATCCTATCCTCTATCCTATCCTCTATCCTATCCTCTATCCTATCCTATCCTCTATCCAATCCTATCCTCTATCCTATCCTATCCTCTATCATATCCTATTATCCATCGCATCCTCTATCGTCTATCCTATCCTATCCTCTATCCTATCCTATCCTCCATCCTACCCTATCCTCTATAATATCCTTCCCTCTATCCTATCCTATCCTGTATCATATCCTATCCTGTATACTCTATCCTCTGTCCTACCCTATCCTCTGTCCTATCCTATGCTCTATCCTATCCTATACTCTATCCTATCCAATCCGCCATCCTATCCTCTATCCTATCCTATCCTCTATCGTATATTATCCTATTCTATCCTCTATTCTATCCTATCCTCTATCCTATCCTATCCTCTATCCTA
Source organism: Halictus rubicundus (assembly GCF_050948215.1). Lineage (NCBI taxonomy): Eukaryota > Metazoa > Arthropoda > Insecta > Hymenoptera > Halictidae > Halictus > Halictus rubicundus. The sequence goes on along the minus strand of NW_027488678.1, from coordinate 491,235 downwards.
TCCTATCCTCTATCCTATGCTATCCTCAATCCTACCCTATCCTCTATGCTATCGTATCCTCTATCATATCATATCATCCATCCTATCCTCTATCGTCTATCCTATCCTATCCTCTATCCTATCCTATCCTATCCGCTATCCTATCCTCTATCATATCCTATCATCCATCCTATCGTATCCTCTATCCTATCCTATCCTCCATCCTCTATCCTATACTCTATCCTATCCTCTATACTATGCTATCCTCTATCCTATCCTATCCTCTATCCTATCCTATCCTCTATTCTATCCTCTATCCTATCCCATTCTCTATCCTATCCTCTATCCCATCCTATCCTCTATCCTATCCTATCCTATATCCTATCCTCTATCCTATCCTATCCTCTATCCTATCCTCTATCCTATCCTCTATCCTATCCTATCCTCTATCCTATCCTATCCTCTATCCTATCCTATCCTCTATCCTATCCCATCGTCTATAATATCGTATCCTCTATCATATTCTATTCTCTATCCAATAATATCATCTATCCAATAATATCATCTATCCTATCCTATCCTCTATCCTATCGTATCCTCTATCCTATCCTATCCTCTATCCTATCCTATCCTCCATCCTATCCTCTATCCTATCCTATCCTCTATCCTATCCTATCCTCCATCCTATCCTCTATCCTATCCTATCCTCTATCCTATCCTATCCTCTATCCTATCCTATCCTCTATCCTATCCTATCCTCTATCCTATCCTATCCTCTATCCTATAATATCCTCTATCCTATCCTGTACTCTACCCTATCCTTTCCTCTGTCGTATCCTATCCTCTATACTATCCTATCGTATCGTATCCTCTATCCTGTCCTATCCTAAATATTATCCTATCCTCTATCCTATCCCATCCTCTATCCTATCCTATCCTATCCTATCCTCTATACTATCCTCTATCCAATCTTATCCTCTATCCTATCCTATCCTCTATCCTATCCTATCCTCTATCCTGTCCTATCCTTCATCCTATCCTCTATCCTATCCTATCCTCTATCCTATCCTATCCTCTATCCTATCCTATCCTCTATCCTATCCTATCCTCTATCCTATCCTATCCTCTATCCTATCCTATCCTCTATCCTATCCTATCCTCTATCCTATCCTATCCTCTATCCTATCCTATCCTCTATCCTATCCTATCCTCTATCCTATCCTATCGTCTATCCTTTAATATCCTCTATCCTATCCAATCCTCTATCCTATCCCCCATCCTACCCTCTATCCTATCCTATCCTCAATCCTACCCTATCCTCTATCGTATTCTATCCTCTATCCTATCCTATCCTATATCCTATAATATCCTCTATCCTATCGTATCCTCTATACTATCCTATCCTATCCTATCCTCTATCCTATCCTATCCTCTATCCTATCCTATCGTCTATCCTTTAATATCCTCTATCCTATCCAATCCTCTATCCTATCCCCCATCCTACCCTCTATCCTATCCTATCCTCAATCCTACCCTATCCTCTATCGTATTCTATCCTCTATCCTATCCTATCCTATATCCTATAATATCCTCTATCCTATCGTATCCTCCATCCTATCCCATCCTCTATCGTACCCTATCCTCTATCGTACCCTATCCTCTATCCTATCCTATCCTCTATCCTATCCTATCCTCAATCCTATCCTATCCTCTATCCTTTACTATCCTCTATCCTATCCTGCCCTATCCTCTATCCTATCCTATCCTCTATCCTATCCTATCCTCTATCCTATCCTATCCTCTATCCTATCCTCTATCCTATCTTATCCTCTATCCTATCCCATCCTCTATCCTATCCTATCCTATCCTATCCTCTATCCTATCCTATCCTCTATCCTATCCTTTATCCTATCCTCTATCCTATCCTATCCTCTATCCTATCGTATCCTCTATAATATCGTATCCTCTATCCTATCCTATCCTCTAACCTATCCTATCCTCTATCCTATCCCATCCTCTATCGTACCCTATCCTCTATCCTATCCTATCCTCTATCCTATCCTATCCTCAATCCTATCCTATCCTCTATCCTTTACTATCCTGTATGCTATCCTATCCTCTATCCAATCCTATCCTCTATCCTATCCTATGAGCTATTTAATCCTATCCTCAATCCTATCCTATCCTCAATTCTATCCTATCCTCTATAAAATCCTATCCTCTATCCTATCCTATCCTCTATCCTATCCTATCCTCTATCCTATGCTATCCTCTATCCTATCCTATCCTCTATGCTATCGTATCCTCTATCATATCCTATCATCCATCCTATCCTCTATCGTCTATCCTATCCTATCCTCTATCCTATCCTATCCTATCCGCTATCCTATCCTCTATCATATCCTATCATCCATCCTATCGTATCCTCTATCCTATCCTATCCTCCATCCTCTATCCTATACTCTATCCTATCTTCTATACTATGCTATCCTCTATCCTATCCTATCCTCTATCCTATCCTATCCTCTATCCTATCCTATCCTCTATCCTATCCTATCCTCTATCCTATCCTATCCTCTATCCTATCCTGTCCTATCCTCTATCCTATCCTATCCTCTATCCTATCCTATCCTCTATCCTATCCCATCCTCTATCCTATCCTATCCTCTATCCTATCCTATCCTCTATCCTATCCTATCCTCTATCCTATCCTATCCTCTATCCTATCCTATCCTCTATCCTATCCTATCCTCTATCCTATCCTATCCTCTATCCTATCCTATCCTCTATCCTATCCTATCCTCTATCCTATCCTATCCTCTATCCTATCCTATCCTATCCTCTATCCTATCCTATCCTCTATCCTATCCTATCCTATATCCTATACTATCCTCTATCCTATCCTGTCCTCTATCCTATCCTATCCTATCTAAGCTATCCTATCCTATCCTCTATTCTATCCTCTATCCTATCCCATTCTCTATCCTATCCTCTATCCCATCCTATCCTCTATCCTATCCTATCCTATATCCTATCCTCTATCCTATCCTATCCTCTATCCTATTCTCTATCCTATACTCTATCCTATCCTATCCTCTATCCTATCCTATCCTCTATCCTATCCTATCATCTATTCTATCCTATCCTCTATCCTATCCTATCCTCTATCCTGTCCTATCGTCCATTCTATCCTATCCTCTATCCTACCCTATCCTCTATTCTATCCTATCCTCTATCCTATCCTATCCTCTATCATATCCTATCGTCCATCCTACACTATCCTCTATCATATCGTATCCTCTATCCTATCCTCTATCCTATCCTCTATCCTATCCTCTATCCTATCCTATCCTCTATCCAATCCTATCCTCTATCCTATCCTATCCTCTATCATATCCTATTATCCATCGCATCCTCTATCGTCTATCCTATCCTATCCTCTATCCTATCCTATCCTCCATCCTACCCTATCCTCTATAATATCCTTCCCTCTATCCTATCCTATCCTGTATCATATCCTATCCTGTATACTCTATCCTCTGTCCTACCCTATCCTCTGTCCTATCCTATGCTCTATCCTATCCTATACTCTATCCTATCCAATCCGCCATCCTATCCTCTATCCTATCCTATCCTCTATCGTATATTATCCAATTCTATCCTCTATTCTATCCTATCCTCTATCCTATCCTATCCTCTATCCTATCCTATCCTCTATCCTATGCTATCCTCAATCCTACCCTATCCTCTATGCTATCGTATCCTCTATCATATCCTATCATCCATCCTATCCTCTATCGTCTATCCTATCCTATCCTCTATCCTATCCTATCCTATCCGCTATCCTATCCTCTATCATATCCTATCATCCATCCTATCGTATCCTCTATCCTATCCTATCCTCCATCCTCTATCCTATACTCTATCCTATCCTCTATACTATGCTATCCTCTATCCTATCCTATCCTCTATCCTATCCTATCCTCTATTCTATCCTCTATCCTATCCCATTCTCTATCCTATCCTCTATCCCATCCTATCCTCTATCCTATCCTATCCTATATCCTATCCTCTATCCTATCCTATCCTCTATCCTATCCTCTATCCTATCCTCTATCCTATCCTATCCTCTATCCTATCCTATCCTCTATCCTATCCTATCCTCTATCCTATCCTATCCTCTATCCTATCCTATCCTCTATCCTATCCTATCCTATCCTATCCTCTATCCTATCCTATCCTCTATCCTATCCTATCCTCTATCCTATCCTATCGTCTATCCTTTAATATCCTCTATCCTATCCAATCCTCTATCCTATCCCCCATCCTACCCTCTATCCTATCCCATCCTCTATCGTACCCTATCCTCTATCCTATCCTATCCTCTATCCTATCCTATCCTCAATCCTATCCTATCCTCTATCCTTTACTATCCTGTATGCTATCCTATCCTCTATCCAATCCTATCCTCTATCCTATCCTATGAGCTATTTAATCCTATCCTCAATCCTATCCTATCCTCAATTCTATCCTATCCTCTATAAAATCCTATCCTCTATCCTATCCTATCCTCCATCCTCTATCCTATACTCTATCCTATCCTCTATACTATGCTATCCTCTATCCTATCCTATCCTCTATCCTATCCTATCCTCTATTCTATCCTCTATCCTATCCCATTCTCTATCCTATCCTCTATCCCATCCTATCCTCTATCCTATCCTATCCTATATCCTATCCTCTATCCTATCCTATCCTCTATCCTATCCTCTATCCTATCCTCTATCCCATCCTATCCTCTATCCTATCCTATCCTCTATCCTATCCTATCCTCTATCCTATCCTATCCTCTATCCTATCCTATCCTATCCTATCCTCTATCCTATCCTATCCTCTATCCTATCCTATCGTCTATCCTTTAATATCCTCTATCCTATCCAATCCTCTATCCTATCCCCCATCCTACCCTCTATCCTATCCCATCCTCTATCGTACCCTATCCTCTATCCTATCCTATCCTCTATCCTATCCTATCCTCAATCCTATCCTATCCTCTATCCTTTACTATCCTGTATGCTATCCTATCCTCTATCCAATCCTATCCTCTATCCTATCCTATGAGCTATTTAATCCTATCCTCAATCCTATCCTATCCTCAATTCTATCCTATCCTCTATAAAATCCTATCCTCTATCCTATCCTATCCTCTATCCTATCCTATCCTCTATCCTATGCTATCCTCTATCCTATCCTATCCTCTATGCTATCGTATCCTCTATCATATCCTATCATCCATCCTATCCTCTATCGTCTATCCTATCCTATCCTCTATCCTATCCTATCCTATCCGCTATCCTATCCTCTATCATATCCTATCATCCATCCTATCGTATCCTCTATCCTATCCTATCCTCCATCCTCTATCCTATACTCTATCCTATCTTCTATACTATGCTATCCTCTATCCTATCCTATCCTCTATCCTATCCTATCCTCTATCCTATCCTATCCTCTATCCTATCCTATCCTCTATCCTATCCTATCCTCTATCCTATCCTATCCTCTATCCTATCCTGTCCTATCCTCTATCCTATCCTATCCTCTATCCTATCCTATCCTCTATCCTATCCCATCCTCTATCCTATCCTATCCTCTATCCTATCCTATCCTCTATCCTATCCTATCCTCTATCCTATCCTATCCTCTATCCTATCCTATCCTCTATCCTATCCTATCCTCTATCCTATCCTATCCTCTATCCTATCCTATCCTCTATCCTATCCTATCCTCTATCCTATCCTATCCACTATCCTATCATATCCTCTATCCTATCCTATCCTATCCTCTATCCTATCCTATCCTCTATCCTATCCTATCCTATATCCTATACTATCCTCTATCCTATCCTGTCCTCTATCCTATCCTATCCTATCTAAGCTATCCTATCCTATCCTCTATTCTATCCTCTATCCTATCCCATTCTCTATCCTATCCTCTATCCCATCCTATCCTCTATCCTATCCTATCCTATATCCTATCCTCTATCCTATCCTATCCTCTATCCTATTCTCTATCCTATCCTCTATCCTATCCTATCCTCTATCCTATCCTATCCTCTATCCTATCCTATCATCTATTCTATCCTATCCTCTATCCTATCCTATCCTCTATCCTGTCCTATCGTCCATTCTATCCTATCCTCTATCCTATCCTATCCTCTATTCTATCCTATCCTCTATCCTATCCTATCCTCTATCCTATCCTATCCTCTATCATATCCTATCGTCCATCCTACACTATCCTCTATCATATCGTATCCTCTATCCTATCCTCTATCCTATCCTCTATCCTATCCTCTATCCTATCCTATCCTCTATCCAATCCTATCCTCTATCCTATCCTATCCTCTATCATATCCTATTATCCATCGCATCCTCTATCGTCTATCCTATCCTATCCTCTATCCTATCCTATCCTCCATCCTACCCTATCCTCTATAATATCCTTCCCTCTATCCTATCCTATCCTGTATCATATCCTATCCTGTATACTCTATCCTCTGTCCTACCCTATCCTCTGTCCTATCCTATGCTCTATCCTATCCTATACTCTATCCTATCCAATCCGCCATCCTATCCTCTATCCTATCCTATCCTCTATCGTATATTATCCTATTCTATCCTCTATTCTATCCTATCCTCTATCCTATCCTATCCTCTATCCTATCGTAACCTCTATAATATCGTATCCTCTATCCTATCCTATCCAATCCCCTATCCTATCATATATCATATCCTATTCTCTATCCTATACTATCCTCTATCCTATCCCATCCTCTATCCTATCCTATCCTATCCTATCCTCTATCCTATCCTATCCTCTATCCTATCCCATCCTCTATCCTATCCTATCCTATCCTATCCTCTATCCTATCCTATCCTCTATCCTATCCTCTATCCTATCCTATCCTCTATCCTATCCTATCCTCTATCCTATCCTATCCTCTATCCTATCCTATCCTCTATCCTATCCTATCCTCTATCCTATCGTATCCTCTATAATATCGTATCCTCTATCCTATCCTATCCTCTATCCTATCCTATCCTCTATCCTATCCTATCCTCTATCCTATCCTATCCTCTATCCTATCCTATCCTCTATCCTATCCTATCCACTATCCTATCATATCCTCTATCCTATCCTATCCTATCCTCTATCCTATCCTATCCTCTATCCTATCCTATCCTATATCCTATACTATCCTCTATCCTATCCTGTCCTCTATCCTATCCTATCCTATCTAAGCTATCCTATCCTATCCTCTATTCTATCCTCTATCCTATCCCATTCTCTATCCTATCCTCTATCCCATCCTATCCTCTATCCTATCCTATCCTATATCCTATCCTCTATCCTATCCTATCCTCTATCCTATTCTCTATCCTATCCTCTATCCTATCCTATCCTCTATCCTATCCTATCATCTATTCTATCCTATCCTCTATCCTATCCTATCCTCTATCCTGTCCTATCGTCCATTCTATCCTATCCTCTATCCTATCCTATCCTCTATTCTATCCTATCCTCTATCCTATCCTATCCTCTATCCTATCCTATCCTCTATCATATCCTATCGTCCATCCTACACTATCCTCTATCATATCGTATCCTCTATCCTATCCTCTATCCTATCCTCTATCCTATCCTCTATCCTATCCTATCCTCTATCCAATCCTATCCTCTATCCTATCCTATCCTCTATCATATCCTATTATCCATCGCATCCTCTATCGTCTATCCTATCCTATCCTCTATCCTATCCTATCCTCCATCCTACCCTATCCTCTATAATATCCTTCCCTCTATCCTATCCTATCCTGTATCATATCCTATCCTGTATACTCTATCCTCTGTCCTACCCTATCCTCTGTCCTATCCTATGCTCTATCCTATCCTATACTCTATCCTATCCAATCCGCCATCCTATCCTCTATCCTATCCTATCCTCTATCGTATATTATCCTATTCTATCCTCTATTCTATCCTATCCTCTATCCTATCCTATCCTCTATCCTATCGTAACCTCTATAATATCGTATCCTCTATCCTATCCTATCCAATCCCCTATCCTATCATATATCATATCCTATTCTCTATCCTATACTATCCTCTATCCTATCCCATCCTCTATCCTATCCTATCCTATCCTATCCTCTATCCTATCCTATCCTCTATCCTATCCCATCCTCTATCCTATCCTATCCTATCCTATCCTCTATCCTATCCTATCCTCTATCCTATCCTCTATCCTATCCTATCCTCTATCCTATCCTATCCTCTATCCTATCCTATCCTCTATCCTATCCTATCCTCTATCCTATCCTATCCTCTATCCTATCCTATCCTCTATCCTATCGTATCCTCTATAATATCGTATCCTCTATCCTATCCTATCCTCTATCCTATCCTATCCTCTATCCTATCCAATCCCCTATCCTATCCTCTATCCTATCCTATCCTCTAACCTATCCTATCCTCTATCCTATCATATCCTATCCTCTGTCCTATCCTATCCTCTATCCTATCCTATACTCTATCCTATCCAATCCGCCATCCTATCCTCTATCCTATCCTATCCTCTATCCTATCCTATCCTCTATACTATCCTATCCTATCCTCTATCCTATCCTATCCTCTATCCTATCCTATCCTCTATCCTATCCTATCGTCTATCCTATCCTATCCTCAATCCTACCCTATCCTCTATCGTATTCTATCCTCTATCCTATCCTATCCTATATCCTATAATATCCTCTATCCTATCGTATCCTCCATCCTATCCCATCCTCTATCGTACCCTATCCTCTATCCTATCCTATCCTCTAACCTATCCTATCCTCAATCCTATCCTATCCTCTATCCTTTACTATCCTGTATGCTATCCTATCCTCTATGCTATCGTATCCTCTATCATATCCTATCATCCATCCTATCCTCTATCGTCTATCCTATCCTATCCTCTATCCTATCCTATCCTATCCGCTATCCTATCCTCTATCATATCCTATCATCCATCCTATCGTATCCTCTATCCTATCCTATCCTCCATCCTCTATCCTATACTCTATACTATCCTCTATACTATGCTATCCTCTATCCTATCCTATTCTCTATCCTATCCTATCCTCTATCCTATCCTATCCTCTATCCTATCCTATCCTCTATCCTATAATATCCTCTATCCTATCCTATCCTCAATGCTATCCTATCCTCTATCCTGTCCTATCCTCTATCCTATCATATCCTCTATCCTATCCTATCCTCTATCCTATCCTATCCTCTATCCTATCCTATCCTCTATCCTATCCTCTATCCTATCGTATCCTCTATAATATCGTATCCTCTATCCTATCCTATCCAATCCCCTATCCTATCCTCTATCCTATCCTATCCTCCATCCTATCCTATCCTCCATCCTACCGTATCCTCTATCATATCCTATCCTCTATCCTATCCTCCATCCTATCCTATCCTCTATCCTATCCTATCCTCTATCCTATCCTAACCTCTATCCTATCCTATCCTATCCTATCCTCTATCCTATCCTATCCTCTATCCTATCCTATCCTCTATCCTATCCTATCCTATCCTCTATCCTATCCTATCCTCTATCCTATCCTATCCTCTATCCTATCCTATCCTCTATCCTATCCTATCCTCTATCCTATCGTATCCTCTATAATATCGTATCCTCTATCCTATCCTATCCAATCCCCTATCCTATCCTCTATCCTATCCTATCCTCTATCCCATCGTATCCTCTATAATATCCTACCCTCTATCCTATCCTATCCTGTATCATATCCTATCCTCTATACTCTATCCTCTATCCTACCCTATCCGCTATCCTATCCTATCCTCTGTCCTATCCTATCCTCTATCCTATCCTATACTCTATCCTATCCAATCCGCCATCCTATCCTCTATCCTATCCTATCCTCTATCCTATCCTATCCTCTATCCTATCCTATCCTATCGTATTCTCTATCCTATCCTATCCTCTATCCTATCCTATCCTCTATACTATCCTATCCTCTATCCTATCCTATCCTCTATCCTATCGTATCCTCTATAATGTCGTATCCTCTATCCTATCCTATCCAATCCCCTATCCTATCCTCTATCCTATCCTATCCTCTAACCTATCCTATCCTCTATCCTATCCTATCCTCTACCCTATCCTATCCGCTATCTTATCCTCTATAATATCCAATTATCTTTCCTTATCATCTATCCTATCCTATTCCTATCCTATTCTATCCTCTAACTTATGCTATCCTCTATCCTATCCTATCCTCTATCCTCTCCTATCCTCTATCCTATCCTATCCTCTATCCTATCCTATCCTCTATCCTATCCTATCCTATACTCTATCCTATCCTATCCTCTATCCTATCCTATCCTCTATCCTATCCCATCCTCTATTCCATCCTCTCCTCTATCCTATCCTATCCTATCCTCTATCCTATCCTATACTCTATCCTATCGTATCCTCTATGATATCGTGTCCTCTAACCTATCCTATCCTCTTGCCTACCCTATCCGCTACCCTATCCTATCCTCTATCCTATAATATCCTCTATGCTATCCTATCCACTATCCTATCCTATCCTCAATGCTATCCTATCCTCTATCCTGTCCTATCCTCTATCCTATCATATCCTCTATCCTATCCTATCCTCTATCCTATCCTATCCTCTATCCTATCGCATCCTCTATAATATCGTATCCTCTATCCTATCCTATCCAATCCCCTATCCTATCCTCTATCCTATCCTATCCTCCATCCTATCCTATCCTCCATCCTACCCTATCCTCTATCATATCCTATCCTCTATCCTATCCTCAATCCTATCCTATCCTCTATCCTATCCTATCCTCTATCCTATCCTGTACTCTACCCTATCCTTTCCTCTGTCGTATCCTATCCTCTATACTATCCTATCGTATCGTATCCTCTATCCTGTCCTATCCTAAATATTATCCTATCCTCTATCCTGTCCTATCCTAAATATTATCCTATCCTCTATCCTATCCCATCCTCTATCCTATCCTATCCTATCCTATCCTCTATACTATCCTCTATCCAATCTTATCCTCTATCCTATCCTATCCTCTATCCTATCCTATCCTCTATCCTATCCTATCCTTCATCCTATCCTCTATCCTATCCTATCCTCTATCCTATCCTATCCTCTATCCTATCCTATCCTCTATCCTATCCTATCCTCTATCCTATCCTATCCTCTATCCTATCCTATCCTCTATCCTATCCTATCCTCTATCCTATCCTATCCTCTATCCTATCCTATCCTCTATCCTATCCTATCCTCTATCCTATCCTATCCTCCATCCTATCCTATCCTCCATCCTACCCTATCCTCTATCATATCCTATCCTCTATCCTATCCTCCATCCTATCCTATCCTCTATCCTATCCTATCCTCTATCCTATCCTGTACTCTACCCTATCCTTTCCTCTGTCGTATCCTATCCTCTATACTATCCTATCGTATCGTATCCTCTATCCTGTCCTATCCTAAATATTATCCTATCCTCTATCCTGTCCTATCCTAAATATTATCCTATCCTCTATCCTATCCCATCCTCTATCCTATCCTATCCTATCCTATCCTCTATACTATCCTCTATCCAATCTTATCCTCTATCCTATCCTATCCTCTATCCTATCCTATCCTCTATCCTATCCTATCCTTCATCCTATCCTCTATCCTATCCTATCCTCTATCCTATCCTATCCTCTATCCTATCCTATCCTCTATCCTATCCTATCCTCTATCCTATCCTATCCTCTATCCTATCCTATCCTCTATCCTATCCTATCCTCTATCCTATCCTATCCTCTATCCTATCCTATCCTCTATCCTATCCTATCCTCTATCCTATCCTATCCTCTATCCTATCCCATCCTCTATCCTATCCTATCCTCTATCCTATCCTATCCTCTATCCTATCCTATCCTGCATCCTCTATCCTATACTCTATCCTATCCAGTGTCCTATCCTATCCTCTATTCTATCCTATCCTCTATCCTATCCTTTCCTCTATCTTATCCTATCCTCTATCCTATCCTATCCTCTATCCTATAATATCCTATATCCTATCCTATTATCTATCCTATATCCTATTATATTCCCTATCCAATCCTATACTCTGTACTATCCTATCCTCTGTAATATCCTATCATACATCCTATCCTATCCTCTATCCTATCTTATCCTCTATCCTCTCGTATCCTCCATCCTCTATCTTATACTCTATCCTATCCTATCCTCTATCTTATCCTATCCTCTATCCCATCCTCTCCTCTGTCCTATCCTATCCTCTATAATATCCTATTATCCATCCTATCCTCGTTCCTATCCTATCCTCTATCCCATCCTCTCCTCTATCCTATCCTATCCTCTATAATATCCTATTATCCATCCTATCCTCTATCGTCTATCGTATCCTATCCTCAATCCTATCCTATCCTATCCGCTATCATATCCTACCATTCATCCTATCCTATCCTCTATCCTATAATATCCTATATCCTATCCTATCCTCTATCCTATAATATCCTATATCCTATCCTATTCTCTATCCTATATCCTATATTATTCTCTATCCTATATCATATCCTATTCTGTATCCTATTCTATACTCTATACTATCCTATCCTCTGTCCTATCCTATCCTCTATCCTATCCTATCCTCTATCCTATCCTTTCCTCTATCCTATCCTATCCTCTAACCTATCCTATCCTCTATCCTATCCTATCCTCCATCCTCTATCCTATAATCTATCCTATACTCTATTGTATCCTATCCTCTATCCTATCCTATCCTCTATCCTATCCTATCCTCCATCCTACTGTATCCTCTATCCTATCCTATCCTCTATCCTATCCTATCCAATCCGCCACCCTATCCTCTATCCTATCCTATCCTCTATCCTATCCCATCCTCTATTCCATCCTCTCCTCTATCCTATCCTATCCTATCCTCTATCCTATCCTATACTCTATCCTATCGTATCCTCTATAATATCGTGTCCTCTAACTTATCCTATCCTCTTGGCTACCCTATCCGCTACCCTATCCTATCCTCTATCCTATAATATCCTCTATCCTATCCTATCCACTATCCTATCCTATCCTCAATGCTATCCTATCCTCTATCCTGTCCTATCCTCTATCCTATCATATCCTCTATCCTATCCTATCCTCTATCCTATCCTATCCTCTATCCTATCCTATCCTCTATCCTATCCTATCCTCTATCATATCCTATCCTCTATCCTATCCTCCATCCTATCCTATCCTCTATCCTATCCTATCCTCTATCCTATCCTATCCTCTATCCTATCCTCTATCCTATCCTATCCTCTATCCTATCCTATCCTATCCTATCCTCTATCCTATCCTATCCTCTACTATATCCTATCCTCTATCCTATCCTATCCTCTATCCTATCCTATCCTATCCTCTACCCTATCCTATCCTCTATCCTATCCTATCCTCTATCCTATCCTATCCTCTATCCTATCCTCTATCCTATCCTATCCTCTATCCTATCGTATCCTCTATAATATCGTATCCTCTATCCTATCCTATCCAATCCCCTATCCTATCCTCTATTCTATCCTATCCTCTAACCCATCGTATCCTCTATATTATCCTATCCTCTATCCTATCCTATCCTCTATCCTATCCTATCCTCTATCCTATCGTATGCTCTATAATATCGTATCCTCTATCCTATCCTATCCAATCCCCTATCCTATCCTCTATCCTATCCTATCCTCCATCCTATCCTATCCTCCATCCTACCCTATCCTCTATCATATCCTATCCTCTATCCTACCCTATCCTATCCTATCCTCTATCCTATCCTATCCTCTATCCTATCCTATCCTCTATCCTATCCTATCCTATCCTCTACCCTATCCTATCCTCTACCCTATCCTATCCTCTATCCTATCCTATCCTCTATCCTATCCTATCCTCTATCCTATCCTATCCTCTATCCTATCGTATCCTCTATAATATCGTATCCTCTATCCTATCCTATCCAATCCCCTATCCTATCCTCTATCCTATCCTATCCTCCATCCTCTATCCTATACTCTATCCTATACTCTATCCTATACTCTATTGTATCCTATCCTCTATCCAATCCTATACTCTATTCTATCCTATCCTCTGTCATATCCTATCATCCATCCTATCCTATCCTCTATCCTATCCTATCCTCTATCCTATCCTATCCTCTATCCTATCCTAAGCTCTATCCTATCCTATCCTCTATCATATCCTATCATCCATCGCATCCTCTATCGTCTATCCTATCCTATCGTCTATCCTATCCTATCCTCCATCCCACCCTATCCTCTATCATATCGTATCCTATCCTCTATCACATACTACCATCCATCCTATCCTATCCTCTATCCTATCCTATCCTCTATCCTATAATATCCTGTATCCTATCCTATTCTCTATCCTATATCCTATCCTATTCTGTATCCTATCCTACACTCTATACTATCCTATCCTCTGTCCTATCCTATCCTATCCACTATCCTATCCTATCCTCTATCCTATCCTATCCTCTATCCTATCCCATCCTCTATTCCATCCTCTCCTCTATCCTATCCTATCCACTATCCTATCCTATCCTCAATGCTATCCTATCCTCTATCCTGTCCTATCCTCTATCCTATCATATCCTCTATCCTATCCTATCCTCTATCCTATCCTATCCTCTATCCTATCCTATCCTCTATCCTATCGTATCCTCTATAATATCGTGTCCTCTAACCTATCCTATCCTCTTGGCTACCCTATCCGCTACCCTATCCTATCCTCTATCCTATAATATCCTCTATCCTATCCTATCCTATCCTAAATGCTATCCTATCCTCTATCCTGTCCTATCCTCTATCCTATCATATCCTCTATCCTATCCTATCCTCTATCCTATCCTATCCTCTATCCTATCCTATCCTCTATCCTATCCTATCCTCTATCCTATCGTGTCCTCTATAATATCGTATCCTCTATCCTATCCTCTATCCTATACCATCCTCAATCCTATCCTATCCCCTATCCTATCCTATCCTCTATTCTATCCCATCCTCTATCCTATCCTATCGTCTATCCTATAATATCCTCTATCATATCCAATCTTCTATCCTATCCTCCATCCTATCCTCTATCCTATCCTATCATCTATCCTATCCTATCCTCTATCCTATCCTATCCTCTATCCTATAATATCCTCTATCCTATCCTATCCTCTATCCTATCCTATCCTCTATCCTATCCTATCCTCTATCCTATCCTATCCTCTATCCTATCCTATCCTCTATCCTATCCTATCCTCTATCCTATCCTATCCTCTATCCTATCCTATCCTCTATCCTATCCTATCCTTCATCCTATCCTCTATCCTATCCTATCCTCTATCCTATCCTATCCTCTATCCTATCCTATCCTCTATCCTATCCTATCCTCTAACCTATCCTATCCTCTATCCTATCCTATCCTCTATCCTATCCTATCCTCTATCCTATCCTATCCTCTATCCTATCCTATCCTCTATCCTATCCTATCCTCTATCCTATCCTATCCTCTATCCTATCCTATCCTCTATCCTATCCTATCCTCTATCCTATCCTATCCTCTATCCTATCCTATCCTCTATCCTATCCTATCCTCTATCCTATCCTATCCTCTATCCTATCCTATCCTCTATCCTATCCTATCCTCTATCCTATCCTATCCTCTATCCTATCCTATCCTCTATCCTATCCTATCCTCTATCCTATCCTATCCTGCATCCTCTATCCTATACTCTATCCTATCCAGTGTCCTATCCTATCCTCTATTCTATCCTATCCTCTATCCTATCCTTTCCTCTATCTTATCCTATCCTCTATCCTATCCTATCCTCTATCCTATAATATCCTATATCCTATCCTATTATCTATCCTATATCCTATCCTATTCCCTATCCAATCCTATACTCTGTACTATCCTATCCTCTGTAATATCCTATCATACATCCTATCCTATCCTATATCCTATCTTATCCTCTATCCTCTCCTATCCTCCATCCTCTATCTTATACTCTATCCTATCCTATCGTCTATCCTATCCTATCCTCTATCCTATCCTATCCTATATCCTATCCTATTCTCTATCCTATATACTATCCTATTCTCTATCCTATATCCTATCCTATTCTGTATCCTATCCTATACTCTATACTATCCTATCCTCTATCCTATCCTATCCTCTATCCTATCCTATCCTCTACCCTATTCTATCCTCCATCCTCCATCCCATACTCTATCCTATCCTATCCTCCATCCTATCCTATCCTCTATCCAATCCTACCCTCAATCCTATCCTATCCTCCATCCTATCCTATCCACAATCCTATCGTATTCACTATCCAATCCTATCCTCAATCCTATCCTATCCTCTACCCAAACCCATCTTCTATCCTATCCTATAATCTATCCTATCCTATCCTCTATCCTATCCTATCCTCCATCATATCCTATCCTCCATCCTGTATCCTATACTCTATCCTGTCCTATCCTATATCCTATCCTATTCTCTACCCTATATCCTATCCTATTCTCTATCCTATATCCTATCCTATTCTCTATCCTATATCCTATCCTATCCTATCCTATATCCTATCCTATTCTCTATCCTATATCCTATCCTATTCTCTATCCTATATCCTATCCTATTCTCTATCCTATATCCTATCCTATTCTGTATCCAATCCTATACTCTATACTATCCTATCCTCCATCCTCTATCCAATACTGTATCCTATCCTATCCTCTATCCTATCCTATCCACCATCCTCTATCCTATACTCTATCCAATCCTACCCTCAATCCTATCCTATCCTCTATCCTATCCTTTCCTCTACCCTATAATATCCTCTATCCTCTCCTATCCCCAATCCTATCCTATCCTCTATTCTATCCTATCCTCTATCCTCTATCCTATCCTATCCTCTATCCTATCCTATCCTCTATCCTATCCTATCCTCTATCCTATCCTTTCCTCAATCCTATCATATCCTCCATACTATCCTATCCCCAATCCTATCCTATCCTCTATTCTATCCTATCCTCTATCCTCTATCCTATCCTATCCTCTATCCTATCCTATCCTCTATCCTATCCTAACGTCTATCCTATCCTATCCCCCATCCTATCCTCTATCCCATCCTATCCTCCGTCCTATCCTATCCTCAATCCTATCGTATTCAATATAATATCCTATCCTCTTTCCTATAATATCCCATATCCTATCCTATTCTCTATCCTATATCCTATCCTATTCTCTATCCTATATCCTGTCCTATTCTGTATCCTATCCTATACTCTATACTATCCTATCCTATCCTACATCCTCTATCCTATACTCTATCCTATCCTCTGTCCTATCCTATCCTCTATCCTATCCTATCCTCTATCCTATCCCATCCTCTATCCTATCCAATCCTCTATCTTATCCTAGTCTCTATCCTATCCTATCCTCTATCATATCCTATCATCCATCGCATCCTCTATCGTCTATCCTATCCTATCCTCTATCCTATAATATCCTATATCCTATCCTAAATCCTATCCTATTCTCAATCCAATCCTATCCTCTATTATATCCTATCCTCTATCCTATCCTATCCTCTATTCTATCATATTCTCTATCCTATCCTATCCTCAAACCTATCCTATCCTCTATCCTATCCTATCCTCCATCATATCCTCTATCCTATCCTATCATCTATGCTATCCTATCCTCTATCCTATCCTATCCTCTATCCTATCCTATCCTCTATCCTATAATATCCTATATCCTATCCCATTCTCTATCCTATATCATATGCTATTCTCTATCCTATATCCTATCCTATTCTCTATCCAATCCTATACTCTATACTATCCTATCCTCCATCCTCTATCCTATAATGTATCCTATCCTATCCTCTATCCTATCCTATCCTCCATCCTATCCTATACTCTATCCAAACCTACCCTCAATCCTATCCTATCCTCCATCCTCTATCCTATACTGTATCCTACCCTACCCTCTATCCTATCCTACCCTCCATCCTATCTTATCCTCTATCCAATCCTACCCTCAATCCTATCGTATTCACTACCCTATCCTATCCTCTATCCTATCCTATCCTCTATCATATCCAATCATCCATCCTATCCTCTGTCCTTTATCCTATCCTATCCTCCATCCTATCCTCTATCCTATCATATCCTCTATCCTATCCTATCCTCTATCCTATCCTATCCTCTATCCTATCCTATCCTCTATCCTATCCTATCCTCTATCCTATCGTGTCCTCTATAATATCGTATCCTCTATCCTATCCTCTATCCTATACCATCCTCAATCCTATCCTATCCCCTATCCTATCCTATCCTCTATTCTATCCCATCCTCTATCCTATCCTATCGTCTATCCTATAATATCCTCTATCATATCCAATCTTCTATCCTATCCTCCATCCTATCCTCTATCCTATCCTATCCTCTATCCTATCCTATCCTCTATCCTATCCTATCCTCTATCCTATAATATCCTCTATCCTATCCTATCCTCTATCCTATCCTATCCTCTATCCTATCCTATCCTCTATCCTATCCTATCCTCTATCCTATCCTATCCTCTATCCTATCCTATCCTCTATCCTATCTTATCCTTCATCCTATCCTCTATCCTATCCTATCCTCTATCCTATCCTATCCTCTATCCTATCCTATCCTCTATCCTATCCTATCCTCTATCCTATCCTATCCTCTAACCTATCCTATCCTCTATCCTATCCTATCCTCTATCCTATCCTATCCTCTATCCTATCCTATCCTCTATCCTATCCTATCCTCTATCCTATCCTATCCTCTATCCTATCCTATCCTCTATCCTATCCTATCCTCTATCCTATCCTATCCTCTATCCTATCCTATCCTCTATCCTATCCTATCCTCTATCCTATCCTATCCTCTATCCTATCCTATCCTCTATCCTATCCTCCTCTATCCTATCCTATCCTCTATCCTATCCTCTATCCTATCCTATCCTGCATCCTCTATCCTATACTCTATCCTATCCAGTGTCCTATCCTATCCTCTATTCTATCCTATCCTCTATCCTATCCTTTCCTCTATCTTATATAATACATCCTATCCTATCCTATATCCTATCTTATCCTCTATCCTCTCCTATCCTCCATCCTCTATCTTATACTCTATCCTATCCTATCGTCTATCCTATCCTATCCTCTATCCTATCCTATCCTATATCCTATCCTATTCTCTATCCTATATACTATCCTATTCTCTATTCTATATCCTATCCTATTCTGTATCCTATCCTATACTCTATACTATCCTATCCTCTATCCTATCCTATCCTCTATCCTATCCTATCCTCTACCCTATTCTATCCTCCATCCTCCATCCCATACTCTATCCTATCCTATCCTCCATCATATCCTCTATCCTATCCAATCATCTATGCTATCCTATCCTCTATCCTATCCTATCCTCTATCCTATCCTATCCTCTATCCTATAATATCCTATATCCTATCCCATTCTCTATCCTATATCATATGCTATTCTCTATCCTATATCCTATCCTATTCTCTATCCAATCCTATACTCTATACTATCCTATCCTCCATCCTCTATCCTATAATGTATCCTATCCTATCCTCTATCCTATCCTATCCTCCATCCTATCCTATACTCTATCCAAACCTACCCTCAATCCTATCCTATCCTCCATCCTCTATCCTATACTGTATCCTACCCTACCCTCTATCCTATCCTATCCTCCATCCTATCCTCTATCCTATCCTATCCTCTATCCTATCCTATCCTCCATCATATCCTATCCTCCATCCTGTATCCCCTGTCCTATCCTATATCCTATCCTATTCTCTATCCTATATCCTATCCTATTCTCTATCCTATATCCTATTATATTCTCTATCCTATATCCTATCCTATTCTCTATCCTATATCCTATCCTATTCTGTATCCAATCCTATACTCTATACTATCCTATCCTCCATCCTCTATCCAATACTGTATCCTATCCTATCCTCTATCCTATCCTATCCCACCATCCTCTATCCTATACTCTATCCAATCCTACCTCAATCCTATCCTATCCTCTATCCTATCCTTTCCTCTACCCTATAATATCCTCTATCCTATCCTATCCCCAATCCTATCCTATCCTCTATTCTATCCTATCCTCTATTCTCTATCCTATCCTATCCTCTATCCTATCCTATCCTCCATCCTATCCTATCCTCTATCCAATCCTACCCTCAATCCTATCCTATCCTCCATCCTATCCTATCCTCAATCCTATCGTATTCACTACCCTATCCTATCGTGTATCCTATCCTATCCTCTATCATATCCTATCATCCATCCTATCCTTTGTCCTTTATCCTATCCTATCCTCCATCCTACCCTCTATCCTATCCTATCCTCTATCCTGTCCTATCCTCTATCCTATCCTATCCTATATCCTATCCTATTCTCTATCCTATATACTATCCTATTCTCTATCCTATATCCTATCCTATTCTGTATCCTATCCTATACTCTATACTATCCTATCCTCTATCCTATCCTATCCTCTATCCTATCCTATCCTCTACCCTATTCTATCCTCCATCCTCCATCCCATACTCTATCCTAATCCTATCCTCCATCCTATCCTATCCTCTATCCAATCCTACCCTCAATCCTATCCTATCCTCCATCCTATCCTATCCTCAATCCTATCGTATTCACTATCCAATCCTATCCTCAATCCTATCCTATCCTCTACCCAAACCCATCTTCTATCCTATCCTATAATCTATCCTATCCTATCCTCTATCCTATCCTATCCTCCATCATATCCTATCCTCCATCCTGTATCCTATACTCTATCCTGTAATATCCTACGTCCTATCCTATCCTATATCCTATCCTATTCTCTATCCTATATCCTATCCTATTCTCTATCCTATATCCTATCCTATTCTCTATCCTATATCCTATCCTATTCTGTATCCTATCCTATACTCTATACTATCCTATCCTCTATCCTATCCTATCCTGCATCCTCTATCCTATACTCTATCCTATCCTCTGTCCTATCCTATCCTCTATCCTATCCTATCCTATATCCTATCCTATTCTCTATCCTATATCCTATCCTATTCTGTATCCTATCCTATACTCTATACTATCCTATCCTCTGTCATATCCTATCATCCATCCTATCCTATCCTCTATCCTATCCTATCCTCCATCCTACCCTATCCTCTATCATATCGTATCCTCTATCCTATCCTATCCTCTATTATCTATCCTATCTATCTATCCCAATCCTCTCCTATTCTCTATCCAATCCTATACTCTATACTATCCTATCCTCTGTCATATCCTATCCTCTATCCTATAATATCCTATATCCTATCCTATTATCTATCCTATATCCTATCCTATTCTCTATCCAATCCTATACTCTATTCTATCCTATCCTCTGTCATATCCTATCATCCATCCTATCCTATCCTCTATCCAATCGTACCCTCAATCCTATTCTATCCTATATCCTATCCTATTCTCTATCCTATATCCTATCCTATTCTCTATCCTATATCCTATCCTATTCTCTATCCTATATCCTATCCTATTCTCTATCCTATATCCTATCCTATTCTGTATCCTATCCTATACTCTATACTATCCTATCCTCTGTCATATCCTATCATCCATCCTATCCTCTATCCTTTCCTATCCTGTATCCTATCCTATCCTCTATCCTATCCTATCCTCTATCCTATCCTATCCCCCATCCTATCCTCTATCCCATTATATCCTCCGTCCTATCCTATCCTCAATCCTATCGTATTCAATATAATATCCTATCCTCTTTCCTATAATATCCCATATCCTATCCTATTCTCTATCCTATATCCTATCCTATTCTCTATCCTATATCCTGTCCTATTCTGTATCCTATCCTATACTCTATACTATCCTATCCTATCCTACATCCTCTATCCTATACTCTATCCTATCCTCTGTCCTATCCTATCCTCTATCCTATCCTATCCTCTATCCTATCCCATCCTCTATCCTATCCAATCCTCTATCTTATCCTAGTCTCTATCCTATCCTATCCTCTATCATATCCTATCATCCATCGCATCCTCTATCGTCTATCCTATCCTATCCTCTATCCTATCCTATCCTCCATCCTACCCTATCCTCTATCATATCGTATCCTCTATCCTATCCTATCTTCTATCCTATAATATCCTATATCCTATCCTATTATCTATCCTAAATCCTATCCTATTCTCAATCCAATCCTATCCTCTATTATATCCTATCCTCTATCCTATCCTATCCTCTATTCTATCATATTCTCTATCCTATCCTATCCTCAAACCTATCCTATCCTCTATCCTATCCTATCCTCCATCATATCCTCTATCCTATCCTATCATCTATGCTATCCTATCCTCTATCCTATCCTATCCTCTATCCTATCCTATCCTCTATCCTATAATATCCTATATCCTATCCCATTCTCTATCCTATATCATATGCTATTCTCTATCCTATATCCTATCCTATTCTCTATCCAATCCTATACTCTATACTATCATATCCTCCATCCTCTATCCTATAATGTATCCTATCCCATCCTCTATCCTATCCTATCCTCCATCCTATCCTACACTCTATCCAAACCTACCCTCAATCCTATCCTATCCTCCATCCTCTATCCTACACTGTATCCTACCCTACCCTCTATCCTATCCTACCCTCCATCCTATCTTATCCTCTATCCAATCCTACCCTCAATCCTATCGTATTCACTACCCTATCCTATCCTCTATCCTATCCTATCCTCTATCATATCCAATCATCCATCCTATCCTCTGTCCTTTATCCTATCCTATCCTCCATCCTATCCTCTATCCTATCCTATCCTCTATCCTATCCTATCATCTATCCTATCCTATCCTCTATCCTATCCTATCCTCTACCCTATCCTATCCTCTATCCTATCCTATCCTCTATCCTATCCTATCCTCTATCCAATCATATCCTCAATCCTATCGTATCCTCTATCCTATCCTATCCTCCATCCTATCCTATCCTCTATCCTATCCTATCCTAAATCCTATCGTATCCTGTATCCTATCCTATCCTCTATCCCATCCTCTCCTCTATACTATCCTATCCTGTATCATATCCTATCATCCATCCTATCCTCTATCCTTTCCTATCCTGTATCCTATCCTATCCTCTATACCATCCTATCCTCCATCATATCCTCTATCCTATCCTATCATCTATGCTATCCTATCCTCTATCCTATCCTATCCTCTATCCTATCCTATCCTCTATCCTATAATATCCTATATCCTATCCTATTCTCTATCCTATATCACATGCTATTCTCTATCCTATATCCTATCCTATTCTCTATCCAATCCTATACTCTATACTATCCTATCCTCCATCCTCTTTCCTATACTGTATCCTATCCTATCCTCTATCCTATCCTATCCTCCATCCTATCCTATCCTCTATCCAAATCTACCCTCAATCCTATCGTATTCACTACCCTATCCTATCCTCTGTCCTATCATATCCTCTATCATATCCAATCATCCATCCTATCCTCTGTCCTTTATCCTATCCTATCCTCCATCCTATCCTCTATCCTATCCTATCCTCTATCCTGTCCTATTCTCTATCCTATCCTATCCTATATCCTATCCTATTCTCTATCCTATATCCTATCCTATTCTCTATCCTATATCCTATCCAATACTCGATCCTATCCAATCCGCCATCCTATCCTCTATCCTATCCTATCCTCTATCCTATACTATCCTATCCTATCCTCTATCCTATCCTATCCTATCCTATCCTCTATCCTATCCTATCCTATCCTATCCTCTATCCTATCCTATCCTATCCTATCCTCTATCCTATCCTATCCCCTATCCTATCCTATCCTCCATCCTATCCTATCCTCTATCCTATCCTATCCTCTATCCTATCCTATCCTATCCTATCCTCTATCCTACCCTATCCCCTAACCTATCCTCTATAATATCGTATCCTCTATCCTATCCTATCCTCTATCCGATGTAATCCCATATCATATCGTATCCTCTATCCTATCATATCCTCCATCCTATCCTGTCCTCCATCCTATCCTATCCTCTATCCTATCCTATCCTAAATCCTATCCTATCCTGTATCCTATCCTATCCTCTATCCCATCCTCTCCTCTATCCTATCCTAACCTGTATCATATCCTATCATTCATCCTATCGTCTATCGTCTATCCTATCCTATCCTCTATCCTATCCTATCCTCTATCCTATCCTATCCTGTATCCTATCCTATCCTCTATGCTATCCTATCCTCTATCCTATCCTATCCTCTATCCTATCCTCTCCTCTATCCTATCATATCCTCTATCCTATCCTATCCTCTATCCAATCATATCCTCAATCCTATCGTATCCTCTATCCTATCCTATCCTCCATCCTATCCTATCCTCTATCCCATCCTCTCCTCTATACTATCCTATCCTGTATCATATCCTATCATTCATCCTATCGTCTATCGTCTATCCTATCCTATCCTCTATCCTATCCTATCCTCTATCCTATCCTGTCCTCTAGCCTATCCTATCCTCTATCCAATCATATCCTCAATCCTATCGTATCCTCTATCCTATCCTATCCTCCATCCTATCCTATCCTCTATCCTATCCTATCCTAAATCCTATCGTATCCTGTATCCTATCCTATCCTCTATCCCATCCTCTCCTCTATACTATCCTATCCTGTAT
This sequence comes from Halictus rubicundus, assembly GCF_050948215.1. Taxonomy (NCBI): domain Eukaryota; kingdom Metazoa; phylum Arthropoda; class Insecta; order Hymenoptera; family Halictidae; genus Halictus; species Halictus rubicundus. Next base: position 466,241 of record NW_027488678.1, on the reverse strand, counting down.
CATATCCTATCATTCATCCTATCGTCTATCGTCTATCCTATCCTATCCTCTATCGTCTATCCTATCCTCTATCCTATCCTCTATCCTATCCTGTCCTCTAGCCTATCCTCTATCCTATCCTATCCTCCATCCTATCCTATCCTCTATCCAAACCTACCCTCAATCCTATCGTATTCACTACCCTATCCTATCCTCTGTCCTATCATATCCTCTATCATATCCAATCATCCATCCTATCCTCTGTCCTTTATCCTATCCTATCCTCCATCCTATCCTCTATCCTATCCTATCCTCTATCCTGTCCTATTCTCTATCCTATCCTATCCTATATCCTATCCTATTCTCTATCCTATATCCTATCCTATTCTCTATCCTATATCCTATCCAATACTCGATCCTATCCAATCCGCCATCCTATCCTCTATCCTATCCTATCCTCTATCCTATACTATCCGCCATCCTATACTACCCTCCACCCTATCCTATTCTCTATCCTATCCTATCCTCTATCCTATCCTATCCTATCCTATCCTATCCTCTATCCTATCCTATCCCCTATCCTATCCTATCCTCCATCCTATCCTATCCTCTATCCTATCCTATCCTATCCTATCCTCTATCCTACCCTATCCCCTAACCTATCCTCTATAATATCGTATCCTCTATCCTATCCTATCCTCTATCCGATGTAATCCCATATCATATCGTATCCTCTATCATATCATATCCTCCATCCTATCCTGTCCTCCATCCTATCCTATCCTCTATCCTATCCTATCCTATTCTCTATCCTATATCCTATCCTATTCTCTATCCTATATCCTATCCAATACTCGATCCTATCCAATCCGCCATCCTATCCTCTATCCTATCCTATCCTCTATCCTATACTATCCGCCATCCTATACTACCCTCCACCCTATCCTATTCTCTATCCTATCCTATCCTCTATCCTATCCTATCCTATCCTATCCTCTATCCTATCCTATCCCCTATCCTATCCTATCCTCCATCCTATCCTATCCTATCCTATCCTATCCTCTATCCTACCCTATCCCCTAACCTATCCTCTATAATATCGTATCCTCTATCCTATCCTATCCTCTATCCGATGTAATCCCATATCATATCGTATCCTCTATCCTATCATATCCTCCATCCTATCCTGTCCTCCATCCTATCCTATCCTCTATCCTATCCTATCCTAAATCCTATCCTATCCTGTATCCTATCCTATCCTCTATCCCATCCTCTCCTCTATCCTATCCTATCCTGTATCATATCCTATCATTCATCCTATCGTCTATCGTCTATCCTATCCTATCCTCTATCCTATCCTATCCTCTATCCTATCCTATCCTGTATCCTATCCTATCCTCTATGCTATCCTATCCTCTATCCTATCCTATCCTCTATCCTATCCTCTCCTCTATCCTATCATATCCTCTATCCTATCCTATCCTCTATCCAATCATATCCTCAATCCTATCGTATCCTCTATCCTATCCTATCCTCCATCCTATCCTATCCTCTATCCCATCCTCTCCTCTATACTATCCTATCCTGTATCATATCCTATCATTCATCCTATCGTCTATCGTCTATCCTATCCTATCCTCTATCCTATCCTATCCTCTATCCTATCCTGTCCTCTAGCCTATCCTATCCTCTATCCAATCATATCCTCAATCCTATCGTATCCTCTACCCTATCCTATCCTCCATCCTATCCTATCCTCTATCCTATCCTATCCTAAATCCTATCGTATCCTGTATCCTATCCTATCCTCTATCCCATCCTCTCCTCTATACTATCCTATCCTGTATCATATCCTATCATTCATCCTATCGTCTATCGTCTATCCTATCCTATCCTCTATCGTCTATCCTATCCTCTATCCTATCCTGTCCTCTAGCCTATCCTCTATCCGATCCTATCCTCTATCCTATCCTGTCCTCTAGCCTATCCTCTATCCTATCCTATCCTCTGTCCTATCCTATCCTCTATCCTATCCTATCCTCTATGCTATCCTATCCTCTATCCTATCCTATCATCTATCCTTTCCTATCCTCTATCCTATCCTCTCCTCTATCCTATCCTATCCTCTATCCTATCCTATCCTCTACCCAATCATATCCTCAATCCTATCCTATCCTCTATCCTATCCTATCCTCCATCCTATACTATCCTATCCAATCCCCTAACCTATGCTCTATAATATCGTATCCTCTATCCTATCCTATCCTCTATCCGATGTAATCCCATATCATATCGTATCATCTATCCTATCCTATCCTCCATCCTATCCTATCCTCTTTCCAATCCGATCTTCAATCCTATTCTATCCTCTACCCTATTCTTTCCTCTTTCCGATGTAATCACATATCATATCGTATCCTCTATCCTATCATATCCTCCATCCTATTGTAAAAGAAACACCTTGCGCTGCCTTGTATACAAGCGTGTGTCCGTTGCGCGAGGAAGGATTGTCGTTCCTCAGACAATGTTGTGGCGCGCGGTCGTCGCCCCGTGTTTTTCGACACAATAACTGATCGACGACGACTCGAGCTATAAGGTCAGAGTGAAAAACCGCCGACACTAGTTTTCGTTTTGAGTTGTCCGTTAAGCGAGTTCACTTCACGTTCAGACTTGGCAGAGAACATTTAATAAAGCATCTTTCTAAATTACACGATTTAGCTTCCTGAAAAGACCCTTCCACTCTACACTATCCTGTCCTCCATCCTATCCTATCCTCTATCCTATCCTATCCTAAATCCTATCCTATCCTGTATCCTATCCTATCCTCTATCCCATCCTCTCCTCTATACTATCCTATCCTGTATCATATCCTATCATTCATCCTATCGTCTATCGTCTATCCTATCCTTTCCTCTATCCTATCCTATCCTCTATCCTATCCTATCCTGTATCCTATCCTATCCTCTATCCCATCCTCTCCTGTATCCTATCCTATTCTGTATCATATCCTATCATTCATCCTATCGTCTATCGTCTATCCTATCCTATCCTCTATCGTCTATCCTATCCTCTATCCTATCCTGTCCTCTATCCTATCCTCTATCCTATCCTATCCTCTATCCTATCCTATCCTCTATCATATCCTATCATCCATCGCATCCTCTATCGTCTATCCCATCCTATCCTATTCTCTATCCAATCCTATACTCTAAACTATCCTATCCTCTGTCATATCCTATCATCCATCCTATTCTATCCTCTATCCTATCTCATCCTCTATCCTATCCTATCCTCCATCCTCTACCCTATACTCTATCCTATCCTATCCTCTATCCTATCCTCTCCTCTATCCTATCATATCCTCTATCCTATCCTATCCTCTATCCAATCATATCCTCAATCCTATCGTATCCTCTATCCTATCCTATCCTCCATCCTATCCTATCCTCTATCCCATCCTCTCCTCTATACTATCCTATCCTGTATCATATCCTATCATTCATCCTATCGTCTATCGTCTATCCTATCCTATCCTCTATCCTATCCTATCCTCTATCCTATCCTGTCCTCTAGCCTATCCTATCCTCTATCCAATCATATCCTCAATCCTATCGTATCCTCTACCCTATCCTATCCTCCATCCTATCCTATCCTCTATCCTATCCTATCCTAAATCCTATCGTATCCTGTATCCTATCCTATCCTCTATCCCATCCTCTCCTCTATACTATCCTATCCTGTATCATATCCTATCATTCATCCTATCGTCTATCGTCTATCCTATCCTATCCTCTATCGTCTATCCTATCCTCTATCCTATCCTGTCCTCTAGCCTATCCTCTATCCGATCCTATCCTCTATCCTATCCTGTCCTCTAGCCTATCCTCTATCCTATCCTATCCTCTGTCCTATCCTATCCTCTATCCTATCCTATCCTCTATGCTATCCTATCCTCTATCCTATCCTATCATCTATCCTTTCCTATCCTCTATCCTATCCTCTCCTCTATCCTATCCTATCCTCTATCCTATCCTATCCTCTACCCAATCATATCCTCAATCCTATCCTATCCTCTATCCTATCCTATCCTCCATCCTATACTATCCTATCCAATCCCCTAACCTATGCTCTATAATATCGTATCCTCTATCCTATCCTATCCTCTATCCGATGTAATCCCATATCATATCGTATCATCTATCCTATCCTATCCTCCATCCTATCCTATCCTCTTTCCAATCCGATCTTCAATCCTATTCTATCCTCTACCCTATTCTTTCCTCTTTCCGATGTAATCACATATCATATCGTATCCTCTATCCTATCATATCCTCCATCCTATTGTAAAAGAAACACCTTGCGCTGCCTTGTATACAAGCGTGTGTCCGTTGCGCGAGGAAGGATTGTCGTTCCTCAGACAATGTTGTGGCGCGCGGTCGTCGCCCCGTGTTTTTCGACACAATAACTGATCGACGACGACTCGAGCTATAAGGTCAGAGTGAAAAACCGCCGACACTAGTTTTCGTTTTGAGTTGTCCGTTAAGCGAGTTCACTTCACGTTCAGACTTGGCAGAGAACATTTAATAAAGCATCTTTCTAAATTACACGATTTAGCTTCCTGAAAAGACCCTTCCACTCTACACTATCCTGTCCTCCATCCTATCCTATCCTCTATCCTATCCTATCCTAAATCCTATCCTATCCTGTATCCTATCCTATCCTCTATCCCATCCTCTCCTCTATACTATCCTATCCTGTATCATATCCTATCATTCATCCTATCGTCTATCGTCTATCCTATCCTTTCCTCTATCCTATCCTATCCTCTATCCTATCCTATCCTGTATCCTATCCTATCCTCTATCCCATCCTCTCCTGTATCCTATCCTATTCTGTATCATATCCTATCATTCATCCTATCGTCTATCGTCTATCCTATCCTATCCTCTATCGTCTATCCTATCCTCTATCCTATCCTGTCCTCTATCCTATCCTCTATCCTATCCTATCCTCTATCCTATCCTATCCTCTATCATATCCTATCATCCATCGCATCCTCTATCGTCTATCCCATCCTATCCTATTCTCTATCCAATCCTATACTCTAAACTATCCTATCCTCTGTCATATCCTATCATCCATCCTATTCTATCCTCTATCCTATCTCATCCTCTATCCTATCCTATCCTCCATCCTCTACCCTATACTCTATCCTATCCTATCCTCTATCCTATCCTATCCTCCATTCTATCCTATCCTCTATCCTATCCTATCCTCTATCCTATCCTCTCCTCTATCCTATCCTATCCTCTATCCTATTCTATCCTCTATCCAATCATATCCTCAATCCTATCCTATCCTCTATCCTATCCTATCCTCCATCCTATGCTATCCTATCCTCTATCCTATCCTATCCTCTATCCTATCCTATCCTCTATCCTATACTATCCTCCATCCTATACTATCCTCCATCCTCTCCTATCCTCTATCCTATCCTATCCTCTATCCTACCCTATCCTCTATCCTATCCTATCCACTATCCTATCCTATCCTCTATCCTATCCAAACCACTATCCTGTCCTATATTCTATCCTATCCAATCCGCCAACCTATCCTCGATCCTATCTTATCCTCTATCCTATCCTATCCTCTATCCTATACTATCCTCCATCCTATACTATCCTCCATCTTATCCTATCCTCTATCCCATCCTATCCTCTATCCTATCCTATCCTCTATCCTACCCTATCCATTATCCTATCGTATCCACTATCCTATCCTATCCTCTATCCTATCCAAACCACTATCCTATAATATAATCTACCCTATATTCTATGCTATCCTATCCTCTATCCTATCCTATCCTCTATCCTATCCTATCCTCTATCCTATACTATCCTCCATCCTATACTATCCTCCATCCTATCCTATCCTCTATCCTATCCTATCCTCTATCCTATCCTCTCCTCTATCCTATCCTATCCTCTATCCTATCCTATCCTCTATCCAATCATATCCTCAATCCTATCCTATTCTCTATCCTATCCTATCCTCCATCCTATCCTATCCTCTATCCTATCCTATCCTAAATCCTATCGTATCCTGTATCCTATCCTATCCTCTATCCCATCCTCTCCTCTATACTATCCTATCCTGTATCATATCCTATCATTCATCCTATCGTCTATCGTCTATCCTATCCTATCCTCTATCGTCTATCCTATCCTCTATCCTATCCTGTCCTCTAGCCTATCCTCTATCCTATCCTATCCTCTGTCCTATCCTATCCTCTATCCTATCCTATCCTCTATCCTATCCTATCCTCTATCCTATCCTATCCTCTATCCTATCGGCGCCTCTATCCTATCCTCTATCCTGTCCTATATTCTATTCTATCCAATCCGCCAACCTATCCTCGATCCTATCTTATCCTCTATCCTATCGTATCCTCTATCCTATCCTATTCTCTATCCTATATCCTATCCTATTCTGTATCCTATCCTATACTCTATCCTATCCTATCCTCTATCCTATCCTATCCTCTATCCTATCCTATCCTCTACCCTATCCTATCCTCTATCCTATCCTATCCACTATCCTATCCTATCCTCTATCCTATCTTCTATCCTAACCTATCCTCAATCCTATCCAATCCACTATCCTATAATATAATCTACCCTATATTCTATGCTATCCTATCCTCTATCCTATCCTATCCTCTATCCTATCCTATCCTCTATCCTATACTATCCTCCATCCTATACTATCCTCCATCCTATCCTATCCTCTATCCTATCCTATCCTCTATCCTATCCTATCCTCTATCCTATCCTATCCTCTACCCTATCCTATCCTCTATCCTATCCTATCCTCTATTCTATCCTATCCTCTATCCTCTCCTCTATCACATCCTATCCTCTATCCTATCCTATCCTCCATCCTACCCTATCCTCTATCATATCGTATCCTCTATCCTATAATATCCTATATCCTATCCGATTCTCTATCCTATATTCTATCCTATTCTCTATCCTGTCCTATCCTCTATTCTATCCTATCCCCTATTATCTATCCTATCTATCTATCCCAATCCTATCCAATTCTCTATCCAATCCTATACTCTATACTATCCTATCCTCTGTCATATCCTATCATCCATCCTATCCTATCCTCTATTTTATCCTATCCTCTATCCTATCCTATCCTCTATCCTATCCTATCCTCCATCCTATCTTATCCTCTATCCTATCCTATCCTCTATCCTATCCTCTATCCTATCCTATCCTCTATCCTATTCTATCCTCTATCATATCCTATCATCTATCCTATCCTATCCTCTATCCTATCCTATCCTCTATCCAATCCTATACTCTATACTATCCTATCCTCTGTCATATCCTATCATCCATCCTATCCTATCCTCTATTTTATCCTATCCTATCCTCTATCCTATCCTATCCTCCATCCTATCCTATCCTCTATCCTATCCTATCCTCTATCCTATCCTATCGTCTATCCTATCCTATCCTCTATCCTATGCTATCCTCTATCATATCCTACCATCTATCCTATCCTATCCTCTATCCTACCCGATCCTCTATCCTATCCTATCCTCTATCCTATCCTATGCTCTATACTATCATATCCCCTATGCTATCCTATCCTCTATCATAACCTATCATCCATCGCATCCTCTATCGTCATTCCCATCTTATCCTCTATCCTATCCTATCTTCCATCCTCTGTCCTATACTCTATCCTATCCTCCATCCTATCCTATCCTCTATCCTCTCCTATCCTCTATTCTATCCTATCCTCTATCCTTTCCTATCCAGTATCCTATCCTATCGTCTATCCAATAATATTCTCCATCCTATCCTATCCGATATCCAATCGTATCCTCAATCCTATCCTATCCTCTATCCTATCCCATGTTCTATCCTAGCCTATCCTGAATACTATCCTATTATTCTATCATATCGTATCATCCATCCTTTCCTCTATCGTCTATCCTGTACTATCCTCCACCCTATCCTATTCTATCCTCTATCCTACGCTACCCTCCATCTTCTATCGTATCATCTATCCTATCCTCCATCCTATCCTATCCTCTATCCAATCGTATCCTCAATCCTATTCTATCCTCTATCATATCCTATCATCCATCCTATCCTATCCTCTATCCAATCCTATATACTATCCTCTATCCTATCCTATCCTCTATCCTATCCTATCCTCTATCCTATCCTATCCTCTATCCTATCCTATCCTCTATCCTATCCTCTATCGTCTCCTGTCCTCTATCCTACCCAATACCCTATCTTATCCTCTATCGTCTACTGTCCTCTATCCTATCCTATCCGATCCTCTATCCTATCCTATCCTCTATAATATCGTATCCTCTATCATATCCTATCCTCTATCCTATCCAATCCTGTATACTATCCTCTATCCTATCCTATCCTCTATCCTATCCTATCCTGTATCCTATCCTCTATCGTCTCCTGTCCTCTATCCTATCCAATCCCCTATCCTATCCTCTATCCTATCCTCTATCGTCTCCTATCCTCTATCCTATCCTATCCTCTATCGTCTCCTGTCCTCTATCCTATCCAATACCCTATCATATCCTCTATCGTCTACTGTCCTCTATCCTATCCTATCCGATCCTCTATCCTATCCTATCCTCTATAATATCGTATCCTCTATCCTATCCTATCCTCTATCCTATCCTATCCTCTATCGTATCCTATCCTCTATCCTATCCAATCCTATATCCTATTCTCTATCCTATCCTATCCTCTATCGTATCCTGTCCCCTATCCTATCCTAACCTCTATCCTATTCTATCCTCTATCCTATCCTATCCTCTATCCTATCCTATCCTCTATCCTATCGTATCCTCTATCCTATCCTATTCTCTGTGCTATCCTCTATCCTATCCTATCCTCTATCCTATCCTATCCTCTATCCTATCCTATCCTCTATCCTATCCTATCCTCTATCCTATCCTATCCTCTATCCTATCCTATCCTCTATCCTATCCTATCCTCTATCCAATCCTATATACTATCCTCTATCCTATCCTATCCTCTATCCTATCCTATCCTCTATCCTATCCTATCCTCTATCCTATCCTCTATCGTCTCCTGTACTCTATCCTATCCAATCCCCTATCCTATCCTCTATCCTATCTTATGCTCTATCCTATCCTATCCTCTATCCTATCCTCTATCCTATCCTCCATCCTATCCTCTATCCTATCCTCTATTCTAACCTATCCTCTATCCTATCCTATCCTGAATCCCATCCTATCCTCTATCCTATCCTATCCTCTATCGTCTCCTGTCCTCTATCCTATCGAATACCCTATCTTATCCTCTATCGTCTCCTATCCTCTATCCTATCCTATCCTCTATCGTCTCCTGTCCTCTATCCTATCCAATACCCTATCATATCCTCTATCGTCTACTGTCCTCTATCCTATCCTATCCGATCCTCTATCCTATCCTATCCTCTATAATATCGTATCCTCTATCCTATCCTATCCTCTATCCTATCCTATCCTCTACCCTATCCTATCCTCTATCCTATCCTATCCTCTATTCTATCCTATCCTCTATCCTCTCCTCTATCACATCCTATCCTCTATCCTATCCTATCCTCCATCCTACCCTATCCTCTATCATATCGTATCCTCTATCCTATAATATCCTATATCCTATCCGATTCTCTATCCTATATTCTATCCTATTCTCTATCCTGTCCTATCCTCTATTCTATCCTATCCCCTATTATCTATCCTATCTATCTATCCCAATCCTATCCTATTCTCTATCCAATCCTATACTCTTTACTATCCTATCCTCTGTCATATCCTATCATCCATCCTATCCTATCCTCTATTTTATCCTATCCTCTATCCTGTCCTATCCTCTATCCTATAATATTATATATCCTATCCTATTATCTATCCTATATCCTATCCTATTCTCTATCCAATCCTATACTCTATACTATCCTATCCTCTATCATATCCTATCATCCATCCTATCCTATCCTCTGTCCTATCTTATCCTCTATCCTATCCTATCCTCCATCCTCTATCCTATCCTCCATCCTATCTTATCCTCTATCCTATCCTATCCTCTATCCTATCCTCTATCCTATCCTATCCTCTATCCTATTCTACCCACTATCATATCCTATCATCTATCCTATCCTATCCTCTATCCTATCCTATCCTCTATCCAATCCTATACTCTATACTATCCTATCCTCTGTCATATCCTATCATCTATCCTATCCTATCCTCTATCCTATCTTATCCTCTATCATATCCTATCCTCCATCCTCTATCCTATCCTATCCTCCATCCTACCCTATCCTCTATCCTATCCTATCCTCCATCCTACCCTATCCTCTATAATATCGTATCCTCCATCGTATCCTAACCTCTATCCTATCCAATCCTATATACTATCCTCTATCCTATCCTATCCTCTATCCTATCCTATCCTCTATCCTATCCTCTATCGTCTCCTGTCCTCTATCCTATCCAATCCCCTATCCTATCCTCTATCCTATCTTATGCTCTATCCTATCCTATCCTCTATCCTATCCTCTATCCTATCCTCCATCCTATCCTCTATCCTATCCTCTATTCTAACCTATCCTCTATCCTATCCTATCCTGAATCCCATCCTATCCTCTATCCTATCCTATCCTCTATCGTCTCCTGTCCTCTATCCTATCCAATACCCTATCTTATCCTCTATCGTCTACTGTCCTCTATCCTATCCTATCCTATCCTCCATCCTATACTATCCTCCATCCTATCCTATCCTCTATCCTATCCTATCCTCTATCCTATCCTCTCCTCTATCCTATCCTATCCTCTATCCTATCCTATCCTCTATCCAATCATATCCTCAATCCTATCCTATTCTCTATCCTATCCTATCCTCCATCCTATCCTATCCTCTATCCTATCCTATCCTAAATCCTATCGTATCCTGTATCCTATCCTATCCTCTATCCCATCCTCTCCTCTATACTATCCTATCCTGTATCATATCCTATCATTCATCCTATCGTCTATCGTCTATCCTATCCTATCCTCTATCGTCTATCCTATCCTCTATCCTATCCTGTCCTCTAGCCTATCCTCTATCCTATCCTATCCTCTGTCCTATCCTATCCTCTATCCTATCCTATCCTCTATCCTATCCTATCCTCTATCCTATCCTATCCTCTATCCTATCCTATCCTCTATCCTATCGGCGCCTCTATCCTATCCTCTATCCTGTCCTATATTCTATTCTATCCAATCCGCCAACCTATCCTCGAACCTATCTTATCCTCTATCCTATCCTATCCTCTATCCTATCCTATCCTCCATCCTATCCTATCCTCTATCCTATCCTATCCTATCCTCTATCCTATCCAATCCCCTAACCTATCCTCTATAATATCGTATCCTCTATCCTATCCTATCCTCTATCCGATGTAATCCCATATCATATCGTATCCTCTATCCTATCATATCCTCCATTCTATCCTGTCCTCCATCCTATCCTATCCTCTATCCTATCCTATCCTCTATCCTATCCTATCCTCTATCCTATCCTATCCTCCATCCTATCCTAACCTCTATCCAATCCTACCCTCAATCCTATCCTATCCTCCATCCTATCCTATCCTCAATCCTATCGTATTCAATATCCTATCCTATCCTCTATCATATCCTATCATCCATCCTATCCTCTATCCTTTATCCTATCCTATCCTCCATCCTATCCTCTATCCTATCCTATCCTTTATCCTGTCCTATCCTCTATCCTATCCTATCCTATATCCTATCCTATTCTCTATCCTATATAATATCCTATTCTCTATCCTATATCCTATCCTATTCTGTATCCTATCCTATACTCTATCCTATCCTATCCTCTATCCTATCCTATCCTCTATCCTACCCTATCCTCTATCCTATCCTATCCACTATCCTATCCTATCCTCTATCCTATCTTCTATCCTAACCTATCCTCAATCCTATCGAATCCACTATCCTATAATATAATCTACCCTATATTCTATGCTATCCTATCCTCTATCCTATCCTATCCTCTATCCTATCCTATCCTCTATCCTATACTATCCTCCATCCTATACTATCCTCCATCCTATCCTATCCTCTATCCTATCCTATCCTCTATCCTATCCTATCCTCTATCCTATCCTATCCTCTACCCTATCCTATCCTCTATCCTATCCTATCCTCTATTCTATCCTATCCTCTATCCTCTCCTCTATCACATCCTATCCTCTATCCTATCCTATCCTCCATCCTACCCTATCCTCTATCATATCGTATCCTCTATCCTATAATATCCTATATCCTATCCGATTCTCTATCCTATATTCTATCCTATTCTCTATCCTGTCCTATCCTCTATTCTATCCTATCCCCTATTATCTATCCTATCTATCTATCCCAATCCTATCCTATTCTCTATCCAATCCTATACTCTTTACTATCCTATCCTCTGTCATATCCTATCATCCATCCTATCCTATCCTCCATTTTATCCTATCCTCTATCCTGTCCTATCCTCTATCCTATAATATTCTATATCCTATCCTATTATCTATCCTATATCCTATCCTATTCTCTATCCAATCCTATACTCTATACTATCCTATCCTCTATCATATCCTATCATCCATCCTATCCTATCCTCTGTCCTATCTTATCCTCTATCCTATCCTATCCTCCATCCTCTATCCTATCCTCCATCCTATCTTATCCTCTATCCTATCCTATCCTCTATCCTATCCTCTATCCTATCCTCTATCCTATCCTATCCTCTATCCTATTCTACCCACTATCATATCCTATCATCTATCCTATCCTATCCTCTATCCTATCCTATCCTCTATCCAATCCTATACTCTATACTATCCTATCCTCTGTCATATCCTATCATCTATCCTATCCTATCCTCTATCCTATCTTATCCTCTATCATATCCTATCCTCCATCCTCTATCCTATCCTATCCTCCATCCTACCCTATCCTCTATCCTATCCTATCCTCCATCCTACCCTATCCTCTATAATATCGTATCCTCCATCGTATCCTAACCTCTATCCTATCCAATCCTATATACTATCCTCTATCCTATCCTATCCTCTATCCTATCCTATCCTCTATCCTATCCTCTATCGTCTCCTGTCCTCTATCCTATCCAATCCCCTATCCTATTCTCTATCCTATCTTATGCTCTATCCTATCCTATCCTCTATCCTATCCTCTATCCTATCCTCCATCCTATCCTCTATCCTATCCTCTATTCTAACCTATCCTCTATCCTATCCTATCCTGAATCCCATCCTATCCTCTATCCTATCCTATCCTCTATCGTCTCCTGTCCTCTATCCTATCCAATACCCTATCTTATCCTCTATCGTCTACTGTCCTCTATCCTATCCTATCCGATCCTCTATCCTATCCTATCCTCTATAATATCGTATCCTCTATCATATCCTATCCTCTATCCTATCCAATCCTGTATACTATCCTCTATCCTATCCTATCCTCTATCCTATCCTATCCTGTATCCTATCCTCTATCGTCTCCTGTCCTCTATCCTATCCAATCCCCTATCCTATCCTCTATCCTATCCTCTATCGTCTCCTATCCTCTATCCTATCCTATCCTCTATCGTCTCCTGTCCTCTATCCTATCCAATACCCTATCATATCCTCTATCGTCTACTGTCCTCTATCCTATCCTATCCGATCCTCTATCCTATCCTATCCTCTATAATATCGTATCCTCTATCCTATCCTATCCTCTATCCTATCCTATCCTCTATCGTATCCTATCCTCTATCCTATCCAATCCTATATCCTATTCTCTATCCTATCCTATCCTCTATCGTCTCTAGTCCTCTATCCTATCCAATCACCTATCCTATCCTCTATCGTCTCCTATCCTCTATCCTATCCAATCCCCTACCCTATTCTCTAACCTATCCTATCCTATTCTCTATACTATCCTATCCTCTGTCCTATCCTATCCTCTATCCTATCCTATCCTCTATCCTATCCAATCCTATATACTGTCCTATCCGCTATACTATCCTACCCTCTATCCTCTAATACCCCCTATCCTATCCAATCCTCTATCCTATCCTCAATCCCATCCTATCCTCTGTCCCATCCTATCCTATCCTCTATCGTATCCTATCCTCTATGCTATCCTATCCTCTGTCCTATCCTGTCCTCTATCCTATCCAATCACCTATCCTATCCTCTATTGTCTCCTATCCTGTATCCTATCCAATCCCCTATCCTATTCTCTATCCCATCCTATCCTATCCTCTATCGTATCCTATCCTCTATCCTATCCAATCCTATATCCTATCCTATCCGCTATCCTATCCTACCCTCTATCCTATAGTACCCCCTATCCTATCCTATCCTGTATCCTATCCTATCCTCTATCCTATCCTATCCTCTATCCTATCCTATCCTCTATCCTATCCTATACTCTATCCTATCCTATCCTCTATCCTATCCTATCCTCTATCCTATGTCATGCTCAACCCTATCCTATCCGCAATCCTATCCTATACTCCATCCTATCCTATCCTCTATCATATCCTATCCTCTATCCTATAATATCCTCTATCCTATAATATCCTCTATCCAATACAATCCTCTATCCGATCCAATCCTCTATCCTATCCTATCCTATCCTCTATCGTATCCTATCCTCTATCCTATCCAATCCTATATCCTATCCTATCCGCTATCCTATCCTACCCTCTATCCTATAATACCCCCTATCTTATCCAACCCTTTATCCTATCCTCTATCCTATCCTCTATCCTCTATCCTATCCTCTATCCCATCCTATCCTCTATCCTATCCTATCCTCAATCCTATCCTATCCTCTATACTATCCTATCCTCTGTCCTTTCCTATCCTCTATCCTATCCTATCCTCTATCGTCTGCAGTCCTCTATCCTATCCAATCACCTATCCTATCCTCTATCGTCTCCTATCCTCTATCCTATCCAATCCCCTACCCTATTCTCTATCCTATCAAATCCTATTCTCTATACTATCCTATCCTCTGTCCTATCCTATCCTATATCCTATCCTATCCTGTATCCTATGTTATGCTCAACCCTATCCTATCCTCAATCCTATCCTATACTCCATCCTATCCTATCCTCTATCATATCCTATCCTCTATCCTATAATATCCTCTATCCTATACAATCCTCTATCCGATCCAATCCTCTATCCTATCCTATCCTATCCTCTATCGTATCCTATCCTCTATCCTATCCTATCCTCTGTCCTATCCTATCCTCTATCCTATCCTACCCTCTATCCAATAATACCCCCAATCCTATCCAATCCTCTATCCTCTATCCTATCCTCTATCCTCTATCCTATCCACTATCCCATCCTAGCCAATCCTCTATCCTCTAGCCTATCCTCTATCCTCTATCCTATCCACTATCCCATCCTATCCTCTATCGTATCCTATCCTCTATCCTGTCCTATCCTCTATCCTATCCTCTATCCTATCCTCTATCCTATCCTCTATCCTATCCTATCCTCTATCCTCAATCCTATCCTCTATCCTATCCTATCCTCTATCCTATCCTCTCCTCTATCCTATCTTATCCTCCATCCTATCCTATCCTCTATCCTATCATATCCTCTATCCTATGTTATGCTCAACCCTATCCTATCCTCAATCCTATCCAATACTCCATCCTATCCTATCCTCTATCATATCCTATCCTCTATCCTATAATAACCCCTATCGTAACCAATCCTCTATAGTATCCTCTATCCTATCCTCTATCCTCTATCCTATCCTCTATCCTATCCTATCCTCTATCCTATGTTATGCTCAACCCTATCCTATCCTCAATCCTATCCTATACTCCATCCTATCCTATCCTCTGTCATATCCTATCCTCTATCCTATAATACCCCCTATCGTATCCAATCCTCTATAGTATCCTCTATCCTATCCTCTATCCTCTATCCTATCCTCTATCCCATCCTATCCTCTATCCCATCCTATCCTCTATCCTATCCTATACTCTATCCTATCCTATCCTCTATCCTATCCTATCCTCTATCCTATGTCATGCGCAACCCTATCCTATCCGCAATCCTATCCTATACTCCATCCTATCCTATCCTCTATCATATCCTATCCTCCAACCTATAATATCCTCTATCCAATACAATCCTCTATCCGATCCAATCCTCTATCATATCCGATCCTATCCTCTATCGTATCCTATCCTCTATCCTATCCAATCCTATATCCTATCCTATCCGCTATCCTATCCTACCCTCTATCCTATAATACCCCCTTTCCTATCCAATCCTTTATCCTATCCTCTATCCTATCCTCTATCCTCTATCCTTTCCTCTATCCCATCCTATCCTCTATCCTATCCTATCTTCTATCCTATCCTATCCTCTATACTATCCTATCCTCTGTCCTATCCTATCCTCTATCCTATCCTATCCTCTATCCTATGTTATGCTCAACCCTATCCTATCCTCAATCCTATCCTATACTCCATCCTATCCTATCCTCTATCATATCCTATCCTCTATCCTATAATACCCCCTATCGTATCCAATCCTCTATCGTATCCTCTATCCTATCCCCTATCCTCTATCCTATCCTCTATCCCATCCTATCCTCTATCCCATCCTATCCTCTATCCTATCCTATACTCTATCCTATCCTATCCTCTATCCTATCCTATCCTCTATCCTATGTCATGCTCAACCCTATCCTATCCGCAATCCTATCCTATACTCCATCCTATCCTATCCTCTATCATATCCTATCCTCTATCCTATAATATCCTCTATCCAATACAATCCTCTATCCGATCCAATCCTCTATCATATCCGATCCTATCCTCTATCGTATCCTATCCTCTATCCTATCCAATCCTATATCCTATCCTATCCGCTATCCTATCCAATCCTCTATCCTATCCTCTATCCTATCCTGTATCCTCTATCCTTTCCTCTATCCCATCCTATCCTCTATCCTATCCTATCCTCTATCGTCTCCAGTCCTCTATCCTATCCAATCACCAATCCTATCCTCTATCGTCTCCTATCCTCTATCGTATCCAATCCCCTACCCTATTCTCTATCCTATACTATCCTATTCTCTATACTATCCTATCCTCTGTCCTATCCTATCCTCTATCATATCCTATCCTCTATCCTATGTTATGCTCAACCCTATCCTATCCTCAATCCTATCCTATACTCCATCCTATCCTATCCTCTATCATATCCTATCCTCTATCCTATAATATCCTCTATCCTATACAATCCTCTATCCGATCCAATCCTCTATCCTATCCTATCCTCTATCCTATAATATCCTCTATCCTATACAATCCTCTATCCGATCCAATCCTCTATCCTATCCTATCCTATCCTCTATCGTATCCTATCCTCTATCCTATCCTATCCTCTGTCCTATCCTATCCTCTATCCTATCCAATCACCTATCCCATCCTCTATCGTCTCCTATCCTCTATCCTATCCAATCCCCTATCCTATTCTCTATCCCATCCTATCCTATCCTCTATCGTATCCTATCATCTATCCTATCCAATCCAATATCCTATCCTATCCGCTATCCTATCCTACCCTCTATACTATAATACCCCCTATCCTATCCTATCCTGTATCCTATCCTATCCTCTATCCTATCCTATCCTCTATCCTATCCTATCCTCTATCCTATAATATCCTCTATCCTATCCTACCCTCTATCCTATAATACCCCCTATCCTATACAATCCTCTATCCGATCCAATCCTCTATCCTATCCTATCCTATCCTCTATCGTATCCTATCCTCTATCCTATCCTATCCTCTATCCTAGGTCATGCTCAACCCTATCCTATCCGCAATCCTATCCTATACTCCATCCTATCCTATCCTCTATCATATCCTATCCTCTATCCTATAATATCCTCTATCCTATAATATCCTCTATCCAATACAATCCTCTATCCGATCCAATCCTCTATCCTATCCTATCCTATCCTCTATCGTATCCTATCCTCTATCCTATCCAATCCGCTATCCTATCCTACCCTCTATCCTATAATACCCCCTATCTTATCCAATCCTTTATCCTATCCTCTATCCTATCCTCTATCCTCTATCCTATCCTCTATCCCATCCTATCCTCTATCCTATCCTATCCTCAATCCTATCCTATCCTCTATACTATCCTATCCTCTGTCCTTTCCTATCGTCTATCCTATCCTATCCTCTATCGTCTGCAGTCCTCTATCCTATCCAATCACCTATGCTATCCTCTATCGTCTCCTATCCTCTATCCTATCCAATCCCCTACCCTATTCTCTATCCTATCAAATCCTATTCTCTATACTATCCTATCCTCTGTCCTATCCTATCCTATATCCTATCCTATCCTCTATCCTATGTTATGCTCAACCCTATCCTATCCTCAATCCTATCCTATACTCCATCCTATCCTCTCCTCTATCCTATCCAATCCTATATCCTATCCTATCCGCTATACTATCCTACCCTCTATGCTCTAATACCCCCTATCCTATCCAATCCTCTATCCTATCCTCAATCCTATCCTCTATCCTCTATCCTATCCTCTATCCCATCCTATCCTCTATCCTATAATACCCCCTATCCTATCCAATCCTCTATCCTCTATCCTATCCTCTATCCTCTATCCTATCCACTATCCCATCCTATCCAATCCTCTATCCTCTCTCCTATCCTCTATCCTCTATCCTATCCACTATCCCATCCTATCCTCTATCGTATCCTATCCTCTATCCTGTCCTATCCTCTATCCTATCCTCTATCCTACCCTCTATCCTATCCTCTATCCTATCCTCTATCCTATCCTATCCTCTATCCTCAATCCTATCCTCTATCCTATCCTATCCTCTATCCTATCCTATCCTCTATCCTATCTTATCCTCCATCCTATCCTATCCTCTATCCTATCATATCCTCTATCCTATGTTATGCTCAACCCTATCCTATCCTCAATCCTATCCAATACTCCATCCTATCCTATCCTCTATCATATCCTATCCTCTATCCTATAATACCCCCTATCGTATCCAATCCTCTATAGTATCCTCTATCCTATCCTCTATCCTCTATCCTATCCTCTATCCTATCCTATCCTCTATCCTATGTTATGCTCAACCCTATCCTATCCTCAATCCTATCCTATACTCCATCCTATCCTATCCTCTATCATATCCTATCCTCTATCCTATAATACCCCCTATCGTATCCAATCCTCTATCGTATCCTCTATCCTATCCTCTATCCTCTATCCTATCCTCTATCCCATCCTATCCTCTATCCCATCCTATCCTCTATCCTATAATATCCTCTATCCTATCTTACCCTCTATCCTATAATACCCCCTATCCTATCCAATCCTCTATCCTCTATCCTATCCTCTATCCTCTATCCTATCCTCTATCCTCTATCCTATCCTCTATCCCATCCTATCCTCTATCGTATCCTATCCTCTATCCTATCCAATCCTCTATCCTATCCTCTATCCTATCCTCTATCCTATCCTCTATCCTATCCTCTATAATATCCTCTATCCTATCCTCTATCCTATCCTCTATCCTCTATCCTATCCTCTCTCGTATCCTATCCTCTATCCTATCCTATCCTCTATCCTATCCTATCCTCCATCCTATCCTATCCTCTATCCTATCCTATCCTCTATCCTATCCTATCCTCTGTCCTATCCTACCCTCTATCCTATCCTATCCTCTATCCTATCCTATCCTCTATCCTATCCTCTATCCCATCCTATCCTCTATCCCGTCCTATCCTCTATCCTATCCTATACTCTATCCTATCCTATCCTCTATCCTATGTTATGCTCAACCCTATCCTATTCTCAATCCTATCCTATACTCCATCCTATCTTATCCTCCATCATATCCTATCCTCTATCCTATAATACCCCCTATCGTATCCAATCCTCTATAGTATCCTCTATCCTATCCTCTATCCTCTATCCTATACTCTATCCTATCCTATCCTCTATCCTATCCTATCCTCTATACTATCCTATCGTCTGCCCTTCCTATCCTCTATCCTATCCTATCCTCTATCGTCTCCAGTCCTCTATCCTATCCAATCACCTATCCTATCCTCTATCGTCTCCTATCCTCTATCCTATCCAATCCCCTACCCTATTCTCTATCCTATCCTATCCTATTCTCTATACTATCCTATCCTGTGTCCTATCCTATCCTATATCCTATCCTATCCTCTATCCTATGTTATAATCAACCCTATCCTATCCTCAATCCTATCCTATACTCCATCCTATCCTCTCCTCTATCCTATCCTATCCTCTATCCTATCCTATCCTCTATCCTATCCTATCCTCTATCCTATCCTTTCCTCTATCCTATCCTATCCTCTATCGTATCCTATCCTCTATCATATCCTATTATCCTTCCTATCCTCTATCAGTTATCCTATCCTATCCTCTATCCTATCCTATCCTATCCTCTATCCTATCCTATCCTCTATCCTATCCTATCATCCATCGCATCCTCAATCGTCTATCCTATACTATCCTCTGTCATATCGTATCCTCTATCCTATCCTATCCTCTATCCTATAATATCCTATATCCTATCCTATCCTCTATCCTATCCTATCCTCTATCCTATCCTATCCTCTGACATATCCTCTATCCTATCCTATCCTCTATCCTATCCTATCCTGTATCCTATCCTATCCTATATCCTATATTATTCTCTATCCTATATCCTATCCTATTCTGTATTCTATCCTATACTCTATACTATCCTATCCTCTATCCTATACTATCCTGCATCCTCTATCCTATACTCTATCCTATCGTCTATCCTATCCTATCCTCTATCATATTCTATTATCCTTCCTATCCTCTATCGGCTATCCTATCCTATCCTCTATCCTATCCAATCCCCTACCCTATTCTCTATCCTATCCTATCCTATTCTCTATACTATCCTATCCTCTGTCCTATCCTATCCTATATCCTATCCTATCCTCTATCCTATGTTATGCTCAACCCTATCCTATCCTCAATCCTATCCTATACTCCATCCTATCCTCTCCTCTATCCTATCCAATCCTATATCCTATCCTATCCGCTATACTGTCCTACCCTCTATCCTCTAATACCCCCTATCCTATCCAATCCTCTATCCTATCCTCAATCCTATCCTCTATCCTCTATCTTATCCTCTATCCCATCCTATCCTCTATCCTATCCTATCCTCTATCCTATAATATCCTCTATCCTATACAATCCTCTATCCGTTCCAATCCTCTATCCTATCCTCTATCCTATCCTCTATGCTATCCTGTCCTCTATCGTATCCTATCCTCTATCCTATCCAATCCTATATCCTATCCTATCCGCTATCCTATCCTACCCTCTATCCTATAATACCCCCTATCCTATCCTATCCTCTATGCTATCCTATCCTCTATCCTATCCTATCCTCTATCCTATCCTTTCCTCTACCCTATCCTATCCTCTATCGTATCCTATCCTCTATCCTATCCTATCCTCTATCATATCCTATTATCCTTCCTATCCTCTATCGGTTATCCTATCCTATCCTCTATCCTATCCTATCCTATCCTCTATCCTATCCTATCCTCTATCCTATCCTATCATCCATCGCATCCTCAATCGTCTATCCTATACTATCCTCTGTCATATCGTATCCTCTATCCTATCCTATCCTCTATCCTATCCTATCCTCTGACATATCCTCTATCCTATCCTATCCTCTATCCTATCCAATCCTCTATCCTATCCTCCATCCTATCCTCTATCCTCTATCCTATCCTCTATCCCATCCTATCCTCTATCCTATCCTATCCTCTATCCTATCCTATCCTCTATACTATCCTATCCTCTGACCTATCCTATCCTCTATCCTATCCTATCCTCTATCCTATCCTATCATCTATCCTATAGTATCCTGTATAATATCGTATCCTCTATCCTATCCTATCAAATCCCCTATCCTATCCTCTATCCTATCCTATCCTCTATATTATCGTATCCTCTATCCTATCCTATTCTCTATACTATAATATCATATATCCTATCCTATTCTCTATCCTATACTATCCTCTATCCTATCCTATTCTCAATCCTATCCTATCCTCAATCCAATCCTACCCTCAATCCTATCCTATCCTCCATCCTATCCTATCCTCAATCCTATCCCCTATCGTATCCTATCCTCTATCCTATCTTATCCTGTATCATATCCTATCATCCATCCTATCCTCTATCGTCTATCCTACCCTATCCTCCATCCTATCCTATCCTCCATCCTACCATATCCTCTATCATATCGTATCCGCTATCCTATCCTATCCTCTATTATCTATCGTATCTATCTATCCCAATCCTATCCTATTCTCTATCCAATCCTATACTCTAAACTATCCTATCCTCTGTCATATCCTATCATCCATCCTATTCTATCCTCTATCCTATCTCATCCTCTATCCTATCCTATCCTCCATCCTCTACCCTATACTCTATCCTATCCTATCCTCTATCCTATCCTATCCTCCATTCTATCCTATCCTCTATCCTATCCTATCCTCTATCCTATCCTATCCTCCATCCTATCCTATCCTCTATCCTATCCTATTCCCTATCCTATCCTATTCTCTATCCTATAATATCCTCTATCCTATCCACTCCTCCATCCAATCATCTATCCTATCCTCTATCCTATCCTATCCTCAATCATATCCTATCCCAAATCCTATCATATCCTCTATCCTATCCTATCCTATCATCCATCCTATCCTATCCTCTATCATATCGTATCATCTATCCTATCCTATACTCTATCCTATCCTCTATCCTATCCTCTATCCTATCCTATCCTCTATCCTATCCTATCCTCTATCCTATCCTAACCTCTATCCTATCCTATCCTCTATCCTATCCTATCCTCTATCCTATCCTATCCTCTATCCTATCCTATTCTCTATCCTCTATCGTATCCTTGTCCTTAATCCAATCCTATCCTCTATCCTTTCCTATCATGTATCCTATCCTATCCTCTATCCAATAATATCCTCCATCCTATTCTATCCGCTATCCAATCCTATTTTCAATCCTATCCTATCCTCTATACTATCCTATCTTCTATCCCATCCTCTATCCTATCCTATCCAATATCCTATCCTATTCTCTACCCTATATCCTATCCTATTCTCTATCCTATATCCTATTCTATTCTGTACCCTATCCTATACTCTATACTACCCTATCCTCTATCCTATCCTATCCTGCAATCCTATCCAGTCCTCTATCCAATCCTACCCTCAATCCTATCCTATCCTCCATCCTATCCTATCCTTAATCCTATCGTATTCACTATCCTATCCTATCCTCTACCATATCCTATCATTCATCCTATCCTCTATCCTTTATCCTATCCTATCCTCTATCCTATCCTATCCTCTATCCTATCCTATCCTCCATCCTATCCTTTCCTCTATCCTATCCTATCCCCTAACCTATCCTCTATAATATCGTATACCCTATCCTATCCTATCCTCTATCCTATAATATCCTCTATCCGATCCAATCCCATATCATATCGTATCCTCTATCCTATAATATCCTATTCCTATCCTATTATCTATCCTATATCCTATCCTATTCTCTATCCAATCCTATACTCTATCCTATAATATCCTATATCCTATCCTATTATCTATCTTATATCCTATCCTATTGTCTATCCAAACCTATACTCTATACTATCCTATCCTCTGTCATATCCTATCATCCATCCTATCCTATCCTCCATCCTCTATCCTATACTCTATCCTATCCTCTATTCTATCCTATCCTCTATCCTATCCTATCCTCTATTCTATCCTATCCTCTATCCTATCCTATCCTCAATCCTATCGTATCCTCTATCCTATCCTATCCTCCATCCTACCCTATCCTCTATCATATCGTATCCTCTATCCTATCCTATCCTCTATTATCTATCCTATCTATCTATCCCAATCCTATCCTATTCTCTATCCAATCCTATACTCTATACTATCCTATCCTCTGTCATATCCTATCATCCATCCTATCCTATCCTCTATCCTATCTTATCATCTATCTTATCCTATCCTCTATCCTATCCTATTATCTATCCTATATTCCATCCTATTCTCTATCCAATCCTATACCCTATACTATCCTATCCTCTGTCATATCCTATCATCCATCCTATCCTATGCTCTATCCTATCTTATCCTCTCTCCTATCCTATTCTCCAGCATCTATCCCATACTCTATCCTATCCTATCCTCTTTCCTATCCTATCCTCTATTCTATCCTATCCTCTATCCTATCCTATCCTCTATCCTATCCTATCCTATCCTCTATTCTATCCTATCCTATCCTCTATCCTATCCTATCCTCTATCCTATCCTATCCTCTATCCTATCCTATCATCCATCGCATCCTCAATCGTCTATCCTACACTTTCCTCTGTCATATCGTATCCTCTATCCTATCCTATCCTCTATCCTATAATATCCTATATCCTATCCTATTCTCTATCCTATATCCTATATTATTCTCTATCCTATATCCTATCCTATCCTCCATCCTATCCTATCCTCTATCCTATCGTATCCTCTATAATATCGTATCCTCTATCCTATCCTATCCTATCCCCTATCCTATCCTCTATCCTATCCTATCCTCTATCCTATCCTATCCTCTGACATATCCTCTAACCTATCCTATCCTCTATCCTATCCTATCCTGTATCCTATCCTATCCTATATCCTATATTATTCTCTATCCTATATCCTATCCTATTCTGTATTCTATCCTATACTCTATACTATCCTATCCTCTATCCTATACTATCCTGCATCCTCTATCCTATACTCTATCCTATCGTCTATCCTATCCTATCCTCTATCATATTCTATTATCCTTCCTATCCTCTATCGGCTATCCTATCCTATCCTATCCTCTATCCTATCCTATCCTCTATCCTATCCTATCCTCTGACATATCCTCTATCCTATCCTATCCTCTATCCTATCCTATCCTGTATCCTATCCTATCCTATATCCTATATTATTCTCTATCCTATATCCTATCCTATTCTGTATTCTATCCTATACTCTATACTATCCTATCCTCTATCCTATACTATCCTGCATCCTCTATCCTATACTCTATCCTATCGTCTATCCTATCCTATCCTCTATCATATTCTATTATCCTTCCTATCCTCTATCGGCTATCCTATCCTATCCTCTATCCTATCCTATCCTCTATCCTATCCTATCCTCTATCCTATCCTATCCTCTATCCTATCCAATCCCCTACCCTATTCTCTATCCTATCCTATCCTATTCTCTATACTATCCTATCCTCTGTCCTATCCTATCCTCTATCCTATCCAATCCTATTTCCTATCCTATCCGCTATACTATCCTACCCTCTATCCTCTAATACCCCCTATCCTATCCAATCCTCTATCCTATCCTCAATCCTATCCTCTATCCTCTATCCTATCCTCTATCCCATCCTATCCTCTATCCTATCCTATCCTCTATCCTATAATATCCTATATCCTATCCTATTCTCTATCCTATATCCTATCCTATTCTCTATCCAATCCTAAACTCTATACTATCCTATCCTCTGACATATCCTATCATCAATACTATCCTATCCTCTATCCGATCCAATCCCATATCATATCGTATCCTCTATCCTATCCTATCCTTTCCTATATCCTATCCTATCCTTTATCATATCGTATCATCTATCCTATCCTATCCTCTATCCTATCCTATTCTCAATCCTATCCTATCCTCAATCCAATCCTACCCTCAATCCTATCCTATCCTCCATCCTATCCTATCCTCAATCCTATCCCCTATCGTATCCTATCCTCTATCCTATCTTATCCTGTATCATATCCTATCATCCATCCTATCCTCTATCGTCTATCCTACCCTATCCTCCATCCTATCCTATCCTCTATCCTATCCTATCCCAAATCCTATCCTATCCTCTCCTCTATCCTATCCTATCCTCCATCCTATCCTATCCTCCATCCTATCCTATCCTCTATCCTATCCTATCCCAAATCCTATCCTATCCTCTCCTCTATCCTATCCTATCCTCCATCCTATCCTATCCTCCATCCTACCATATCCTCTATCATATCGTATCCGCTATCCTATCCTATCCTCTATTATCTATCGTATCTATCTATCCCAATCCTATCCTATTCTCTATCCAATCCTATACTCTAAACTATCCTATCCTCTGTCATATCCTATCATCCATCCTATTCTATCCTCTATCCTATCTCATCCTCTATCCTATCCTATCCTCCATCCTCTACCCTATACTCTATCCTATCCTATCCTCTATCCTATCCTATCCTCCATTCTATCCTATCCTCTATCCTATCCTATCCTCTATCCTATCCTATCCTCCATCCTATCCTATCCTCTATCCTATCCTATTCCCTATCCTATCCTATTCTCTATCCTATAATATCCTCTATCCTATCCACTCCTCCATCCAATCATCTATCCTATCCTCTATCCTATCCTATCCTCAATCATATCCTATCCCAAATCCTATCATATCCTCTATCCTATCCTATCCTATGATCCATCCTATCCTATCCTCTATCATATCGTATCATCTATCCTATCCTATACTCTATCCTATCCTCTATCCTATCCTCTATCCTATCCTATCCTCTATCCTATCCTATCCTCTATCCTATCCTAACCTCTATCCTATCCTATCCTCTATCCTATCCTATCCTCTATCCTATCCTATCCTCTATCCTATCCTATTCTCTATCCTCTATCGTATCCTTGTCCTTAATCCAATCCTATCCTCTATCCTATCCTATCCTCTATCCTATCCTATTCTCTATCCTCTATCGTATCCTTGTCCTTAATCCAATCCTATCCTCTATCCTTTCCTATCATGTATCCTATCCTATCCTCTATCCAATAATATCCTCCATCCTATTCTATCCGCTATCCAATCCTATTTTCAATCCTATCCTATCCTCTATCCTATCCTATCTTCTATCCCATCCTCTATCCTATCCTATCCAATATCCTATCCTATTCTCTACCCTATATCCTATCCTATTCTCTATCCTATATCCTATTCTATTCTGTACCCTATCCTATACTCTATACTACCCTATCCTCTATCCTATCCTATCCTGCAATCCTA
Organism: Halictus rubicundus; assembly: GCF_050948215.1. Taxonomy (NCBI): domain Eukaryota; kingdom Metazoa; phylum Arthropoda; class Insecta; order Hymenoptera; family Halictidae; genus Halictus; species Halictus rubicundus. The sequence goes on along the minus strand of NW_027488678.1, from coordinate 438,853 downwards.
TCCAGTCCTCTATCCAATCCTACCCTCAATCCTATCCTATCCTCCATCCTATCCTATCCTTAATCCTATCGTATTCACTATCCTATCCTATCCTCTACCATATCCTATCATTCATCCTATCATCTATCCTTTATCCTATCCTATCCTCTATCCTATCCTATCCTCTATCCTATCCTATCCTCCATCCTATCCTTTCCTCTATCCTATCCTATCCCCTAACCTATCCTCTATAATATCGTATACCCTATCCTATCCTATCCTCTATCCTATAATATCCTCTATCCGATCCAATCCCATATCATATCGTATCCTCTATCCTATAATATCCTATTCCTATCCTATTATCTATCCTATATCCTATCCTATTCTCTATCCAATCCTATACTCTATCCTATAATATCCTATATCCTATCCTATTATCTATCTTATATCCTATCCTATTGTCTATCCAAACCTATACTCTATACTATCCTATCCTCTGTCATATCCTATCATCCTACCTATCCTATCCTCTATCCTATCTTATCATCTATCTTATCCTATCCTCTGTCCTATGCTATCCTCTATTCTATCCTATCCTCTATCCTATCCTATCCTCAATCCTATCCTATCCTCTATCCTATCCTATCCTCCATCCTACCCTATCCTCTATCATATCGTATCCTCTATCCTATCCTATCCTCTATTATCTATCCTATCTATCTATCCCAATCCTATCCTATTCTCTATCCAATCCTATACTCTATACTATCCTATCCTCTGTCATATCCTATCATCCATCCTATCCTATCCTCTATCCTATCTTATCATCTATCTTATCCTATCCTCTATCCTATCCTATTATCTATCCTATATTCCATCCTATTCTCTATCCAATCCTATAACCTATACTATCCTATCATCTGTCATATCCTATCATCCATCCTATCCTATGCTCTATCCTATCTTATCCTCTATCCTATCCTATTCTCCAGCCTCTATCCCATACTCTATCCTATCCTATCCTCTATCCTATCCTATCCTCTATTCTATCCTATCCTCTATCCTATCCTATCCTCTATCCTATCCTATCCTCCATCCTATCCTATCCTCTATCCTATCCTATCCTCTATCCTATCCTATCCTCTATCCTATCCTATCCTCTATCATATCCTATCATCCATCGCATCCTCTATCGTCTATCCCATCCTATCCTCTATCCTATCCTCCATCCTACCCTATCCTCTATCATATCGTATCCTCTAACCTATCCTATCCTCTATCCTATCCTATCCTCCAACCTACCCTATCCTCTATCATATCGTATCCTCTATCCCATCCTCTCCTCTATCCTATGCTATCCTCTATAATATCCTCTTATCCATCCTATCCTCTATCGTCTATCCTATCCTATCCTCTATCCTATAATATCCTATATCCTATCCTATTCTCTATCCTATATCATATATTATTCTCTATTCTATATCCTATCCTATTCTGTATCCTATCCTATACTCTATACTATCCTATCCTATATCCTATCCTATCCTGCATCCTCTATCCTATACTCTATCCTATCCTCTGTCCTATCCTATCCTCTATCCTATCCTATCCTCTATCTTATCCTTTCCTCTATCCTATCCTATCCTCTATCCTATCCTATCCTCTATCCTATCCTATCCTCTATCATATCCTATTATCCTTCCTATCCTCTATCGGCTATCCTATCCTATCCTTTATCCCATCCTATCCTCTATCATATCCTATCATCCATCCTATCCTATCCTCTATCGTATCGTATCAACTATCCTATCCTATCCTCTATCCTATCCTATCCTCCAACCTACCCTATCGTCTATCATATCGTATCCTCTATCCAATCCTATCCTCTATCCTATCCTATCCTCTATCATATCCTATCATCCATCGCAGCCTCTATTATCTATCCTATCTATCTATCCCAATCCTATCCTATTCTCTATCCAATCCTATACTCTATACTATCCTATCCTCTGTCATATCCTATCATCCATCCTATCCTATCCTCTATCCTATCTTATCCTCTATCTTATCCTATCCTCTATCCTATCCTATTATCTATCCTATATTCCATCCTATTCTCTATCCAATCCTATAACCTATACTATCCTATCCTCTGGCATATCCTATCATCCATCCTATCCTATGCTCTATCCTATCTTATCCTCTATCCTATCCTATTCTCCAGCCTCTATCCCATACTCTATCCTATCCTATCCTCTATCCTATCCTATCCTCTATTCTATCCTATCCTCTATCCTATACTATCCTCTACCCTATCCTATCCTCCATGCTATCCTATCCTCTATCCTATCCTATCCTCTATCCTATCCTCTATTCTATCCTATCCTCTATTCTATCCTATCCTCTATCCTATCCTCTATCCTATCCTCTAACCTATCCTATCCTCTATCCTATCCTATCCTCCATCCTATCCTATCCTATCCTCTATCCTATCCTCTATCCTCTCCTATCCTCCATCCTATCCTATCCTCTATCCTATCCTATCCTCTATCCTATCCTATCCTCTATCCTATCCTATCCTCCATCCTATCCTATCCTCTATCCTATCCTATCATCCATCGCATCCTCAATCGTCTATCCTACACTATCCTCTGTCATATCGTATCCTCTATCCTATCCTATCCTCTATCCTATAATATCCTATATCCTATCCTATTCTCTATCCTATATCCTATATTATTCTCTATCGTATACCCTATCCTATTCTGTATCCTATCCTATACTCTATACTATCCTATCCTCTATCCTATCCTATCCTGCATCCTCTATACTATACTCTATCCTATCCTCTGTCCTATCCTATCCTCTATCCTATCCTACCCTCTATTCTATCCTATCCTCTATCTAATCCTATCCTCTATCCTATCGTATCCTCTATCATATCCTATCATCCATCGCATATTCTATCGTCTATCCTATCCTATCCTCTATCCTATCCTATCCTCTATCCTACCCTATCCTCTATCATATCGTATCCTCTATCCTATCCTATCTTCTATCCTATAATGTCCTACATCCTATCCTATTATCTATCCTATATCCTATCCTATTCTCTATCCAATCCTATACTCTATACTATCCCATCCTCTGTCATGTCCTATCATCCATTCTATCCCATCCTATATCCTATCTTATCCTCTATCGTATCCTATCCTCCATCCTCTATCCTATCCCCACCTCTATTCCATCCTCTCCTCTATCCTATCCCCTCCTCTATTCCATCCTTTCCTCTATCCTGTCCTATCCTCTATCCTATCCTATCCTGTCCTCCATCCTATCCTATCCTCTATCCTATCCTATCCTCTATCCTATCCTATCCTCTATCATATCCTATCATCCATCCTATCCTATCCTCTATCCTAACCTATCCCATCCTATTCTCTATCCTATATGCTATCCTATCCTCTATCCTATCTTATCCTGTATCCTGTCCTATCCTCCATCCTCTATCATATACTCTATCCTATCCTCTATTCTATCCTATCCTCTATCCTATCCTCTATCCTATCCTATCCTCCATCCTATCCTATCCTATCCTCTATCCTATCCTCTATCCTCTCCTATCCTCCATCCTATCCTATCCTCTATCCTATCCTATCCTCTATCCTATCCTATCCTCTATCCTATCCTATCCTCTATCCTATCCTATCCTCTATCCTATCCTATCCTCTATCCTATCCTATCCTCTATCCAATCCTATCCTCAATCCTATCCTATCCTCCATCCTATCCTATCCTATCCTCTATCCTATCCTCTATCCTCTCCTATCCTCCATCCTATCCTATCCTCTATCCTATCCTATCCTCTATCATATCCTATCCTCTATCCTATCCTATCCTCTATCCTATCCTATCCTCTATCCTATCCTCTATCCAATCCTATCCTCAATCCTATCCTATCCTCTCTCATATCCTATTATCCTTCCTATCCTCTATCGTCTATCCTATCCTATCCTCTATCCTATCCTATCCTCCATCCTATCCTATCCTCTATCCTATCCTATCATCCATCGCATCCTCTATCCTCTATCCTATCCTATCCTCTATCCTATCCTATCCTCTAACCTATCCTATCCTCTATCCTATCCTATCCTCCATCCTATCCTATCCTATCCTCTATCCTATCCTCTATCCTCTCCTATCCTCCATCCTATCCTATCCTCTATCCTATCCTATCCTCTATCCTATCCTATCCTCTATCATATCCTATCATCCATCCTATCCTATCCTCTATCCTAACCTATCCCATCCTATTCTCTATCCTATATCCTATCCTATCCTCTATCCTATCTTATCCTCTATCCTGTCCTATCCTCCATCCTCTATCATATACTCTATCCTATCCTCTATTCTATCCTATCCTCTATCCTATCCTCTATCCTATCCTCTAACCTATCCTATCCTCTATCCTATCCTATCCTCCATCCTATCCTATCCTATCCTCTATCCTATCCTCTATCCTATCCTCTATCCTCTCCTATCCTCCATCCTATCCTATCCTCTATCCTATCCTATCCTCTATCCTATCCTATCCTCTATCCAATCCTATCCCCAATCCTATCCTATCCTCTCTCATATCCTATTATCCTTCCTATCCTCTATCGTCTATCCTATCCTATCCTCTATTCTATCCTATCCTCTATCTAATCCTATCCTCTATCCTATCGTATCCTCTATCATATCCTATCATCCATCGCATATTCTATCGTCTATCCTATCCTATCCTCTATCCTATCCTATCCTCTATCCTACCCTATCCTCTATCATATCGTATCCTCTATCCTATCCTATCCTCTATCCTATAATGTCCTACATCCTATCCTATTATCTATCCTATATCCTATCCTATTCTCTATCCAATTCTATACTCTATACTATCCCATCCTCTGTCATGTCCTATCATCCATTCTATCCCATCCTATATCCTATCTTATCCTCTATCCTATCCTATCCTCCATCCTCTATCCTATCCCCACCTCTATTCCATCCTCTCCTCTATCCTATCCCCTCCTCTATTCCATCCTTTCCTCTATCCTGTCCTATCCTCTATCCTATCCTATCCTATCCTCCATCCTATCCTATCCTCTATCCTATCCTATCCTCTATCCTATCCTATCCTCTATCATATCCTATCATCCATCCTATCCTATCCTCTATCCTAACCTATCCCATCCTATTCTCTATCCTATATGCTATCCTATCCTCTATCCTATCTTATCCTCTATCCTGTCCTATCCTCCATCCTCTATCATATACTCTATCCTATCCTCTATTCTATCCTATCCTCTATCCTATCCTCTATCCTATCCTATCCTCCATCCTATCCTATCCTATCCTCTATCCTATCCTCTATCCTCTCCTATCCTCCATCCTATCCTATCCTCTATCCTATCCTATCCTCTATCCTATCCTATCCTCTATCCTATCCTATCCTCTATCCTATCCTATCCTCTATCCTATCCTATCCTCTATCCAATCCTATCCTCAATCCTATCCTATCCTCCATCCTATCCTATCCTATCCTCTATCCTATCCTCTATCCTCTCCTATCCTCCATCCTATCCTATCCTCTATCCTATCCTATCCTCTATCCTATCCTATCCTCTATCCTATCCTATCCTCTATCCTATCCTATCCTCTATCCTATCCTATCCTCTATCCAATCCTATCCTCAATCCTATCCTATCCTCTCTCATATCCTATTATCCTTCCTATCCTCTCTCATATCCTATTATCCTTCCTATCCTCTATCGTCTATCCTATCCTATCCTCTATCCTATCCTATCCTCCATCCTATCCTATCCTCTATCCTATCCTATCATCCGTCGCATCCTCTATCCTCTATCCTATCCTATCCTCTATCCTATCCTATCCTCTAACCTATCTTATCCTCTATCCTATCCTATTCTCCAGCCTCTATCCTATACTCTATCCTATCCTATCCTCTATCCTATCCTATCCTCTATCCTATCCTATCCTCTATCATATCCTATCATCCATCCTATCCTATCCTCTATCCTAACCTATCCCATCCTATTCTCTATCCTATATCCTATCCTATCCTCTATCCTATCTTATCCTCTATCCTGTCCTATCCTCCATCCTCTATCCTATCCTCTATTCTATCCTATCCTCTATCCTGTCCTCTATCCTATCCTCTATCCTATCCTCTAACCTATCCTATCCTCTATCCTATCCTATCCTCCATCCTATCCTATCCTATCCTCTATCCTATCCTCTATCCTCTCCTATCCTCCATCCTATCCTATCCTCTATCCTATCCTATCCTCTATCCTATCCTATCCTCTATCCTATCCTATCCTCTATCCTATCCTATCCTCTACCCTATCCTATCCTCTATCCAATCCTATCCTCAATCCTATCCTATCCTCTCTCATATCCTATTATCCTTCCTATCCTCTATCGTCTATCCTATCCTATCCTCTATCCTATCCTATCCTCCATCCTATCCTATCCTCTATCCTATCCTATCATCCATGGCATCCTCTATCCTCTATCCTATCCTATCCTCTATCCTATCCTATCCTCTAACCTGTCTTATCCTCTATCCTATCCTATTCTCCAGCCTCTATCCTATACTCTATCCTATCCTATCCTCTATCCTATCCTATCCTCTATTCTATCCTATCCTCTATCCTATCCTATCCTCTATCCTATCTTATCCTCCATCCTATCCTATCCTCTATCCTATCCTATCCTCTGTCATATCCTATCCTCCATCCTATCCTCTATCCTATCCTATCCTCTATCCTATCCTATCCTTTATCCTATCTTATCCTCTATCCTATCCTATCCTCAATCCTATCCTATCCTCTATCCTCCATCCTATCCTCTATCCTATCCTATCCTCTATCCTATCCTATCATCCATCGCATCCTCTATCGTCTATCCTATCCTATCCTCTGTCATATCGTATCCTCTATCCTATCCTATCCTCTATCCTATAATATCCTATATCCTATCCTATTATCTATCCTATATCCCATCCTATTCTCTATCCAATCCTATACCCTATACTATCCTATCCTCTGTCATATCCTATCATCCATCCTATCCTATCCTCTAACCTATCTTATCCTCTATCCTATCCTATTCTCCAGCCTCTATCCTATACTCTATCCTATCCTATCCTCTATCCTATCCTATCCTCCATCCTATCCTATCCTCTATCCTATCCTATCCTCTATCCTATCCTATCCTCTATCATATGGTATCGTCTATCCTATCCCTTCCTCTATAATCTATCCTATCTTTCTATCCGAATCCCATCCTATTCTCTATCCAATCCTATACTCTATACTATCCTATCCTCTGTCATAACCTATCCTCTATCCTCTCCTATCCTCCATCCTATCCTATCCTCTATCCTATCCTATCCTCTATCCTATCCTATCCTCTATCCTATCCTATCCTCTATCCTATCCTATCCTCTACCCTATCCTATCCTCTATCCAATCCTATCCTCAATCCTATCCTATCCTCTCTCATATCCTATTATCCTTCCTATCCTCTATCGTCTATCCTATCCTATCCTCTATCCTATCCTATCCTCCATCCTATCCTATCCTCTATCCTATCCTATCATCCATGGCATCCTCTATCCTCTATCCTATCCTATCCTCTATCCTATCCTATCCTCTAACCTGTCTTATCCTCTATCCTATCCTATTCTCCAGCCTCTATCCTATACTCTATCCTATCCTATCCTCTATCCTATCCTATCCTCTATTCTATCCTATCCTCTATCCTATCCTATCCTCTATCCTATCTTATCCTCCATCCTATCCTATCCTCTATCCTATCCTATCCTCTGTCATATCCTATCCTCCATCCTATCCTCTATCCTATCCTATCCTCTATCCTATCCTATCCTTTATCCTATCTTATCCTCTATCCTATCCTATCCTCAATCCTATCCTATCCTCTATCCTCCATCCTATCCTCTATCCTATCCTATCCTCTATCCTATCCTATCATCCATCGCATCCTCTATCGTCTATCCTATCCTATCCTCTGTCATATCGTATCCTCTATCCTATCCTATCCTCTATCCTATAATATCCTATATCCTATCCTATTATCTATCCTATATCCCATCCTATTCTCTATCCAATCCTATACCCTATACTATCCTATCCTCTGTCATATCCTATCATCCATCCTATCCTATCCTCTAACCTATCTTATCCTCTATCCTATCCTATTCTCCAGCCTCTATCCTATACTCTATCCTATCCTATCCTATATCCTATCCTATCCTCCATCCTATCCTATCCTCTATCCTATCCTATCCTCTATCCTATCCTATCCTCTATCATATGGTATCGTCTATCCTATCCCTTCCTCTATAATCTATCCTATCTTTCTATCCGAATCCCATCCTATTCTCTATCCAATCCTATACTCTATACTATCCTATCCTCTGTCATAACCTATCATCCATCCTATCCTATCCTCTATTCTATCCTATCCTCTATCCTATCCTATCCTCTATCCTATCCTATCCTCCATCCTATCCTATTCTCTATCCTATCCTATCCTCTATCCTATCCTATCCTCTCTCATATCCTATTATCCTTCCTATCCTCTATCGTCTATCCTATCCTATCCTCTATCATATCCTATCCTATCCTCTATCCTATCCTATCCTCCATCCTCTATCCTATACTCTATCCTATACTCTATTGTATCCTATATTCTATCCTATCCTATCCTCTATTCTATCCTATCCTCTATCCTATCCTATCCTCCATCCTATCCTCTATCCTATCCTATCCTCCATCCTATCCTATCCTCTATCCTATCCTATCATCCATCGCATCCTCTATCGTCTATCCTATCCCATCCTCTGTCATATCGTATCCTCTATCCTATAATATCCTATATCCTATCCTATTATCTATCCTATATCCTATCCTATTCTCTATCCAATCCTATACTCTATCCTATAATATCCTATTTCCTATCCTATTATCTATCCTATATCCTATCCTATTCTCTATCCAAGCATATACTCTATACTATCCTATCCTCTATCCTATCCTATCCTCCATCCTATCCTATCCTCTATCCTATCCTATCCTCTATCCTATCCTATCCTCTATCCTATCCTATCCTCTATCCTATCCTATCCTCTATCCAATCCTATCCTCTATCCTATCCTCCATCCTACCCTATCCTCTATCATATCGTATCCTCTAACCTATCCTATCCTCTATCCTATCCTATCCTCCAACCTACCCTATCCTCTATCATATCGTATCCTCTATCCCATCCTCTCCTCTATCCTATGCTATCCTCTATAATATCCTATTATCCATCCTATCCTCTATCGTCTATCCTATCCTATCCTCTATCCTATAATATCCTATATCCTATCCTATTCTCTATCCTATATCATATATTATTCTCTATTCTATATCCTATCCTATTCTGTATCCTATCCTATACTCTATACTATCCTATCCTATATCCTATCCTATCCTGCATCCTCTATCCTATACTCTATCCTATCCTCTGTCCTATCCTATCCTCTATCCTATCCTATCCTCTATCTTATCCTTTCCTCTATCCTATCCTATCCTCTATCCTATCCTATCCTCTATCCTATCCTATCCTCTATCATATCCTATTATCCTTCCTATCCTCTATCGGCTATCCTATCCTATCCTTTATCCCATCCTATCCTCTATCATATCCTATCATCCATCCTATCCTATCCTCTATCGTATCGTATCAACTATCCTATCCTATCCTCTATCCTATCCTATCCTCCAACCTACCCTATCGTCTATCATATCGTATCCTCTATCCTATCCTATCCTCTATCCTATAATGTCCTACATCCTATCCTATTATCTATCCTATATCCTATCCTATCCTCTATCCTATCCTATCCTCTATCCTATCCTATCCTCCATCCTATCCTATCCTCTATCCTATCCTATCATCCATCGTATCCTATCCTCTATCCTAACCTATCCCATCCTATTCTCTATCCTATATCCTATCCTATCCTCTATCCTATCTTATCCTCTATCCTATCCTATCCTGCATCCTCTGTCATATACTCTATCCTATCCTCTATTCTATCCTATCCTGTATCCTATCCTCTATAATATCCTATCCTCCATCCTATCCTATCCTATCCTCTATCCTATCCTCTATCCTCTCCTATCCTCCATCCTATCCTATCCTCTATCCTATCCTATCCTCTATCCTATCCTATCCTCTATCCTATCCTATCCTCCATCCTATGCTATCCTCTATCCTATCCTATCATCCATCGTATCCTCAATCGTCTATCCTACACTATCCTCTGTCATATCGTATCCTCTATCCTATCCTATCCTCTATCCTATAATATCCTATATCCTATCCTATTCTCTATCCTATATCCTATATTATTCTCTATCGTATACCCTATCCTATTCTGTATCCTATCCTATACTCTATACTATCCTATCCTCTATCCTATCCTATCCTGCATCCTCTATACTATACTCTATCCTATCCTCTGTCCTATCCTATCCTCTATCCTATCCTACCCTCTATTCTATCCTATCCTCTATCTAATCCTATCCTCTATCCTATCGTATCCTCTATCATATCCTATCATCCATCGCATATTCTATCGTCTATCCTATCCTATCCTCTATCCTATCCTATCCTCTATCCTACCCTATCCTCTATCATATCGTATCCTCTATCCTATCCTATCTTCTATCCTATAATGTCCTACATCCTATCCTATTATCTATCCTATATCCTATCCTATTCTCTATCCAATCCTATACTCTATACTATCCCATCCTCTGTCATGTCCTATCATCCATTCTATCCCATCCTATATCCTATCTTATCCTCTATCGTATCCTATCCTCCATCCTCTATCCTATCCCCACCTCTATTCCATCCTCTCCTCTATCCTATCCCCTCCTCTATTCCATCCTTTCCTCTATCCTGTCCTATCCTCTATCCTATCCTATCCTGTCCTCCATCCTATCCTATCCTCTATCCTATCCTATCCTCTATCCTATCCTATCCTCTATCATATCCTATCATCCATCCTATCCTATCCTCTATCCTAACCTATCCCATCCTATTCTCTATCCTATATGCTATCCTATCCTCTATCCTATCTTATCCTGTATCCTGTCCTATCCTCCATCCTCTATCATATACTCTATCCTATCCTCTATTCTATCCTATCCTCTATCCTATCCTCTATCCTATCCTATCCTCCATCCTATCCTATCCTATCCTCTATCCTATCCTCTATCCTCTCCTATCCTCCATCCTATCCTATCCTCTATCCTATCCTATCCTCTATCCTATCCTATCCTCTATCCTATCCTATCCTCTATCCTATCCTATCCTCTATCCTATCCTATCCTCTATCCAATCCTATCCTCAATCCTATCCTATCCTCCATCCTATCCTATCCTATCCTCTATCCTATCCTCTATCCTCTCCTATCCTCCATCCTATCCTATCCTCTATCCTATCCTATCCTCTATCATATCCTATCCTCTATCCTATCCTATCCTCTATCCTATCCTATCCTCTATCCTATCCAATCCTCTATCCAATCCTATCCTCAATCCTATCCTATCCTCTCTCATATCCTATTATCCTTCCTATCCTCTATCGTCTATCCTATCCTATCCTCTATCCTATCCTATCCTCCATCCTATCCTATCCTCTATCCTATCCTATCATCCATCGCATCCTCTATCCTCTATCCTATCCTATCCTCTATCCTATCCTATCCTCTAACCTATCCTATCCTCTATCCTATCCTATCCTCCATCCTATCCTATCCTATCCTCTATCCTATCCTCTATCCTCTCCTATCCTCCATCCTATCCTATCCTCTATCCTATCCTATCCTCTATCCTATCCTATCCTCTATCATATCCTATCATCCATCCTATCCTATCCTCTATCCTAACCTATCCCATCCTATTCTCTATCCTATATCCTATCCTATCCTCTATCCTATCTTATCCTCTATCCTGTCCTATCCTCCATCCTCTATCATATACTCTATCCTATCCTCTATTCTATCCTATCCTCTATCCTATCCTCTATCCTATCCTCTAACCTATCCTATCCTCTATCCTATCCTATCCTCCATCCTATCCTATCCTATCCTCTATCCTATCCTCTATCCTCTCCTATCCTCCATCCTATCCTATACTCTATCCTATCCTATCCTCTATCCTATCCTATCCTCTATCCAATCCTATCCTCAATCCTATCCTATCCTCTCTCATATCCTATTATCCTTCCTATCCTCTATCGTCTATCCTATCCTATCCTCTATTCTATCCTATCCTCTATCTAATCCTATCCTCTATCCTATCGTATCCTCTATCATATCCTATCATCCATCGCATATTCTATCGTCTATCCTATCCTATCCTCTATCCTATCCTATCCTCTATCCTACCCTATCCTCTATCATATCGTATCCTCTATCCTATCCTATCCTCTATCCTATAATGTCCTACATCCTATCCTATTATCTATCCTATATCCTATCCTATTCTCTATCCAATTCTATACTCTATACTATCCCATCCTCTGTCATGTCCTATCATCCATTCTATCCCATCCTATATCCTATCTTATCCTCTATCCTATCCTATCCTCCATCCTCTATCCTATCCCCACCTCTATTCCATCCTCTCCTCTATCCTATCCCCTCCTCTATTCCATCCTTTCCTCTATCCTGTCCTATCCTCTATCCTATCCTATCCTATCCTCCATCCTATCCTATCCTCTATCCTATCCTATCCTCTATCCTATCCTATCCTCTATCATATCCTATCATCCATCCTATCCTATCCTCTATCCTAACCTATCCCATCCTATTCTCTATCCTATATGCTATCCTATCCTCTATCCTATCTTATCCTCTATCCTGTCCTATCCTCCATCCTCTATCATATACTCTATCCTATCCTCTATTCTATCCTATCCTCTATCCTATCCTCTATCCTATCCTATCCTCCATCCTATCCTATCCTATCCTCTATCCTATCCTCTATCCTCTCCTATCCTCCATCCTATCCTATCCTCTATCCTATCCTATCCTCTATCCTATCCTATCCTCTATCCTATCCTATCCTCTATCCTATCCTATCCTCTATCCTATCCTATCCTCTATCCAATCCTATCCTCAATCCTATCCTATCCTCCATCCTATCCTATCCTATCCTCTATCCTATCCTCTATCCTCTCCTATCCTCCATCCTATCCTATCCTCTATCCTATCCTATCCTCTATCCTATCCTATCCTCTATCCTATCCTATCCTCTATCCTATCCTATCCTCTATCCTATCCTATCCTCTATCCAATCCTATCCTCAATCCTATCCTATCCTCTCTCATATCCTATTATCCTTCCTATCCTCTCTCATATCCTATTATCCTTCCTATCCTCTCTCATATCCTATTATCCTTCCTATCCTCTATCGTCTATCCTATCCTATCCTCTATCCTATCCTATCCTCCATCCTATCCTATCCTCTATCCTATCCTATTATCCGTCGCATCCTCTATCCTCTATCCTATCCTATCCTCTATCCTATCCTATCCTCTAACCTATCTTATCCTCTATCCTATCCTATTCTCCAGCCTCTATCCTATACTCTATCCTATCCTATCCTCTATCCTATCCTATCCTCTATCCTATCCTATCCTCTATCATATCCTATCATCCATCCTATCCTATCCTCTATCCTAACCTATCCCATCCTATTCTCTATCCTATATCCTATCCGATCCTCTATCCTATCTTATCCTCTATCCTGTCCTATCCTCCATCCTCTATCCTATCCTCTATTCTATCCTATCCTCTATCCTGTCCTCTATCCTATCCTCTATCCTATCCTCTAACCTATCCTATCCTCTATCCTATCCTATCCTCCATCCTATCCTATCCTATCCTCTATCCTATCCTCTATCCTCTCCTATCCTCCATCCTATCCTATCCTCTATCCTATCCTATCCTCTATCCTATCCTATCCTCTATCCTATCCTATCCTCTATCCTATCCTATCCTCTACCCTATCCTATCCTCTATCCAATCCTATCCTCAATCCTATCCTATCCTCTCTCATATCCTATTATCCTTCCTATCCTCTATCGTCTATCCTATCCTATCCTCTATCCTATCCTATCCTCCATCCTATCCTATCCTCTATCCTATCCTATCATCCATGGCATCCTCTATCCTCTATCCTATCCTATCCTCTATCCTATCCTATCCTCTAACCTGTCTTATCCTCTATCCTATCCTATTCTCCAGCCTCTATCCTATACTCTATCCTATCCTATCCTCTATCCTATCCTATCCTCTATTCTATCCTATCCTCTATCCTATCCTATCCTCTATCCTATCTTATCCTCCATCCTATCCTATCCTCTATCCTATCCTATCCTCTGTCATATCCTATCCTCCATCCTATCCTCTATCCTATCCTATCCTCTATCCTATCCTATCCTTTATCCTATCTTATCCTCTATCCTATCCTATCCTCAATCCTATCCTATCCTCTATCCTCCATCCTATCCTCTATCCTATCCTATCCTCTATCCTATCCTATCATCCATCGCATCCTCTATCGTCTATCCTATCCTATCCTCTGTCATATCGTATCCTCTATCCTATCCTATCCTCTATCCTATAATATCCTATATCCTATCCTATTATCTATCCTATATCCCATCCTATTCTCTATCCAATCCTATACCCTATACTATCCTATCCTCTGTCATATCCTATCATCCATCCTATTCTATCCTCTAACCTATCTTATCCTCTATCCTATCCTATTCTCCAGCCTCTATCCTATACTCTATCCTATCCTATCCTCTATCCTATCCTATCCTCCATCCTATCCTATCCTCTATCCTATCCTATCCTCTATCCTATCCTATCCTCTATCATATGGTATCGTCTATCCTATCCCTTCCTCTATAATCTATCCTATCTTTCTATCCGAATCCCATCCTATTCTCTATCCAATCCTATACTCTATACTATCCTATCCTCTGTCATAACCTATCATCCATCCTATCCTATCCTCTATTCTATCCTATCCTCTATCCTATCCTATCCTCTATCCTATCCTATCCTCCATCCTATCCTATTCTCTATCCTATCCTATCCTCTATCCTATCCTATCCTCTCTCATATCCTATTATCCTTCCTATCCTCTATCGTCTATCCTATCCTATCCTCTATCATATCCTATCCTATCCTCTATCCTATCCTATCCTCCATCCTCTATCCTATACTCTATCCTATACTCTATTGTATCCTATATTCTATCCTATCCTATCCTCTATTCTATCCTATCCTCTATCCTATCCTATCCTCCATCCTATCCTCTATCCTATCCTATCCTCCATCCTATCCTATCCTCTATCCTATCCTATCATCCATCGCATCCTCTATCGTCTATCCTATCCCATCCTCTGTCATATCGTATCCTCTATCCTATAATATCCTATATCCTATCCTATTATCTATCCTATATCCTATCCTATTCTCTATCCAATCCTATACTCTATCCTATCCTATCCTCCATCCTATCCTATCCTCTATCCTATCCTATCATCCATGGCATCCTCTATCCTCTATCCTATCCTATCCTCTATCCTATCCTATCCTCTAACCTGTCTTATCCTCTATCCTATCCTATTCTCCAGCCTCTATCCTATACTCTATCCTATCCTATCCTCTATCCTATCCTATCCTCTATTCTATCCTATCCTCTATCCTATCCTATCCTCTATCCTATCTTATCCTCCATCCTATCCTATCCTCTATCCTATCCTATCCTCTGTCATATCCTATCCTCCATCCTATCCTCTATCCTATCCTATCCTCTATCCTATCCTATCCTTTATCCTATCTTATCCTCTATCCTATCCTATCCTCAATCCTATCCTATCCTCTATCCTCCATCCTATCCTCTATCCTATCCTATCCTCTATCCTATCCTATCATCCATCGCATCCTCTATCGTCTATCCTATCCTATCCTCTGTCATATCGTATCCTCTATCCTATCCTATCCTCTATCCTATAATATCCTATATCCTATCCTATTATCTATCCTATATCCCATCCTATTCTCTATCCAATCCTATACCCTATACTATCCTATCCTCTGTCATATCCTATCATCCATCCTATCCTATCCTCTAACCTATCTTATCCTCTATCCTATCCTATTCTCCAGCCTCTATCCTATACTCTATCCTATCCTATCCTCTATCCTATCCTATCCTCCATCCTATCCTATCCTCTATCCTATCCTATCCTCTATCCTATCCTATCCTCTACCATATGGTATCGTCTATCCTATCCCTTCCTCTATAATCTATCCTATCTTTCTATCCGAATCCCATCCTATTCTCTATCCAATCCTATACTCTATACTATCCTATCCTCTGTCATAACCTATCATCCATCCTATCCTATCCTCTATTCTATCCTATCCTCTATCCTATCCTATCCTCTATCCTATCCTATCCTCCATCCTATCCTATTCTCTATCCTATCCTATCCTCTATCCTATCCTATCCTCTCTCATATCCTATTATCCTTCCTATCCTCTATCGTCTATCCTATCCTATCCTCTATCATATCCTATCCTATCCCCTATCCTATCCTATCCTCCATCCTCTATCCTATACTCTATCCTATACTCTATTGTATCCTATATTCTATCCTATCCTATCCTCTATTCTATCCTATCCTCTATCCTATCCTATCCTCCATCCTATCCTCTATCCTATCCTATCCTCCATCCTATCCTATCCTCTATCCTATCCTATCATCCATCGCATCCTCTATCGTCTATCCTATCCCATCCTCTGTCATATCGTATCCTCTATCCTATAATATCCTATATCCTATCCTATTATCTATCCTATATCCTATCCTATTCTCTATCCAATCCTATACTCTATCCTATAATATCCTATTTCCTATCCTATTATCTATCCTATATCCTATCCTATTCTCTATCCAAGCATATACTCTATACTATCCTATCCTCTATCCTATCCTATCCTCCATCCTATCCTATCCTCTATCCTATCCTATCCTCTATCCTATCCTATCCTCTATCCTATCCTATCCTCTATCCTATCCTATCCTCTATCCAATCCTATCCTCTATCCTATCCTCCATCCTACCCTATCCTCTATCATATCGTATCCTCTATCCTATCCTATCCTCTATCCTATAATGTCCTACATCCTATCCTATTATCTATCCTATATCCTATCCTATCCTCTATCCTATCCTATCCTCTATCCTATCCTATCCTCCATCCTATCCTATCCTCTATCCTATCCTATCCTCTATCCTATCCTATCCTCTATCCTACCCTAACCTCTATCATATCCTATCATCCATCGTATCCTATCCTCTATCCTAACCTATCCCATCCTATTCTCTATCCTATATCCTATCCTATCCTCTATCCTATCTTATCCTCTATCCTATCCTATCCTGCATCCTCTGTCATATACTCTATCCTATCCTCTATTCTATCCTATCCTGTATCCTATCCTCTATAATATCCTATTCTCTATCCTATCCTATCCGGTATCCTATCCTATCCTATCCTCTATCCGACCCTCTATTCTATCGTATCCTCTATCCAATC
Organism: Halictus rubicundus; assembly: GCF_050948215.1. Lineage (NCBI taxonomy): Eukaryota > Metazoa > Arthropoda > Insecta > Hymenoptera > Halictidae > Halictus > Halictus rubicundus. Next base: position 421,096 of record NW_027488678.1, on the reverse strand, counting down.
CTATCCTCTATCCTATCCTATCCTCTATCATATCCTATCATCCATCGCATATTCTATCGTCTATCCTATCCTATCCTCTATCCTATCCTATCCTCTATCCTACCCTATCCTCTATCATATCGTATCCTCTATCCTATCCTATCTTCTATCCTATAATGTCCTACATCCTATCCTATTATCTATCCTATATCCTATCCTATTCTCTATCCAATCCTATACTCTATACTATCCCATCCTCTGTCATGTCCTATCATCCATTCTATCCCATCCTATATCCTATCTTATCCTCTATCGTATCCTATCCTCCATCCTCTATCCTATCCCCACCTCTATTCCATCCTCTCCTCTATCCTATCCCCTCCTCTATTCCATCCTTTCCTCTATCCTGTAATATCCTCTATCCTAGCCTATCCTGTCCTCCATCCTATCCTATCCTCTATCCTATCCTATCCTCTATCCTATCCTATCCTCTATCATATCCTATCATCCATCCTATCCTATCCTCTATCCTAACCTATCCCATCCTATTCTCTATCCTATATGCTATCCTATCCTCTATCCTATCTTATCCTCTATCCTGTCCTATCCTTCATCCTCTATCATATACTCTATCCTATCCTCTATTCTATCCTATCCTCTATCCTATCCTCTATCCTATCCTATCCTCCATCCTATCCTATCCTATCCTCTATCCTATCCTCTATCCTCTCCTATCCTCCATCCTATCCTATCCTCTATCCTATCCTATCCTCTATCCTATCCTATCCTCTATCCTATCCTATCCTCTATCCTATCCTATCCTCTATCCTATCCTATCCTCTATCCTATCCTATCCTCTATCCAATCCTATCCTCAATCCTATCCTATCCTCCATCCTATCCTATCCTATCCTCTATCCTATCCTCTATCCTCTCCTATCCTCCATCCTATCCTATCCTCTATCCTATCCTATCCTCTATCATATCCTATCCTCTATCCTATCCTATCCTCTATCCTATCCTATCCTCTATCCTATCCTATCCTCTATCCAATCCTATCCTCAATCCTATCCTATCCTCTCTCATATCCTATTATCCTTCCTATCCTCTATCGTCTATCCTATCCTATCCTCTATCCTATCCTATCCTCCATCCTATCCTATCCTCTATCCTATCCTATCATCCATCGCATCCTCTATCCTCTATCCTATCCTATCCTCTATCCTATCCTATCCTCTAACCTATCTTATCCTCTATCCTATCCTATTCTCCAGCCTCTATCCTATACTCTATCCTATCCTATCCTCTATCCTATCCTATCCTCTATCCTATCCTATCCTCTATCCTATCCTATCCTCTATCCTATCCTATCCTCTATCCTATCCTATCCTCTATCATATCCTATCATCCATCCTATCCTATCCTCTATCCTAACCTATCCCATCCTATTCTCTATCCTATATCCTATCCTATCCTCTATCCTATCTTATCCTCTATCCTGTCCTATCCTCCATCCTCTATCATATACTCTATCCTATCCTCTATTCTATCCTATCCTCTATCCTATCCTCTATCCTATCCTCTAACCTATCCTATCCTCTATCCTATCCTATCCTCCATCCTATCCTATCCTATCCTCTATCCTATCCTCTATCCTATCCTCTATCCTCTCCTATCCTCCATCCTATCCTATCCTCTATCCTATCCTATCCTCTATCCTATCCTATCCTCTATCCAATCCTATCCTCAATCCTATCCTATCCTCTCTCATATCCTATTATCCTTCCTATCCTCTATCGTCTATCCTATCCTATCCTCTATTCTATCCTATCCTCTATCTAATCCTATCCTCTATCCTATCGTATCCTCTATCATATCCTATCATCCATCGCATATTCTATCGTCTATCCTATCCTATCCTCTATCCTATCCTATCCTCTATCCTACCCTATCCTCTATCATATCGTATCCTCTATCCTATCCTATCCTCTATCCTATAATGTCCTACATCCTATCCTATTATCTATCCTATATCCTATCCTATTCTCTATCCAATTCTATACTCTATACTATCCCATCCTCTGTCATGTCCTATCATCCATTCTATCCCATCCTATATCCTATCTTATCCTCTATCCTATCCTATCCTCCATCCTCTATCCTATCCCCACCTCTATTCCATCCTCTCCTCTATCCTATCCCCTCCTCTATTCCATCCTTTCCTCTATCCTGTCCTATCCTCTATCCTATCCTATCCTATCCTCCATCCTATCCTATCCTCTATCCTATCCTATCCTCTATCCTATCCTATCCTCTATCATATCCTATCATCCATCCTATCCTATCCTCTATCCTAACCCATCCCATCCTATTCTCTATCCTATATGCTATCCTATCCTCTATCCTATCTTATCCTCTATCCTGTCCTATCCTCCATCCTCTATCATATACTCTATCCTATCCTCTATTCTATCCTATCCTCTATCCTATCCTCTATCCTATCCTATCCTCCATCCTATCCTATCCTATCCTCTATCCTATCCTCTATCCTCTCCTATCCTCCATCCTATCCTATCCTCTATCCTATCCTATCCTCTATCCTATCCTATCCTCTATCCTATCCTATCCTCTATCCTATCCTATCCTCTATCCTATCCTATCCTCTATCCAATCCTATCCTCAATCCTATCCTATCCTCCATCCTATCCTATCCTATCCTCTATCCTATCCTCTATCCTCTCCTATCCTCCATCCTATCCTATCCTCTATCCTATCCTATCCTCTATCCTATCCTATCCTCTATCCTATCCTATCCTCTATCCTATCCTATCCTCTATCCTATCCTATCCTCTATCCAATCCTATCCTCAATCCTATCCTATCCTCTCTCATATCCTATTATCCTTCCTATCCTCTATCGTCTATCCTATCCTATCCTCTATCCTATCCTATCCTCCATCCTATCCTATCCTCTATCCTATCCTATCTTCCGTCGCATCCTCTATCCTCTATCCTATCCTATCCTCTATCCTATCCTATCCTCTAACCTATCTTATCCTCTATCCTATCCTATTCTCCAGCCTCTATCCTATACTCTATCCTATCCTATCCTCTATCCTATCCTATCCTCTATCCTATCCTATCCTCTATCATATCCTATCATCCATCCTATCCTATCCTCTATCCTAACCTATCCCATCCTATTCTCTATCCTATATCCTATCCTATCCTCTATCCTATCTTATCCTCTATCCTGTCCTATCCTCCATCCTCTATCCTATCCTCTATTCTATCCTATCCTCTATCCTATCCTCTATCCTATCCTCTATCCTATCCTCTAACCTATCCTATCCTCTATCCTATCCTATCCTCCATCCTATCCTATCCTATCCTCTATCCTATCCTCTATCCTCTCCTATCCTCCATCCTATCCTATCCTCTATCCTATCCTATCCTCTATCCTATCCTATCCTCTATCCTATCCTATCCTCTATCCTATCCTATCCTCTACCCTATCCTATCCTCTATCCAATCCTATCAATCCTATCCTATCCTCTCTCATATCCTATTATCCTTCCTATCCTCTATCGTCTATCCTATCCTATCCTCTATCCTATCCTATCCTCCATCCTATCCTATCCTCTATCCTATCCTATCATCCATGGCATCCTCTATCCTCTATCCTATCCTATCCTCTATCCTATCCTATCCTCTAACCTGTCTTATCCTCTATCCTATCCTATTCTCCAGCCTCTATCCTATACTCTATCCTATCCTATCCTCTATCCTATCCTATCCTCTATTCTATCCTATCCTCTATCCTATCCTATCCTCTATCCTATCTTATCCTCCATCCTATCCTATCCTCTATCCTATCCTATCCTCTGTCATATCCTATCCTCCATCCTATCCTCTATCCTATCCTATCCTCTATCCTATCCTATCCTTTATCCTATCTTATCCTCTATCCTATCCTATCCTCAATCCTATCCTATCCTCTATCCTCCATCCTATCCTCTATCCTATCCTATCCTCTATCCTATCCTATCATCCATCGTATCCTCTATCGTCTATCCTATCCTATCCTCTGTCATATCGTATCCTCTATCCTATCCTATCCTCTATCCTATAATATCCTATATCCTATCCTATTATCTATCCTATATCCCATCCTATTCTCTATCCAATCCTATACCCTATACTATCCTATCCTCTGTCATATCCTATCATCCATCCTATCCTATCCTCTAACCTATCTTATCCTCTATCCTATCCTATTCTCCAGCCTCTATCCTATACTCTATCCTATCCTATCCTCTATCCTATCCTATCCTCTATTCTATCCTATCCTCTATCCTATCCTATCCTCTATCCTATCCTATCCTCCATCCTATCCTATCCTCTATCCTATCCTATCCTCTATCCTATCCTATCCTCTATCATATGGTATCGTCTATCCTATCCCTTCCTCTATAATCTATCCTATCTTTCTATCCGAATCCCATCCTATTCTCTATCCAATCCTATACTCTATACTATCCTATCCTCTGTCATAACCTATCATCCATCCTATCCTATCCTCTATTCTATCCTATCCTCTATCCTATCCTATCCTCTATCCTATCCTATCCTCCATCCTATCCTATTCTCTATCCTATCCTATCCTCTATCCTATCCTATCCTCTCTCATATCCTATTATCCTTCCTATCCTCTATCGTCTATCCTATCCTATCCTCTATCATATCCTATCCTATCCTCTATCCTATCCTATCCTCCATCCTCTATCCTATACTCTATCCTATACACTATTGTATCCTATATTCTATCATATCCTATCCTCTATTCTATCCTATCCTCTATCCTATCCTATCCTCCATCCTATCCTCTATCCTATCCTATCCTCCATCCTATCCTATCCTCTATCCTATCCTATCATCCATCGCATCCTCTATCGTCTATCCTATCCCATCCTCTGTCATATCGTATCCTCTATCCTATAATATCCTATATCCTATCCTATTATCTATCCTATATCCTATCCTATTCTCTATCCAATCCTATACTCTATCCTATAATATCCTATTTCCTATCCTATTATCTATCCTATATCCTATCCTATTCTCTATCCAAGCATATACTCTATACTATCCTATCCTCTATCCTATCCTATCCTCCATCCTATCCTATCCTCTATCCTATCCTATCCTCAATCCTATCCTATCCTCTATCCTATCCTATCCTCTATCCTATCCTATCCTCTATCCAATCCTATCCTCTATCCTATCCTATAATCTCTCATATCCTATTATCCTTCCTATCCTCTATCTTCTATCCTATCCTATCCTCTGTCATATCCTATCATCCATCCTATCCTATCCTCTAACCTATCTTATCCTCTATCCTATCCTATTCTCCATCCTATCCTATCCTCTATTCTATCCTATCCTCTATCATATGGTATCGTCTATCCTATCCAGTCCTCTATAATCTATCCTATCTTTCTATCCGAATCCCATCCTATTCTCTATCCAATCCTATACTCTATACTATCCTATCCTCTGTCATAACCTATCATCCATCCTATCCTATCCTCTATTCTATCCTATCCTCTATCCCATCCTATCCTCTATCCTATCCTATCCTCCATCCTATCCTATCCTCTATCCAATCCTATCCTCTATCCTATCCTATCCTCTCTCATATCCTATTATCCTTCCTATTCTCTATCGTCTATCCTATCCTATCCTCTATTCTATCGTATCCTCTATCCTATCCTATCCTCCATCCTATCCTCTATCCTATCCTATCCTCCATCCTATCCTCTATCCTATCCTATCATCCATCGCATCCTCTATCGTCTATCCTATCCTATCCTCTGTCATATCGTATCCTCTATCCTATCCTATCCTCTATCCTATAATATCCTATATTCTATCCTATTATCTATCCTATATCCCATCCTATTCTCTATCCAATCCTATACCCTATACTATCCTATCCTCTGTCATATCCTATCATCCATCCTATCCTATCCTCTAACCTATATTATCCTCTATCCTATCCTATTCTCCAGCCTCTATCCTATACTCTATCCTATCCTATCCTCTATCCTATCCTATCCTTTATCCTATCTTATCCTCTATCCTATCCTATTCTCCAGCCTCTATCCTATACTCTATCCTATCCTATCCTCTATCCTATCCTATCCTCTATTCTACCCTATCCTCTATCCTGTCCTATCCTCTATCCTATCCTCTATCCTATCCTCTATCCTATCCTCTATCCTATCCTCTATCCTATCCTCTATCCTATCCTATCCTCTATCCTCAATCCTATCCTCTATCCTATCCTATCCTCTATCCTATCCTATCCTCTATCCTATCTTATCCTCCATCCTATCCTATCCTGTATCCTATCATATCCTCTATCCTATGTTATGCTCAACCCTATCCTATCCTCAATCCTATCCAATACTCCATCCTATCCTATCCTCTATCATATCCTATCCTCTATCCTATAATACCCCCTATCGTATCCAATCCTCTATAGTATCCTCTATCCTATCCTCTATCCTCTATCCTATCCTCTATCCTATCCTATCCTCTATCCTATGTTATGCTCAACCCTATCCTATCCTCAATCCTATCCTATACTCCATCCTATCCTATCTTCTATCATATCCTATCCTCTATCCTATAATATCCTCTATCCTATACAATCCTCTATCCGATCCAATCCTCTATCCTATCCTATCCTATCCTCTATCGTATCCTATCCTCTATCCTATCCTATCCTCTGTCCTATCCTATCCTCTATCCTATCCTACCCTCTATCCAATAATACCCCCTATCCCATCCAATCCTCTATCCTCTATCCTATCCTCTATCCTCTATCCTATCCACTATCCCATCCTAGCCAATCCTCTATCCTCTATCCTATCCTCTATCCTCTATCCTATCCACTATCCCATCCTATCCTCTATCGTATCCTATCCTCTATCCTGTCCTATCCTCTATCCTATCCTCTATCCTATCCTCTATCCTATCCTCTATCCTATCCTATCCTCTATCCTCAATCCTATCCTCTATCCTATCCTATCCTCTATCCTATCCTCTCCTCTATCCTATCTTATCCTCCATCCTATCCTATCCTCTATCCTATCATATCCTCTATCCTATGTTATGCTCAACCCTATCCTATCCTCAATCCTATCCAATACTCCATCCTATCCTATCCTCTATCATATCCTATCCTCTATCCTATAATAACCCCTATCGTAACCAATCCTCTATAGTATCCTCTATCCTATCCTCTATCCTCTATCCTATCCTCTATCCTATCCTATCCTCTATCCTATGTTATGCTCAACCCTATCCTATCCTCAATCCTATCCTATACTCCATCCTATCCTATCCTCTGTCATATCCTATCCTCTATCCTATAATACCCCCTATCGTATCCAATCCTCTATAGTATCCTCTATCCTATCCTCTATCCTCTATCCTATCCTCTATCCCATCCTATCCTCTATCCCATCCTATCCTCTATCCTATCCTATACTCTATCCTATCCTATCCTCTATCCTATCCTATCCTGTATCCTATGTCATGCGCAACCCTATCCTATCCGCAATCCTATCCTATACTCCATCCTATCCTATCCTCTATCATATCCTATCCTCTATCCTATAATATCCTCTATCCAATACAATCCTCTATCCGATCCAATCCTCTATCATATCCGATCCTATCCTCTATCGTATCCTATCCTCTATCCTATCCAATCCTATATCCTATCCTATCCGCTATCCTATCCTACCCTCTATCCTATAATACCCCCTTTCCTATCCAATCCTTTATCCTATCCTCTATCCTATCCTCTATCCTCTATCCTTTCCTCTATCCCATCCTATCCTCTATCCTATCCTATCTTCTATCCTATCCTATCCTCTATACTATCCTATCCTCTGTCCTATCCTATCCTCTATCCTATCCTATCCTCTATCGTCTCCAGTCCTCTATCCTATCCAATCACCTATCCTATCCTCTATCGTCTCCTATACTCTATCCTATCCAATCCCCTACCCTATTCTCTATCCTATCCTATCCTATTCTCTATACTATCCTATCCTCTGTCCTATCCTATCCTATATCCTATCCTATCCTCTATCCTATGTTATGCTCAACCCTATCCTATCCTCAATCCTATCCTATACTCCATCCTATCCTCCCCTCTATCCTATCCAATCCTATATCCTATCCTATCCGCTATACTATCCTACCCTCTATCCTCTAATACCCCCTATCCTATCCAATCCTCTATCCTATCCTCAATCCTATCCTCTATCCTCTATCCTATCCTCTATCCCATCCTATCCTCTATCCTATAATACCCCCTATCCTATCCAATCCTCTATCCTCTATCCTATCCTCTATCCTCTATCCTATCCACTATCCCATCCTATCCAATCCTCTATCCTCTATCCTATCCTCTATCCTCTATCCTATCCACTATCCCATCCTATCCTCTATCGTATCCTATCCTCTATCCTGTCCTATCCTCTATCCTATCCTCTATCCTACCCTCTATCCTATCCTCTATCCTATCCTCTATCCTATCCTATCCTCTATCCTCAATCCTATCCTCTATCCTATCCTATCCTCTATCCTATCCTATCCTCTATCCTATCTTATCCTCCATCGTATCCTATCCTCTATCATATCCTATCCTCTATCCCATAATACCCCCTATCGTATCCAATCCTCTATCGTATCCTCTATCCTATCCCCTATCCTCTATCCTATCCTCTATCCCATCCTATCCTCTATCCCATCCTATCCTCTATCCTATCCTATACTCTATCCTATCCTATCCTCTATCCTATCCTATCCTCTATCCTATGTCATGCTCAACCCTATCCTATCCGCAATCCTATCCTATACTCCATCCTATCCTATCCTCTATCATATCCTATCCTCTATCCTATAATATCCTCTATCCAATACAATCCTCTATCCGATCCAATCCTCTATCATATCCGATCCTATCCTCTATCGTATCCTATCCTCTATCCTATCCAATCCTATATCCTATCCTATCCGCTATCCTATCCAATCCTCTATCCTATCCTCTATCCTATCCTCTATCCTCTATCCTTTCCTCTATCCCATCCTATCCTCTATCCTATCCTATCCTCTATCGTCTCCAGTCCTCTATCCTATCCAATCACCTATCCTATCCTCTATCGTCTCCTATCCTCTATCCTATCCAATCCCCTACCCTATTCTCTATCCTATCCTATCCTATTCTCTATACTATCCTATCCTCTGTCCTATCCTATCCTCTATCCTATCCTATCCTCTATCGTCTCCAGTCCTCTATCCTATCCAATCACCTATCCTATCCTCTATCGTCTCCTATACTCTATCCTATCCAATCCCCTACCCTATTCTCTATCCTATCCTATCCTATCCTCTATCCTATCTTATCCTCCATCCTATCCTATCCTCTATCCTATCATATCCTCTATCCTATGTTATGCTCAACCCTATCCTATCCTCAATCCTATCCAATACTCCATCCTATCCTATCCTCTATCATATCCTATCCTCTATCCTATAATACCCCCTATCGTATCCAATCCTCTATAGTATCCTCTATCCTATCCTCTATCCTCTATCCTATCCTCTATCCTATCCTATCCTCTATCCTATGTTATGCTCAACCCTATCCTATCCTCAATCCTATCCTATACTCCATCCTATCCTATCCTCTATCATATCCTATCCTCTATCCCATAATACCCCCTATCGTATCCAATCCTCTATCGTATCCTCTATCCTATCCCCTATCCTCTATCCTATCCTCTATCCCATCCTATCCTCTATCCCATCCTATCCTCTATCCTATCCTATACTCTATCCTATCCTATCCTCTATCCTATCCTATCCTCTATCCTATGTCATGCTCAACCCTATCCTATCCGCAATCCTATCCTATACTCCATCCTATCCTATCCTCTATCATATCCTATCCTCTATCCTATAATATCCTCTATCCAATACAATCCTCTATCCGATCCAATCCTCTATCATATCCGATCCTATCCTCTATCGTATCCTATCCTCTATCCTATCCAATCCTATATCCTATCCTATCCGCTATCCTATCCAATCCTCTATCCTATCCTCTATCCTATCCTCTATCCTCTATCCTATCCTATCCTCTATCGTCTCCAGTCCTCTATCCTATCCAATCACCTATCCTATCCTCTATCGTCTCCTATCCTCTATCCTATCCAATCCCCTACCCTATTCTCTATCCTATCCTATCCTATTCTCTATACTATCCTATCCTCTGTCCTATCCTATCCTCTATCCTATCCTATCCTCTATCGTCTCCAGTCCTCTATCCTATCCAATCACCTATCCTATCCTCTATCGTCTCCTATACTCTATCCTATCCAATCCCCTACCCTATTCTCTATCCTATCCTATCCTATTCTCTATACTATCCTATCCTCTGTCCTATCCTATCCTCTATCATATCCTATCCTCTATCCTATGTTATGCTCAACCCTATCCTATCCTCAATCCTATCCTATACTCCATCCTATCCTATCCTCTATCATATTCTATCCTCTATCCTATAATATCCTCTATCCTATACAATCCTCTATCCGATCCAATCCTCTAACCTATCCTATCCTATCCTCTATCGTATCCTATCCTCTATCCTATCCTATCCTCTGTCCTATCCTATCCTCTATCCTATCCAATCACCTATCCCATCCTCTATCGTCTCCTATCCTCTATCCTATCCAATCCCCTATCCTATTCTCTATCCCATCCTATCCTATCCTCTAACGTATCCTATCATCTATCCTATCCAATCCAATATCCTATCCTATCCGCTATCCTATCCTACCCTCTATACTATAATACCCCCTATCCTATCCTATCCTGTATCCTATCCTATCCTCTATCCTATCCTATCCTCTATCCTATCCTATCCTCTATCCTATAATATCCTCTATCCTATCCTACCCTCTATCCTATAATACCCCCTATCCTATACAATCCTCTATCCGATCCAATCCTCTATCCTATCCTATCCTATCCTCTATCGTATCCTATCCTCTATCCTATCCAATCCTATATCCTATCCTATCCGCTATCCTATCCTACCCTCTATCCTATAATACCCCCTATCTTATCCAATCCTTTATCCTATCCTCTATCCTATCCTCTATCCTCTATCCTATCCTCTATCCCATCCTATCCTCTATCCTATCCTATCCTCAATCCTATCCTATCCTCTATACTATCCTATCCTCTGTCCTTTCCTATCCTCTATCCTATCCTATCCTCTATCGTCTGCAGTCCTCTATCCTATCCAATCACCTATGCTATCCTCTATCGTCTCCTATCCTCTATCCTATCCAATCCCCTACCCTATTCTCTATCCTATCAAATCCTATTCTCTATACTATCCTATCCTCTGTCCTATCCTATCCTATATCCTATCCTATCCTCTATCCTATGTTATGCTCAACCCTATCCTATCCTCAATCCTATCCTATACTCCATCCTATCCTCTCCTCTATCCTATCCAATCCTATATCCTATCCTATCCGCTATACTATCCTACCCTCTATCCTCTAATACCCCCTATCCTATCCAATCCTCTATCCTATCCTCAATCCTATCCTCTATCCTCTATCCTATCCTCTATCCCATCCTATCCTCTATCCTATAATACCCCCTATCCTATCCAATCCTCTATCCTCTATCCTATCCTCTATCCTCTATCCTATCCACTATCCCATCCTATCCAATCCTCTATCCTCTCTCCTATCCTCCTTCCTCTATCCTATCCACTATCCCATCCTATCCTCTATCGTATCCTATCCTCTATCCTGTCCTATCCTCTATCCTATCCTCTATCCTACCCTCTATCCTATCCTCTATCCTATCCTCTATCCTATCCTATCCTCTATCCTCAATCCTATCCTCTATCCTATCCTATCCTCTATCCTATCCTATCCTCTATCCTATCTTATCCTCCATCCTATCCTATCCTCTATCCTATCATATCCTCTATCCTATGTTATGCTCAACCCTATCCTATCCTCAATCCTATCCAATACTCCATCCTATCCTATCCTCTATCATATCCTATCCTCTATCCTATAATACCCCCTATCGTATCCAATCCTCTATAGTATCCTCTATCCTATCCTCTATCCTCTATCCTATCCTCTATCCTATCCTATCCTCTATCCTATGTTATGCTCAACCCTATCCTATCCTCAATCCTATCCTATACTCCATCCTATCCTATCCTCTATCATATCCTATCCTCTATCCTATAATACCCCCTATCGTATCCAATCCTCTATAGTATCCTCTATCCTATCCTCTATCCTATCCTATTCTCAATCCTATCCTATCCTCAATCCAATCCTACCCTCAATCCTATCCTATCCTCCATCCTATCCTATCCTCAATCCTATCCCCTATCGTATCCTATCCTCTATCCTATCTTATCCTGTATCATATCCTATCATCCATCCTATCCTCTATCGTCTATCCTACCCTATCCTCCATCCTATCCTATCCTCTATCCTATCCTATCCCAAATCCTATCCTATCCTCTCCTCTATCCTATCCTATCCTCCATCCTATCCTATCCTCCATCCTATCCTATCCTCTATCCTATCCTATTCCAAATCCTATCCTATCCTCTCCTCTATCCTATCCTATCCTCCATCCTATCCTATCCTCCATCCTACCATATCCTCTATCATATCGTATCCGCTATCCTATCCTATCCTCTATTATCTATCGTATCTATCTATCCCAATCCTATCCTATTCTCTATCCAATCCTATACTCTAAACTATCCTATCCTCTGTCATATCCTATCATCCATCCTATTCTATCCTCTATCCTATCTCATCCTCTATCCTATCCTATCCTCCATCCTCTACCCTATACTCTATCCTATCCTATCCTCTATCCTATCCTATCCTCCATTCTATCCTATCCTCTATCCTATCCTATCCTCTATCCTATCCTATCCTCCATCCTATCCTATCCTCTATCCTATCCTATTCCCTATCCTATCCTATTCTCTATCCTATAATATCCTCTATCCTATCCACTCCTCCATCCAATCATCTATCCTATCCTCTATCCTATCCTATCCTCAATCATATCCTATCCTCTATCCTATCCTATCCTCTATCCTATCCTAACCTCTATCCTATCCTATCCTCTATCCTATCCTATCCTCTATCCTATCCTATCCTCTATCCTATCCTATTCTCTATCCTATCCTATTCTCTATCCTCTATCGTATCCTTGTCCTTAATCCAATCCTATCCTCTATCCTTTCCTATCATGTATCCTATCCTATCCTCTATCCAATAATATCCTCCATCCTATTCTATCCGCTATCCAATCCTATTTTCAATCCTATCCTATCCTCTATCCTATCCTATCATCTATCCCATCCTCTATCCTATCCTATCCAATATCCTATCCTATTCTCTACCCTATATCCTATCCTATTCTCTATCCTATATCCTATTCTATTCTGTACCCTATCCTATACTCTATACTACCCTATCCTCTATCCTATCCTATCCTGCAATCCTATCCAGTCCTCTATCCAATCCTACCCTCAATCCTATCCTATCCTCCATCCTATCCTATCCTTAATCCTATCGTATTCACTATCCTATCCTATCCTCTACCATATCCTATCATTCATCCTATCCTCTATCCTTTATCCTATCCTATCCTCTATCCTATCCTATCCTCTATCCTATCCTATCCTCCATCCTATCCTTTCCTCTATCCTATCCTATCCCCTAACCTATCCTCTATAATATCGTATACCCTATCCTATCCTATCCTCTATCCTATAATATCCTCTATCCGATCCAATCCCATATCATATCGTATCCTCTATCCTATAATATCCTATTCCTATCCTATTATCTATCCTATATCCTATCCTATTCTCTATCCAATCCTATACTCTATCCTATAATATCCTATATCCTATCCTATTATCTATCTTATATCCTATCCTATTGTCTATCCAAACCTATACTCTATACTATCCTATCCTCTGTCATATCCTATCATCCTACCTATCCTATCCTCTATCCTATCTTATCATCTATCTTATCCTATCCTCTATCCTATGCTATCCTCTATTCTATCCTATCCTCTATCCTATCCTATCCTCAATCCTATCCTATCCTCTATCCTATCCTATCCTCCATCCTACCCTATCCTCTATCATATCGTATCCTCTATCCTATCCTATCCTCTATTATCTATCCTATCTATCTATCCCAATCCTATCCTATTCTCTATCCAATCCTATACTCTATACTATCCTATCCTCTGTCATATCCTATCATCCATCCTATCCTATCCTCTATCCTATCTTATCATCTATCTTATCCTATCCTCTATCCTATCCTATTATCTATCCTATATTCCATCCTATTCTCTATCCAATCCTATACCCTATACTATCCTATCCTCTGTCATATCCTATCATCCATCCTATCCTATGCTCTATCCTATCTTATCCTCTCTCCTATCCTATTCTCCAGCATCTATCCCATACTCTATCCTATCCTATCCTCTTTCCTATCCTATCCTCTATTCTATCCTATCCTCTATCCTATCCTATCCTCTATCCTATCCTATCCTATCCTCTATCCTATCCTATCCTATCCTCTATCCTATCCTATCCTCTATCCTATCCTATCATCCATCGCATCCTCAATCGTCTATCCTATACTTTCCTCTGTCATATCGTATCCTCTATCCTATCCTATCCTCTATCCTATAATATCCTATATCGTATCCTATTCTCTATCCTATATCCTATATTATTCTCTATCCTATATCCTATCCTATTCTGTATCCTATCCTATCCTCTATCCTATCCTATCCTCTATCCCATCCTATCCTCTATCCTATCCTATCCTCTATCCTATCCTATCCTATCCTCTATCCTATCCTATCCTCTATCCTATCCTATCCTCCATCCCATCCTATCCTCTATCCTATCGTATCCTCTATAATATCGTATCCTCTATCCTATCCTATCCAATCCCCTATCGTATCCTCTATCCTATCCTATCCTCCATCCTATCCTATCCTCTATCTTATCCTATCCTCTATCCTATCCTAACCTCTATCCTATCCTATCCTCTATCCTATCCTATCCTCTATCCTATCCTATCCTCTATCCTATCCTATCCTCTATCCTATCCTATTCTCTATCCTCTATCGTATCCTTGTCCTTAATCCAATCCTATCCTCTATCCTTTCCTATCATGTATCCTATCCTATCCTCTATCCAATAATATCCTCCATCCTATTCTATCCGCTATCCAATCCTATTTTCAATCCTATCCTATCCTCTATCCTATCCTATCTTCTATCCCATCCTCTATCCTATCCTATCCAATATCCTATCCTATTCTCTACCCTATATCCTATCCTATTCTCTATCCTATATCCTACTCTATTCTGTACCCTATCCTATACTCTATACTACCCTATCCTCTATCCTATCCTATCCTGCAATCCTATCCAGTCCTCTATCCAATCCTACCCTCAATCCTATCCTATCCTCCATCCTATCCTATCCTTAATCCTATCGTATTCACTATCCTATCCTATCCTCTACCATATCCTATCATTCATCCTATCCTCTATCCTTTATCCTATCCTATCCTCTATCCTATCCTATCCTCTATCCTATCCTATCCTCCATCCTATCCTTTCCTCTATCCTATCCTATCCCCTAACCTATCCTCTATAATATCGTATACCCTATCCTATCCTATCCTCTATCCTATAATATCCTCTATCCGATCCAATCCCATATCATATCGTATCCTCTATCCTATAATATCCTATTCCTATCCTATTATCTATCCTATATCCTATCCTATTCTCTATCCAATCCTATACTCTATCCTATAATATCCTATATCCTATCCTATTATCTATCTTATATCCTATCCTATTGTCTATCCAAACCTATACTCTATACTATCCTATCCTCTGTCATATCCTATCATCCTACCTATCCTATCCTCTATCCTATCTTATCATCTATCTTATCCTATCCTCTATCCTATGCTATCCTCTATTCTATCCTATCCTCTATCCTATCCTATCCTCAATCCTATCCTATCCTCTATCCTATCCTATCCTCCATCCTACCCTATCCTCTATCCTATCTTATCCTCTATCCTATCCTATCCTTCATCCACTATCCCAAACTCTATCCTATCCTATCCTCTATCCTATCCCATGCTCTATTCCATCCTCTCCTCTATCCTATCCTATCCTCCATCCTACCCTATCCTCTATCATATCGTATCCTCTATCCTATCCTATCCTCTATCCTATAATATCCTATATTCTATCCTATTATCTATCCTATATCCTATCCTATTCTCTATCCAATCCTATACTCTGTACTATCATATCCTCTGTCATATCCTATCCTGCATCCTCTATCCTATACTCTATCCTATCCTCTGTCCTATCCTATCCTCTATCCTATCCTATCCTCTATCTTATCCTTTCCTCTATCCTATCCTATCCTCTATCCTATCCTATCCTCTATCCTATCCTATCCTCTATCATATCCTATTATCCTTCGTATCCTCTATCGGCTATCCTATCCTATCCTTTATCCCATCCTATCCTCTATCATATCCTATCCTCCATCCTATCCTATCCTCTATCCTATCCTATCCTCTATCCTATCCTATCCTCTATCCTACCCTATCCTCTATCATATCCTATCATCCATCGTATCCTATCCTCTATCCTAACCTATCCCATCCTATTCGCTATCCTATATCCTATCCTATCCTCTATCCTATCTTATCCTCTATCCTATCCTATCCTGCATCCTCTGTCATATACTCTATCCTATCCTCTATTCTATCCTATCCTGTATCCTATCCTCTATCCTATCCTATCCTCCATCCTATCCTATCCTATCCTCTATCCTATCCTCTATCCTCTCCTATCCTCCATCCTATCCTATCCTCTATCCTATCCTATCCTCTATCCTATCCTATCCTCTATCCTATCCTATCCTCCATCCTATCCTATCCTCTATCCTATCCTATCCTCTATCCTATCCTATCCTCTAACCTATCTTATCCTCTATCCTATCCTATTCTCCAGCCTCTATCCTATACTCTATCCTATCCTATCCTCTATCCTATCCTATCCTCTATCCTATCCTATCCTCTATCATATCCTATCATCCATCCTATCCTATCCTCTATCCTAACCTATCCCATCCTATTCTCTATCCTATATCCTATCCTATCCTCTATCCTATCTTATCCTCTATCCTGTCCTATCCTCCATCCTCTATCATATACTCTATCCTATCCTCTATTCTATCCTATCCTCTATCCTATCCTCTATCCTATCCTCTAACCTATCCTATCCTCTATCCTATCCTATCCTCCATCCTATCCTATCCTATCCTCTATCCTATCCTCTATCCTCTCCTATCCTCCATCCTATCCTATCCTCTATCCTATCCTATCCTCTATCCTATCCTATCCTCTATCCTATCCTATCCTCTATCCTATCCTATCCTCTACCCTATCCTATCCTCTATCCAATCCTATCCTCAATCCTATCCTATCCTCTCTCATATCCTATTATCCTTCCTATCCTCTATCCTCTATCCTATCCTATCCTCTATCCTATCCTATCCTCCATCCTATCCTATCCTCTATCCTATCCTATCATCCATCGCATCCTCTATCCTCTATCCTATCCTATCCTCTATCCTATCCTATCCTCTAACCTATCTTATCCTCTATCCTATCCTATTCTCCAGCCTCTATCCTATACTCTATCCTATCCTATCCTCTATCCTATCCTATCCTCTATCCTATCCTATCCTCTATCCTATCCTATCCTCTATCCTATCCTATCCTCTATCCAATCCTATCCTCAATCCTATCCTATCCTCTCTCATATCCTATTATCCTTCCTATCCTCTATCGTCTATCCTATCCTATCCTCTATCCTATCCTATCCTCCATCCTATCCTATCCTCTATCCTATCCTATCATCCATCGCATCCTCTATCCTCTATCCTATCCTATCCTCTATCCTATCCTATCCTCTAACCTATCTTATCCTCTATCCTATCCTATTCTCCAGCCTCTATCCTATACTCTATCCTATCCTATCCTCTATCCTATCCTATCCTCTATCCTATCCTATCCTCTATCATATCCTATCATCCATCCTATCCTATCCTCTATCCTAACCTATCCCATCCTATTCTCTATCCTATATCCTATCCTATCCTCTATCCTATCTTATCCTCTATCCTGTCCTATCCTCCATCCTCTATCATATACTCTATCCTATCCTCTATTCTATCCTATCCTCTATCCTATCCTCTATCCTATCCTCTAACCTATCCTATCCTCTATCCTATCCTATCCTCCATCCTATCCTATCCTATCCTCTATCCTATCCTCTATCCTCTCCTATCCTCCATCCTATCCTATCCTCTATCCTATCCTATCCTCTATCCTATCCTATCCTCTATCCTATCCTATCCTCTATCCTATCCTATCCTCTACCCTATCCTATCCTCTATCCAATCCTATCCTCAATCCTATCCTATCCTCTCTCATATCCTATTATCCTTCCTATCCTCTATCCTCTATCCTATCCTATCCTCTATCCTATCCTATCCTCCATCCTATCCTATCCTCTATCCTATCCTATCATCCATCGCATCCTCTATCCTCTATCCTATCCTATCCTCTATCCTATCCTATCCTCTAACCTATCTTATCCTCTATCCTATCCTATTCTCCAGCCTCTATCCTATACTCTATCCTATCCTATCCTCTATCCTATCCTATCCTCTATTCTATCCTATCCTCTATCCTATCCTATCCTCTATCCTATCTTATCCTCCATCCTATCCTATCCTCTATCCTATCCTATCCTCTGTCATATCCTATCCTCCATCCTATCCTCTATCCTATCCTATCCTCTATCCTATCCTATCCTTTATCCTATCTTATCCTCTATCCTATCCTATCCTCAATCCTATCCTATCCTCTATCCTCCATCCTATCGTCTATCCTATCCTATCCTCTATCCTATCCTATCATCCATCGCATCCTCTATCGTCTATCCTATCCTATCCTCTGTCATATCGTATCCTCTATCCTATCCTATCCTCTATCATATGGTATCGTCTATCCTATCCCTTCCTCTATAATCTATCCTATCTTTCTATCCGAATCCCATCCTATTCTCTATCCAATCCTATACTCTATACTATCCTATCCTCTGTCATAACCTATCATCCATCCTATCCTATCCTCTATTCTATCCTATCCTCTATCCTATCCTATCCTCTATCCTATCCTATCCATCATCCTATCCTATTCTCTATCCTATCCTATCCTCTATCCTATCCTATCCTCTCTCATATCCTATTATCCTTCCTATCCTCTATCGTCTATCCTATCCTATCCTCTATCATATCCTATCCTATCCTCTATCCTATCCTATCCTCCATCCTCTATCCTATACTCTATCCTATACTCTATTGTATCCTATATTCTATCCTATCCTATCCTCTATTCTATCCTATCCTCTATCCTATCCTATCCTCCATCCTATCCTCTATCCTATCCTATCCTCCATCCTATCCTATTCTCTATCCAATCCTATACTCTATCCTATAATATCCTATTTCCTATCCTATTATCTATCCTATATCCTATCCTATTCTCTATCCAAGCATATACTCTATACTATCCTATCCTCTATCCTATCCTATCCTCCATCCTATCCTATCCTCTATCCTATCCTATCCTCTATCCTATCCTATCCTCTATCCTATCCTATCCTCTATCCTATCCTATCCTCTATCCAATCCTATCCTCTATCCTATCCTATCCTCTCTCATATCCTATTATCCTTCCTATCCTCTATCTTCTATCCTATCCTATCCTCTGTCATATCCTATCATGCATCCTATCCTATCCTCTAACCTATCTTATCCTCTATCCTATCCTATTCTCCATCCTATCCTATCCTCTATTCTATCCTATCCTCTATCATATGGTATCGTCTATCCTATCCCTTCCTCTATAATCTATCCTATCTTTCTATCCGAATCCCATCCTATTCTCTATCCAATCCTATACTCTATACTATCCTATCCTCTGTCATAACCTATCATCCATCCTATCCTATCCTCTATTCTATCCTATCCTCTATCCTATCCTATCCTCCATCCTATCCTATCCTCTATCCAATCCTATCCTCTATCCTATCCTATCCTCTCTCATATCCTATTATCCTTCCTATTCTCTATCGTCTATCCTATCCTATCCTCTATTCTATCGTATCCTCTATCCTATCCTATCCTCCATCCTATCCTCTATCCTATCCTATCCTCCATCCTATCCTCTATCCTATCCTAACCTCTATCCTATCCTATCATCCATCGCATCCTCTATCGTCTATCCTATCCTATCCTCTGTCATATCGTATCCTCTATCCTATCCTATCCTCTATCCTATAATATCCTATATTCTATCCTATTATCTATCCCAATCCCATCCTATCCTCTATCCTATCCTATCCTCTATCATATCGTATCCTCTATCCTATCCTATCCTCTATTCTATCCTATGCTCTATCCTATCCTATCCTCTATCGTATCCTGTCCTCTATCCTATCCAATCCTCTATCCTATCCTTTATCCTATCCTATCCTCAATCCTATCCCATCCTCAGTCCTATCCTATCCTCTATCCTATCCCATCCTCTTTCCTATCCTATTCTCTATCCTAACCTATCCTCTACCCTATCCCATCCTCAATCCTATCCTATCCTCTATCCTATCCTATCCTCTATCCTATCCTTTTCTCTATCCTATCCTATCCACTATCCTATCCTCTATCCTATCCTATCCTCTATCCTATCCTATCCTATCCTCTATCCTATCCTATCCTATCCTCTATCCTATCCTATCCTCTATCCTATCCTATCCTATCCTATCCTATCCTATCCTCTATCCTATCCTATCCTATCCTCTATCCTATCCTATCCTATCCTCTATCCTATCCTATCCTACCCTCTAATCCATCCTCTCCTCTATCCTATCCTATCCTCCATCCTACCATATCCTCTATGATATCGTATCCTCTATCCTATCCTATCCTCTATTATCTATCCTATCCTATCCTCTATCCTATCCCATCCTCAATCCTATCCTATCCTCTAACCTATCCTATCCTCTATCCTATCCTTTTCTCTATTATATCCTATCCACTATCCTATCCTCTATCCTATCCTATCCTCTATCCTATCCTATCCTATCCTCTATCCTATCCTATCCTATCCTCTATCCTATCCTATCCTATCCTATCCTCTATCCTATCCCATCCTCTTTCCTATCCTATTCTCTATCCTAACCTATCCTCTATCCTATCCTATCCTCTATCCTATCCTATCCTATCCTCTATCCTATCCTATCCTATCCTCTATCCTATCCTATCCTCTATCCTATCCTATCCTATCCTATCCTATCCTCTATCCTATCCTATCCTATCCTCTATCCTATCCTATCCTATCCTCTAATCCATCCTCTCCTCTATCCTATCCTATCCTCCATCCTATCCTATCCTCTGTCATATCCTATCCTCCATCCTATCCTATCCTCTATCATATCGTATCCTCTATCCTATCCTATCCTCTATTCTATCCTATCCTCTATCCTATCCTATCCTCTATCCTATCCTATCCTTCATCCTATCCTATCCTCTATCCTATCCTATCCTCTATCCTATCCTATCCTCTATCCTATCCTATCCTCTATCAAATCCTATACTCTATACTATCCCATCCTCTGTCATGTGCTATTATCCATCCTATCCCATCCTCTATCCTATCCTATCCTCCATCCTCTATCCCATACTCTATCCTAACCTATCCTCTATCCTATCCTATCCTCTATCCTATCCTTTCCTCTATCCTATCCTATCCTCTATCCTATCCTTTCCTCTATCCTATCCTATCCTCTATCCTATCCTATCCTTTATCCTATCCTATCCACTATCCTATCCTCTATCCTATCCTATCCTCTATCCTATCCTATCCTCTATCCTATCCTATCCTCTATCCTATCCTTTCCTCTATCCTATCCTATCCTCTATCCTATCCTTTCCTCTATCCTATCCTATCCTCTATCCTATCCTATCCTCTATCCTATCCTATCCACTATCCTATCCTCTATCCTATCCTATCCTCTATCCTATCCTATCCCCTATCCTATCCTATCCTCTATCCTATCCTATCCTCTATCCTATCCTATCCTCTATCCTATCCTATCCTCTATCCTATCCTATCCTCTATCCTATCCTCTATCCTATCCTATCCTCTATCCTATCCTATCCTCTATCCTATCCTATCCTCTATCCTACCCTATCCTCTATCCTATCCTCTATCCTATCCTCTATCCTATCCTATCCTATCCTCTATCCTATCCTATCCTCTATCCTATCCAATCCTCTATCCTATCCTATCCTCTATCCTATCCTATCCTATCCTCTATCCTATCCTATCCTATCCTCTATCCTATCCTATCCTCTATCCTATCCTATCCTATCCTATCCTATCCTCTATCCTATCCTATCCTATCCTCTATCCTATCCTATCCTATCCTCTAATCCATCCTCTCCTCTATCCTATCCTATCCTCCATCCTACCATATCCTCTATGATATCGTATCCTCTATCCTATCCTATCCTCTATTATCTATCCTATCCTATCCTCTATCCTATCCCATCCTCAATCCTATCCTATCCTCTATCCTATCCTATCCTCTATCCTATCCTTTTCTCTATTATATCCTATCCACTATCCTATCCTCTATCCTATCCTATCCTCTATCCTATCCTATCCTATCCTCTATCCTATCCTATCCTATCCTCTATCCTATCCTATCCTATCCTATCCTCTATCCTATCCCATCCTCTTTCCTATCCTATTCTCTATCCTAACCTATCCTCTATCCTATCCTATCCTCTATCGTACCCTGTCCTGTACCCTATCCAATCCCCTACCCTATCCAATCCCCTACCCTATCGTGTATCCTTTCCTATCCTCTATCCTATCGTCTATCCTATCCTATCCTCTATCCTATCCCATCCTCAATCCTATCCTATCCTCTATCCTATCCTATCCTCTATCCTATCCTTTTCTCTATCCTATCCTATCCACTATCCTATCCTCTATCCTATCCTATCCTCTATCCTATCCTCTATCCTATCCTATCCTCAATAATATCCCATCCTCAGTCCTATCCTATCCTCTATCCTATCCTATCCTCTTTCCTACCCTATTCTCTATCCTATCCTATCCTCCATCCTATCCTATCCCCTATCGTATCCTGTCCTGTACCCTATCCAATCCCCTACCCTATCCTGTATCCTTTCCTATCCTCTATCCTATCCTATCCTCTATCCTATCGTCTATCCTATCCTATCCTCTATCCTATCGTCTATCCTATCCTATCCTCTATCCTATCGTCTATCCTATCCTATCCTCTATCCTATCCTATCCTCTATCCTATCCTTTCCTCTATCCTACCCCATCCTCCATCCTATCCTATCCTCTATCCTATCCTATCCTCTCTCATATCCTATTATCCTTCCTATCCTCTATCGTCTATCCTATCCTATCCTCTATCATATCCTATCATCCATCCTATCCTATCAGCTATCCTATCCTATCATCCATCCTCTATCCTATACTCTATCCTATATTCTATTGTATCCTATCCTCTATCCTATCCTATCCTCTATTCTATCCTATCCTCTATCCTATCCTATCCTCAATCCTATCCTATCCTCTATCCTATCCTATCCTCCATCCTACCCTATCCTCTATCATATCGTATCCTCTATCCTATAATATCCTCTATCCAATAATATCCTATATCCTATCCTATTCTCTATCCTATACCCTATCCTATTCTCTATCCAATCCTATACTCTAAACTATCCTATCCTCTGTCATATCCTATCATCCATCCTATTCTATCCTCCATCCTATCTCATCCTCAGTCCTATCCTATCCTCCATCCTCTATCCTATACTCTATCCTATCCTATCCTCTATCCTATCCTATTCTCCATTCTATCCTATCCTCTGTCATATCCTATCATCCATCCTATCCTATCTTCTATCCTATCCTCTCCTCTATCCTATCCTTTCCTCAATCCTATGCTATCCACTTTCCTGTCCTATTCTCTATCCTATCTTATCCTCTATCCTATCCTATCCTCCATCCTCTATCCCATACTCTATCCTATCCTATCCTCTATCCTATCCCATCCTCTATTCCATCCTCTCCTCTATCCTATCCTATCCTCCATCCTACCATATCCTCTATCATATCGTATCCTCTATCCTATCCTATCCTCTATTATCTATCCTATCTATCTATCCCAATCCCATCCTATCCTCTATCCTATCCTATCCTCTATCATATCGTATCCTCTATCCTATCCTATCCTCTATTCTATCCTATGCTCTATCCTATCCTATCCTCTATCGTATCCTGTCCTCTATCCTATCCAATCCTCTATCCTATCCTTTATCCTATCCTATCCTCAATCCTATCCCATCCTCAGTCCTATCCTATCCTCTATCCTATCCCATCCTCTTTCCTATCCTATTCTCTATCCTAACCTATCCTCTACCCTATCCCATCCTCAATCCTATCCTATCCTCTATCCTATCCTATCCTCTATCCTATCCTTTTCTCTATCCTATCCTATCCACTATCCTATCCTCTATCCTATCCTATCCTCTATCCTATCCTATCCTATCCTCTATCCTATCCTATCCTATCCTCTATCCTATCCTATCCTATCCTCTATCCTATCCTATCCTATCCTCTATCCTATCCTATCCTCTATCCTATCCTATCCTATCCTATCCTATCCTCTATCCTATCCTATCCTATCCTCTATCCTATCCTATCCTATCCTCTATCCTATCCTATCCTATCCTCTAATCCATCCTCTCCTCTATCCTATCCTATCCTCCATCCTACCATATCCTCTATGATATCGTATCCTCTATCCTATCCTATCCTCTATTATCTATCCTATCCTATCCTCTATCCTATCCCATCCTCAATCCTATCCTATCCTCTATCCTATCCTATCCTCTATCCTATCCTTTTCTCTATTATATCCTATCCACTATCCTATCCTCTATCCTATCCTATCCTCTATCCTATCCTATCCTATCCTCTATCCTATCCTATCCTATCCTCTATCCTATCCTATCCTATCCTCTATCCTATCCTATCCTATCCTATCCTCTATCCTATCCCATCCTCTTTCCTATCCTATTCTCTGTCCTAACCTATCCTCTATCCTATCCTATCCTCTATCGTACCCTGTCCTGTACCCTATCCAATCCCCTACCCTATCCTGTATCCTTTCCTATCCTCTATCCTATCGTCTATCCTATCCTATCCTCTATCCTATCCCATCCTCAATCCTATCCTATCCTCTATCCTATCCTATCCTCTATCCTATCCTTTTCTCTATCCTATCCTATCCACTATCCTATCCTCTATCCTATCCTATCCTCTATCCTATCCTCTATCCTATCCTATCCTCAATAATATCCCATCCTCAGTCCTATCCTATCCTCTATCCTATCCTATCCTCTTTCCTACCCTATTCTCTATCCTATCCTATCCTCCATCCTATCCTATCCCCTATCGTATCCTGTCCTGTACCCTATCCAATCCCCTACCCTATCCTGTATCCTTTCCTATCCTCTATCCTATCCTATCCTCTATCCTATCGTCTATCCTATCCTATCCTCTATCCTA
Organism: Halictus rubicundus; assembly: GCF_050948215.1. Taxonomy (NCBI): domain Eukaryota; kingdom Metazoa; phylum Arthropoda; class Insecta; order Hymenoptera; family Halictidae; genus Halictus; species Halictus rubicundus. The sequence goes on along the minus strand of NW_027488678.1, from coordinate 395,134 downwards.
TCGTCTATCCTATCCTATCCTCTATCCTATCGTCTATCCTATCCTATCCTCTATCCTATCCTATCCTCTATCCTATCCTTTCCTCTATCCTACCCTATCCTCCATCCTATCCTATCCTCTATCCTATCCTATCCTCTCTCATATCCTATTATCCTTCCTATCCTCTATCGTCTATCCTATCCTATCCTCTATCATATCCTATCATCCATCCTGTCCTATCAGCTATCCTATCCTATCATCCATCCTCTATCCTATACTCTATCCTATATTCTATTGTATCCTATCCTCTATCCTATCCTATCCTCTATTCTATCCTATCCTCTATCCTATCCTATCCTCAATCCTATCCTATCCTCTATCCTATCCTATCCTCCATCCTACCCTATCCTCTATCATATCGTATCCTCTATCCTATAATATCCTCTATCCAATAATATCCTATATCCTATCCTATTCTCTATCCTATACCCTATCCTATTCTCTATCCAATCCTATACTCTAAACTATCCTATCCTCTGTCATATCCTATCATCCATCCTATTCTATCCTCCATCCTATCTCATCCTCAGTCCTATCCTATCCTCCATCCTCTATCCTATACTCTATCCTATCCTATCCTCTATCCTATCCTATTCTCCATTCTATCCTATCCTCTGTCATATCCTATCATCCATCCTATCCTATCTTCTATCCTATCCTCTCCTCTATCCTATCCTTTCCTCAATCCTATGCTATCCACTTTCCTGTCCTATTCTCTATCCTATCTTATCCTCTATCCTATCCTATCCTCTATCGTATCCTGTCCTCTATCCTATCCAATCCTCTATCCTATCCTCTATCCTATCCTATCCTCAATCCTATCCCATCCTCAGTCCTATCCTATCCTCTATCCTATCCTATCCTCTTTCCTATCCTATTGTCTATCCTATCCTATCGTCTATCCTATCCTTTTTTTTTTAAACGGGTATTTGTCTCTATTTCATTTTCTAAAATTACAGAATCACCTAAAAATTACAATGTCTGTCGTAGTTAAAACTACTTCGCTTATTCAAAATTGTTTGTAAATCTAATACAGTATAATAGTGCTTAGTATAATATAGTATAGTATAGTATACGAAATGCAATAAATTCAAATTCAAATTCAAAAACACTAAAATAAACTAACTTCTTATTTAACTTTTAACGTATCTTATCTTATTTTATTCGCTACTGTAAATAATTTTCTAGCCTCTATGTATATATATATATATATACATTTCTTTTTTTTTATATATATATATATATATTTCTATAAATGTTCTTATTTTCTAGTCTTAAACGCTACCTTATTTTTAATTGATTTTTTTTGGTTTTTTCGCTCTTAGCCTAATTTAACCTATCATTAAAACGTCTGCGCGTGGTCTAAACGTGTCAAGGTGTCGATACCTTCTCTTACTCTAATTTTTTATTCTTAACTGTATGTTACTTCTTTTATTTTACACGATATACAAAATCTGCTTTGGCGAAATGCCAGCCCTGTTCTCTGGCTTTCCAAAGAGCCCCCACACGGTTTTATCGTACCCGGCGTTTTTTTAGGTGTTTTCGCGATTATGGTTCCGTACGAAAATTGACCTATCGGGCCGAAATTCGGTATACGCCTGGATAATTTTGTGGTTGTAAATGAATGTTGCAGTCTCTTTTCTTTGCGCAATAGACTATTTATTCACACTATTTACAACTTATTGAATCTCATCTGCCGAACTAACCTTAGATGAGTCTTTAATTCACGGAACAGTGGGCTGGAGCGGTGTAAACTTAGCGCGGTGTGAACTTAGCGCGGTGTGCACTTAGCGCGATTTCAGATTTAACAAAGCGAGGCCTTTCTATGTGTACTTCTACGTTTAGTCAGAGTTTTTCAGTTGACTGGTTGCCAGTTGGATTGATTCTGCCTTGCTGCTCCGAGGTCAGTTCGTTCGTCACCTCGTGTGGGTGGTGAGAATTCTGGGCATGGGCCCATGATGGGAGTAAAACTCTCCTGATTTGTTGATCAGCCTAAGGGAGAGGATCTTCTGGAACCTGTAACCGTACATTCCTCTTTCGACTGTGTTGATTGGATTTTTCCCTGTCCCGACGACTCAAGGGTTATTTATATTAAGACACGGGGGCCGGTTACTACCCCCAATTCCCTACGCGTGTAAATTCGCGAAGGAGATGGATTCGTGCCTCCAGGCACTGGAAAGCGGCGAGGTTTGGACGAGACAAATAAAGCTTGTAGACAAATTACTGGTAAAATTGGCAGTATATTCTTGGAAGAACTATTTTTGTTTTGACGAGCAATCTCTCCGGTATGCTCGGAGATGAGCTATTTGTTTACAGGACGACTCGTGATCTGTCCCGACGTACGGGGCAATAAATTCCTCAACGACGACGCGCTGAATACCGCGTAACGGTAATCCGTACCGAGTTCTCGCAACACGTAAACACGCAATGTACGCCGTGTTACGACGCACGCAGTTCGCTCGCTTTGCCTCTACACCTGGTTCTTTTTTATAAACGATTCTAACGATTTGAATGTGTATCGCGCCTCACGATATGCGAATTCGTGACCTGTCTAACCAACCGTGCACTCGGCCGCGAATGCGTACGAGTAGTCCGGTTGGAGACACACACTAAAAACCCCTGGCACTCCACGCGACCGAGGAGTTTACTCTTCAGCACGATACGTCGCCTCCGAGCAATCTCCGTATCGGTAGCGGCAGAATGACAAGAATTGTGCACAGTCCGCTCGCTCTAATCCGACCCGTGTGCCTGACGCAGTGACGGTTGGACGACTCGTTTCGACCTCGTAACCGATCGAAGGCGAACCCGTCAGACCACCCAAGTATTTGGCCGAATTCTCGTACAAATAGCCCAAGTGGAGACACACACTAAAAACCCCTGGCACTCCACGCAACTAAGAAGTTTACTCTTCAGCACGATGCGTGGCCTCCGAGCAATCTCCGTGTAAGCAGCGGCAGAATGACAAGGATTGTGCAAGGTTCGGTCGTATCGAATCGACCCGAAGGGAAATTGTGAGTTCGTTCGAACAATCCGTATGCGTACGACGCACTGCACGATTGTGGACTTGTCAGACCGTCCATACACTCGTCCGAATGCTCGTACGAGTGGTCTGGATGGAGACGCACACCAAGCCGTAGGTCACGCCACGCTACCAAGGACTACGCTCTTCAGCACGATACGTGGCCTCCGAACGTGTTCCTGATTGATAGCGGCAGAATGATCACGACCATGCAAATCCTACCGAAGCAGTGATGGGCATTTCGAACAAGAACCCCGAAAGTTACGATGACGAAGTGTCCACTCGGTACCACGATTACGACGAAAGATTTACGAATTTTAAATAACCCGTGATAATTACACAGAACACAAACTGCGTCTTAATGGTCGGCAATGCCACAGCGCAGTTTGCACCTGTGACTCCTCGGTTTGAGGCGCGTACGTGTCGAGGATAGAACAGTCGGTTTGCCTGTTCTATCGGGTCGGTTTGACCCCTCGATCGCGTACCGTGTTTCGCCGACGGGACACTTCGCGAGACGCGTGCGGCTAGAACCGCTTCCAGATGTAGAGTGATCTATCTGCGGCACACATCGACCTCCTTCGATCGGTATCGAGTGGGGATCGATGCGTGCGCATTACGACAAGTGTCGCGATATCTCGCGGTCCTTTTCTCCGTCCGAACTCGCGGGCTACGTCACGGAGCGTTATGGTGGGGTCGACATCGACGTTCGATCTATGGGGTGTATCAATATGTAACCTGTACGGTTACAAACCTCCCTCTTTGGTGGTGGAAGAAACCCCTACCTTAGGCCGATGTTCGGGAAATTCCCCAAAAAGCGCGTTTATTAGTACCTCGGAGCAGCATGTATTTTCAGCCAAGTGGCTGGGTATTGTTGGGGCCCGAGTGGCCTCCGTACGCCGTGCTAGCCAAGTGGCTAGCAGCTAATTTATTGCCCCTAAGGGGCTGGGAAACGTGCGTTTACTGTCTCTGGTTTTCGTCCGTTTGACGAAAACCAGAGACACGGTTCTTGGGGTTGTAGCGCAACCCGAGCGTACCTCGCGTCGTGCGGAAGAGGATTTACGACCCCTTGGCCGCCGCGTGTAGTGGGCCACAAGGCCCGCTGTGTCCGAATCCGGGACCCTCAAGTACCTCGCGGACGGTACACGGAGTGAGGGTCGTACGGATTGACTTATGGCCACTTTTCCAATGCCATCAGCTCGAACCCTCAAGCGCCTCGCGTGCGGCAACTCGAGGATTAGCATTCTTCGTGATTAGTCGAAGGACGGACAAAAATCGGAAAAGGGCTCTTTGCGCAATATGTTTTGGGACGAAAGAGCATGCTTCGCGCAGCTGTGGCATCCTCGATTGCCACACGGCCGGAAATACGCGGACCGTCAGCGACGAATCGGACATGCTCCCCCCGTTGAATGACACTGTCATTCAATAGAAAAATAAAATGGGCGCGATTAATCCTTATAATGAAAAAAATCAATAACTAGGGAGCTAGCGGAAGCTAATATGTACAGTCTAATAATACTAAAAGGGAATAAAAAAGGCAAGTTACTGTAAAAAATAACGCGAATTCTCCGAAACCTCTAACCTAAATACACAAAAAATTATCTACTAATTGATTACATAGAAAATATCGTATACGAATATGATTGACATAATAAATAAGAGCAAATAAAGGCGCGATGACATAAATCTTAAATTTTAAGATGACGTAGGTTCGATCGGAAGCGGTGCTAGTTGTTTTACATTGCGCTTATAAACTCCGTTAATTGTTCGAACGGTTACAGCGCGTATGACGTCATCTGGGCCTGGATGAATCTCCTCCACTCGTCCGAGATTCCAATGTGAAGGTGGCAGGTGGTTGTCCTTGAGTACCACGATGGTTCCCTTGTTTATTATATGGGACCCCTTGGCCCATTTTGCGCGTACATTTAATTGATTAATATATTCCTTGGACCACCTGGTCCAGAAGTCCTGCTTCACCTTTTGAATATGCTGCCATTTTGACAGTTTGTTGTTGGAGGTCATGGTGAGATCGACCTCGGGTATACTCGTCAGCGCGGTTCCTATTAGAAAATGACCGGGAGTAAGGGCTTCGGGATCGTTGGGGTCGGATGATATCGGAGTCAATGGACGGGAGTTAAGGACAGCCTCAATTTCCGTTACAAAGGTGGCAAATTCTTCGTAAGTAAATAATTCGTTACCTACGACGCGTTTAAGGTGATGTTTGAAAGATTTGACGGCCGCTTCCCAGAGCCCGCCGAAATGTGGTGTTAAAGCCGGCATGAAGTGCCACGATATTTCTTTATCATTGAGAAATTGACGAATTTTCTCATTTTCGTTCAGGACTCGGGAAAGCTCGGTCAACTCATTATTGGCACCTATGAAGTTGGTACCGTTATCGGAATAAATATTTTTACATACTCCACGGCGCGCGATCATTCTTTTTAAAGCTGCGATGAATGCTTCAGTGGTCATATCGCTGACTACTTCCAAGTGAATAGCCTTACTCGAAAAACAAATAAATACGGCAACATAGATTTTGATTTTCATGCGGTTTCGGAACTTGCGCTCTTTAATGAAAAATGGGCCGCAATAATCTACTCCTATGTTGGTAAAAGGGCGCGTTTCGGTGATTCGGTTGGCCGGTAAAATTCCCATTACATAGCTTGTCGCAGGAGGATTAACTCTAAAACATTTCACGCAACCTCGCAATATCCTACGTGTAGTATTTTTGCCGTCGATGGGCCAGTAATATTGTCGAACGTGGTACAAGGTAGCGTTGAGACCTGAATGGTGGTTTTGCAAGTGTGCATGTCGAATAATGAGATCGGTTACATGATCGTTTTTTGGCAATAATATCGGATGCTTTGCATGATACGGTAATTCTGACAATTTGGAGACGACCTCCGACTCGTAATATGCCTTTATTGTCAACAAAAGGACTTAAACAGAGAAGTTTACTTTTATTGGGCAATTCCGTTCCAGTTTTTAATGCGCGTATTTCTTCTGAAAACGACTGTTGCTGTATTAAAGCGATAATTTTTTCGTTCGCGTGTTGAGCTTCTTCTACAGAAATCGCTCCGGTATGACGATTTGCCTTTAAAAATCTTAAACAATACGCGATCACTCTACGCAGACGCTTGATGCATGAATATTTGTGTAGAATGTCATTGGGATTGAGAACATTTGAGGCGAGACAAACAATCTTGCGTACTTCAGGTATATCTTGCAAAATTTCTAATCGCGATTCCGGCCAAAGCGATTTATCAAGCGTGAGCCAATCTGGACCGAATGTCCAACGTTTGTTATTGAGTAATTCTTTTGCTGTAATGCCGCGCGACAATAAATCTGCGGGGTTATCAGTCGTGCGAATATGGCGCCAGTCGGTTATGCGCGTTTTTGTTTGAATTTCTGCTATGCGATTGGCTACAAAAGTTTTTAGGTTGCTCGGAGATTTCATAAGCCAATGCAGCACGACAGTCGAATCTGTCCAGAACGTGGTTTTTGCGACGCTATTAGTGAGAGAATCTTTTATTGAGACATATAAATTTGCTAATAAATTTGCTCCACAGAGCTCAAGACGAGCGAGACTTATTGTTTTTAAAGGCGCGATTCTGGTTTTTGCACAAAGTATTTGTGTTTTGATTTTTCCGGAACGGTCTATACTACGGATGTAAATAGCCGCTCCATAAGCGCGTTCACTTGCGTCACAGAATCCGTGTATTTCAATTGTTTCAACGGTGCGTTGTGTGACGTGACGGTGGAAAGTGATCCTTTCCAAGAGTTTTAAATCGTCTTTATAAAGCAACCATTCACGATGTAGGTGAGCGGGTAGTGATTCATCCCAGTCTAATTTTAATTGCCAGAGACGTTGCATAATTATTTTTGCGGTTACAGTTACTGGACACAATAGTCCCAAAGGGTCGAATATTTTGGCAATTGTTGATAATATTGCGCGTTTTGTCGGTTGCTGTGGTGAGTTAATATTCACTGAATATTGAATTTTGTCATTTCGCGGATTCCATGCTACACCTAATGTTTTCACCGTTTCGTCCCCAAAGAGTTTCGGATGAATTTGGTCATTAGATAACCCAGTCAATAATTTTGGATCATTTGAAACCCACTGTCGTATATTAAGTTCTCCCCTTTTTAATAATTCGATTATTTGATCGCGTAATCTAATTGTATCGCGGTATGTGGCGGCACCGGTCAGGAGATCATCAACATAAATGTCCCTCTTTATGACTTCGGATGCCGCGCTGTACGTGTGCAATTCGTCGTTGGCAAGTTGTTGCAAGCATCGCGTTGCAAGGAAAGGCGCGGATGTAAGACCGAAAGTAACGGTGTTTAGTTGAAAAGTCGCGATTTCATTTTTATCATTCCGCCAAAGAATTTTTTGATAATGTCTGTCTTGGGGTCTGACAAGAAATTGACGGTACATTTTTTCAATATCCCCGGTTAGTACAAAAGGGTGCATTCGAAATCTCAACAAGTGGCAGAAAAGATCGTCCTGAATAGTAGGACCTGTTAAAAGAGTGTCGTTCAGCGATATACCTGTACTCGATTTTGCCGAACCATCGAACACAACTCGAACCTTTGTTGTTGAGCTGGAGGGTTTGATGACGGCGTGGTGTGGCAGGTAAAACCCTTCAGAGTGCACAGGTGTCTTTATTTCCGTTAAATGGCCGAGTGTTATGTATTCCTCTATTACCTGTGTATACTCTGTATGCAATTCTGGATTAAGAGCGAATCGTCTTTCTAACGACTGAAATCTACTCATAGCGCGATTATAAGTTTCTCCTATACTTTGTTTTTTGTCGTTAAATGGAAGCGCGACTACGTATCGACCGGTAACAGAGCGCGAAATGTTATTTTTAAAATGCGTTTCACAAGCTTCCTCTTCAGGTGTGAAATGAGGAAGTTGTGATCCTTCTTCGATTTCCCAAAATTTTTTCAAATCAAATTCGGTATTGTTATAGAAGGATTTGCGCGAATTTTTGTGGAACGTAGTAGGAGCACTCCCCCCGATAACCCAACCGAACTGAGTTTTTTGTAAGATCAGGTCAGAGTCGGTTCGTTTCGATAAATTTATTTGACCGATACTGAGGCACGAGAGCGTCAGTCCCGTACCGATCAGCATGTCGATAGGCGCGGGTTTATGAAAATTTGGATCCGCCAATCGAATGTTAGACGGAATCGCGATTTTTGTTTTATCTATTTGGACGTCGGGTAAGTGCCCAGCAATGCGCGGAATTACGAAAAAATATAAATCGCGTTTAAAGTTATTCAAACGGGATTTGATTGTCAGTTTGACTTGCCTATTTGTTATGGTATTGAGCTCGTTCAACGCTTCGATCGTTACGCTCTGCTCGCGCGTTGGTAATTTCAACTTTGTTAATAATTCCTCTGTTATAAAATTTGCGTTTGAACATGTATCCAAGAGCGTTCTACAATTTATGAGTTTTTTATTGATGTCCAAAGCATGAACGGTGGCTGTAGCCATTAAATCATGGGTCGAACCATCAATGATTAGCGATGTTATCTTATTTTGGGATTGATGCGTAACGTCGAAGCGGGTAGCGAGTCAGGAGTCGTTTTCAAGGTTTTTTGATTCGGCGTGTGAAATTACTGTTGGCTGCTTAGGATTTTTATCCCGATGAAGACGCGTGTTATGTGGTCGATGACATTTTTGGCACCTGCCCCGGTAACAGGTATCAGGTGAATGACCGGGCTTTAGACAATTTAAACAAAGTTCGGCCTTGCGCGCTAATTCTATTTTTTTATCTACGGGGGCTTCCAAAAACTTTTTACATTGATAAGCCGCATGTTCACCCGTTTTACAAATCCCGCAAGTTGGAAAGCGATATTGCGTTACGAAAGCTTGACGATAATTCAAGTTTGGTGATGGCGATGGAGATGACCGTGTATTATAAGTGCGATTATTTTGCGAATAAAATTGAGGTGGACGGTTGTTGTATGCGCGATTATTTGGCGGCGAAGACAAAGGGAGTGGTCGAGTGTTGTATGCGCGATTATCATTTTGCGGTTTCTTAATCGGAGGATCCTGCGTCGTGATGTTTGATATGGATTCATAATCCCTGCATTGGTGGGAGGCCAAATGCAAGAATTTGAAAATATCGTTTATTTTTGGCACTTCGGTATCGGCTAACGTGCGTTCCCACGTTTTCCTGATCTCCTTGCCCATGCGCGAAATAATTATACTAGTTATGAGATCGTTGGCGATATCCTCCCAACTACGACCTAGAGCTTGCAATGAACGTATTTGTAATTGCATATGGTTAACAAGATCGCGAATTGACTCGGATGACTCGTTAGGCATTGATGGAGTGTCGCGTAGAAGTGCCGCGTGTCGTAAAACCAAAGCGCGTTTGTTATCGTAAATTTCTACTAAATGATTCCAAGCGGCTGCGTAGTTGTCGTCAGTGATTGTAAAAGCTCCTATCGCGATTTCGGCTCTTCCTGATAATGAAAGCCTAAGATAATTTAATTTCTGAATATTACTTAGACCTTCGTGCGCGTGTATCATCGTTTGGAAGGCGTCTTTAAAGGTAATCCAATTTTCGATGCGACCATCGAATTTTGGTAAATCTATTTTAGGTAATTTGACTGGAACCGAATTGGATTTACTTGTAAGATTGTTTTCTTTGATTGCCTTATTTGAAGGCGTCTCAAGATTTTCTAACAGTGTTATCGCGGACGCTAGCACATCATCGTAATATTCTGTGAGTTCTTCTCGTTGCAAAAGTACAGTCTCGCTGTCATCCGATATTATTGTCAGCTCATTTTGTTGTTCGTCGAATTTTTCGAAGTATGATTTTAAACGCTCGATCCGTTCTCGTAGTTTAACGCGTTCTTTAGCAGAGTCCTTATAATTTTCAAGGAAACTCATAAGCATTGTAATTTGCCCTTTAAAATATCGGCTTCTATGATTGAGTGCGCGAATCTGTTCCTCCCTTTGAGAATCTTTCTTTGTCGTGCCAGTCATTTTCGGAAAATTGAGACAGGAAGAAAAGTGGAAAAATAAACAGGAAATAGAGAACCGCGTGAATTGACGAGCCTACCTTTCGTAGATAGGTTTTGGCTGCTGCTTCCTTGTTTCCTTTCCTGGAGAATCAGTCCACTGGTGTCCTCAGCAATCGCGTACTTGGATGATCCCCGTGGCTCGGTATAACGTCCAAGAATGTCGACCCCACGAAGATGATGGAGATCGTCCGGTAGAACAGATCTCGTTGTGCGTTGATATTTCAATGTTCAAACTTCACCGCACTCCACTTAGATCACTGATCCGGCTCGAAGGACCATGGATAATTTTGTGGTTGTAAATGAATGTTGCAGTCTCTTTTCTTTGCGCAATAGACTATTTATTCACACTATTTACAACTTATTGAATCTCATCTGCCGAACTAACCTTAGATGAGTCTTTAATTCACGGAACAGTGGGCTGGAGCGGTGTAAACTTAGCGCGGTGTGAACTTAGCGCGGTGTGCACTTAGCGCGATTTCAGATTTAACAAAGCGAGGCCTTTGTATGTGTACTTCTACGTTTAGTCAGAGTTTTTCAGTTGACTGGTTGCCAGTTGGATTGATTCTGCCTTGCTGCTCCGAGGTCAGTTCGTTCGTCACCTCGTGTGGGTGGTGAGAATTCTGGGCATGGGCCCATGATGGGAGTAAAACTCTCCTGATTTGTTGATCAGCCTAAGGGAGAGGATCTTCTGGAACCTCCCTCTTTGGTGGTGGAAGAAACCCCTACCTTAGGCCGATGTTCGGGAAATTCCCCAAAAAGCGCGTTTATTAGTACCTCGGAGCAGCATGTATTTTCAGCCAAGTGGCTGGGTATTGTTGGGGCCCGAGTGGCCTCCGTACGCCGTGCTAGCCAAGTGGCTAGCAGCTAATTTATTGCCCCTAAGGGGCTGGGAAACGTGCGTTTACTGTCTGTGGTTTTCGTCCGTTTGACGAAAACCAGAGACACGGTTCTTGGGGTTGTAGCGCAACCCGAGCGTACCTCGCGTCGTGCGGAAGAGGATTTACGACCCCTTGGCCGCCGCGTGTAGTGGGCCACAAGGCCCGCTGTGTCCGAATCCGGGACCCTCAAGTACCTCGCGGACGGTACACGGAGTGAGGGTCGTACGGATTGACTTATGGCCACTTTTCCAATGCCATCAGCTCGAACCCTCAAGCGCCTCGCGTGCGGCAACTCGAGGATTAGCATTCTTCGTGATTAGTCGAAGGACGGACAAAAATCGGAAAAGGGCTCTTTGCGCAATATGTTTTGGGACGAAAGAGCATGCTTCGCGCAGCTGTGGCATCCTCGATTGCCACACGGCCGGAAATACGCGGACCGTCAGCGACGAATCGGACACGCCTATTTCGGAGGGTGGCGAGTCTTTCGGGGTCGGATTGGAGAAGTATTCTCCCCCCTGAAAAACTTTTTCGATTTTGCCCCCTCCTTTCCGAGCTGTGGGAAAAATTACCTCGAATTTTGAGATTTTCAAAAAGCTGACCCGGTAGTCGGTTAGGGCTCGGCTAGAGCTTTACAACGAGCCGTCGCACGCCTAGATCGGATAAAGTCTAAGTTTTTCTTATATACCGGGTGTCCCATAAATTTTCGACTGAAAAAATTTTCTGGGTAGGCTATCCTCTTGGGGGGGGGGGGTATCTCGGGGTTGGCGTCTGGTCCCCGAAGGGATTTCGGAGGTACACGATTTTCGCCTCCGGCCCCCCGTTCTCGAGATAACGACCCTAACACCTACAGGGATAGGTTTTACGAGAAAACTTCCTATAGGGCGATTGCTTCTTATGTCTATCCCTATCCGTAGCTGCACTAATAGATGTGGGTTAGTTATATAAAAACCGCTAGTTCTCTCTTGTGTTCAAGGTCAAATCTCTTTTCCTACTTTTCTCTACTCTTTCCTATTTTTAGGCACTAAACCCTTTCTCCTACCTTATTTTTATGAGATACGACCGACCCCTCGCGGTGTGGTCCCTCTTCCTGGTCCGTGTGTATCGGTTTATCTGGTGGTACTTCTCTATTTCGAAATTTTTTCCCTAAATTCCTCACTTTAAGTCCTTTTTTCTCACTTTCAGTTAATGCACTTCTGTTCTCAATGTGCCCCTCACTCCGACCATTAATTTTAATTATACTAATAATTTTTTCTTTTTACAGGTTTTTCACCGGCACTCTCCGTTCCTTGATTTACTGGAAGGAAGGGGTTTTCGTGTCGAGTAATCTCCGCACGCACAATAATCTCCGCACGCACAAGCCCGTCTTGTTTTATTAATTAGTAACTAATTTATTATTTTCTCTCTTTTTTTTTCTAGATGTTCCGGACCGTGGTATTTCATCGATTCGTGCGACCGAGTGGGTTTTCCACGAGGAAAAAACCGTACCGTACGAATTCCCGATAACAAGTAAGTACCTTAATTAATTAATTAATTAATTTTAATTTACTTTACACTGTGTCTCGATCCACTTTGTTCAGTTTAATAACCGAATTCACGTGATTTGAACCCGGAGATTCGGAACTAGTCCCCCGGGGGAGATTTGCTCTTATTTTCCTCGAAATCGCGCGAATTAATTATCTTATTTGTAATTCTTCTTTTAATTAATGCTTGAAACTCACTTCGAGTTTAACTTCTTTGTTTCTTTCGCGGCTATAGACTCAAAAATCTGCTGTTAAGCTCCGATTACCGTGGCGGTTCACTTTGCTCTCATCGTCTATCCTATCCTATCCTCTATCGTATCCTGTCCTGTACCCTATCCAATCCCCTACCCTATCCTGTATCCTTTCCTATCCTCTATCCTATCCTATCCTCTGTCCTATCGTCTATCCTATCCTATCCTCTATCCTATCCTATCCTCAATCCTATCCTATCCTCTATCCTATCCTATCCTCTATCCTATCCTATTCTCTATCCTATCCTATCCACTATCCTATCCTCTATCCTATCCTATCCTATCCTATCCTCTATCCTATCCTCTATCCTATCCTATCCTCTATCCTATCCTATCCTCTATCCTATCCTATCCTCCATCCTATCCTATTCTCTATCCTATCCTATCCACTATCCTATCCTCTATCCTATCCTATCCTCTATCCTATCCTATCCTCTATCCTATCCTATCCTCTATCCTATCCTATCCTCTATCCTATCCTATCCTATCCTCTATCCTATCCTATCCTATCCTCTATCCTATCCTATCCTATCCTCTATCCTATCCTATCCTCTATCCTATCCTATCCTCTATCCTATCCTCTATCCTATCCTATCCTATCTTCTATCCTATCCTATCCTTTATCCTATTCTATGCTCTATCCAATCCTATCCTCTAACCTATCCTATCCTCTATCCTATCCTATCCTCTATCCTATCCTATCCTCTATCCTATCCTATCCTCCATCCTATCCTATTCTCTATCCTATCCTATCCACTATCCTATCCTCTATCCTATCCTATCCTCTATCCTATCCTATCCTCTATCCTATCCTATCCTCTATCCTATCCTATCCTCTATCCTATCCTATCCTCTATCCTATCCTATCCTATCCTCTATCCTATCCTATCCTATCCTCTATCCTATCCTATCCTATCCTCTATCCTATCCTATCCTCTATCCTATCCTATCCTATCCTCTATCCTATCCTATCCTATCTTCTATCCTATCCTATCCTTTATCCTATTCTATGCTCTATCCAATCCTATCCTCTAACCTATCCTATCCTCTATCCTATCCTATCCTCTATCCTATCCTATCCTCTATCCTATCCTTTCCTCTATCCTATCCTATCCTCTATCCTATCCTATCCTCTATCCTATCCTATCCTATCCTCTATCCTATCCTATCCTCTATCCTATCCTATCCTCTATCCTATCCTATCCTCTATCCTATCCTATCCTATCCTCTATCCTATCCTATCCTATCCTCTATCCTATCCTATCCTATCCTCTATCCTATCCTATCCTCTATCCTATCCTATCCTATCCTCTATCCTATCCTATCCTATCTTCTATCCTATCCTATCCTTTATCCTATTCTATGCTCTATCCAATCCTATCCTCTAACCTATCCTATCCTCTATCCTATCCTATCCTCTATCCTATCCTATCCTCTATCCTATCCTTTCCTCTATCCTATCCTATCCTCTATCCTATCCTATCCTCTATCCTATCCTATCCTCTCTCATATCCTATTATCCTTCCTATCCTCTATCGTCTATCCTATCCTATCCTCTATGATATCCTATCATCCATCCTCTATCCTATACTCTATCCTATACTCTATTCTATCCTATCCTCTATCCTATCCTATCCTCTATTCTATCCTATCCTCTATCCTATCCTATCCTCAAACCTATCCTATCCTCTATCCTATCCTATCCTCCATCCAACCCTAGCCTCTATCATATCGTATCCTCTATCCTATCCCATCCACTATTATCTATCCTATCTATCTATCCCAAACCTATCCTATTCTCTATCGAATCCTATACTCTATACTATCCTATCCTCTGTCATATCCTATCATCCATCCTATCCTATCCTCTATCCTATCTTATCCACTATCCTATCCTATCCTCCATCCTCTATCCTATCCTATCCTCCATCCTACCCTATCCTCTATCATATCGTATCCTCTATCCTATCCTATCCTCTATTATCTATCCTATCTATCTATCCCAATCCCATCCTATTCTCTATCCAATCCTATACTCTATACTATCCTATCCTCTGTCATATCCTATCATCCATCCTATAATATCTTCTATCCTATCCTATCCTCTATCCTATCCTATCCTCTATCCTATCCTATCCTATCCTCTATCCTATCCTATCCTATCCTCTATCCTATCTTATCCCCTATCCTATCCTATCCTCCATCCTCTATCCTATCCTATCCTCCATCCTCTATCTTATACTCTATCCTATCCTTTATTCTATCCTATCCTCTATCCTATCCTATCCTCTATTCTATCCTATCCTCTATCCTATCCTATCCTCTATTATCTATCCTATCAATCTATCCCAATGCTATCCTATTCTCTATCCAATCCTATACTCTATACTATCCTATCCTCTGTCATATCCCATCATCCATCCTATCCTATCCTCTATTCTATCCTATCCTATCCTCTATCCTATCCTATCCTCTATCCTATCCTATCCTCTATCATATCCTATCATCCATCCTATCCTATCCTCTATCCTACCCGATCCTCTATCATATCGTATCCTCTATCCTATCCTATCCTCTATTATCTATCCTATCTATCTATCCCAATCCTATCCTATTCTCTATCCAATCCTATACTCTATACTATCCTATCCTCTGTCATATCCCATCATCCATCCTATCCTATCCTCTATTCTATCCTATCCTATCCTCTATCCTATCCTATCCTCCATCCTATCCTATCCTCTATCCTATCCTATCCTCTATCCTATCCTATCCTCTATCCTATCCTATCCTCCATCCTATCCTATTCTCTATCCTATCCTATCCACTATCCTATCCTCTATCCTATCCTATCCTCTATCCTATCCTATCCTCTATCCTATCCTATCCTCTATCCTATCCTATCCTATCCTCTATCCTATCCTATCCTATCCTCTATCCTATCCTATCCTATCCTCTATCCTATCCTATCCTCTATCCTATCCTATCCTCTATCCTATCCTATCCTATCCTCTATCCTATCCTATCCTATCTTCTATCCTATCCTATCCTTTATCCTATTCTATGCTCTATCCAATCCTATCCTCTAACCTATCCTATCCTCTATCCTATCCTATCCTCTATCCTATCCTATCCTCTATCCTATCCTTTCCTCTATCCTATCCTATCCTCTATCCTATCCTATCCTCTATCCTATCCTATCCTATCCTCTATCCTATCCTATCCTCTATCCTATCCTATCCTCTATCCTATCCTATCCTATCCTCTATCCTATCCTATCCTATCCTCTATCCTATCCTATCCTATCCTCTATCCTATCCTATCCTCTATCCTATCCTATCCTATCCTCTATCCTATCCTATCCTATCTTCTATCCTATCCTATCCTTTATCCTATTCTATGCTCTATCCAATCCTATCCTCTAACCTATCCTATCCTCTATCCTATCCTATCCTCTATCCTATCCTATCCTCTATCCTATCCTTTCCTCTATCCTATCCTATCCGCTATCCTATCCTATCCTCTATCCTATCCTATCCTCTCTCATATCCTATTATCCTTCCTATCCTCTATCGTCTATCCTATCCTATCCTCTATGATATCCTATCATCCATCCTCTATCCTATACTCTATCCTATACTCTATTCTATCCTATCCTCTATCCTATCCTATCCTCTATTCTATCCTATCCTCTATCCTATCCTATCCTCAAACCTATCCTATCCTCTATCCTATCCTATCCTCCATCCAACCCTAGCCTCTATCATATCGTATCCTCTATCCTATCCTATCCTCTATTATCTATCCTATCTATCTATCCCAATCCCATCCTATTCTCTATCCAATCCTATACTCTATACTATCCTATCCTCTGTCATATCCTATCATCCATCCTATAATATCTTCTATCCTATCCTATCCTCTATCCTATCCTATCATCTATCCTATCCTATCCTATCCTCTATCCTATCCTATCCTATCCTCTATCCTATCTTATCCCCTATCCTATCCTATCCTCCATCCTCTATCCTATCCTATCCTCCATCCTCTATCTTATACTCTATCCTATCCTTTATTCTATCCTATCCTCTATCCTATCCTATCCTCTATTCTATCCTATCCTCTATCCTATCCTATCCTCTATTATCTATCCTATCAATCTATCCCAATGCTATCCTATTCTCTATCCAATCCTATACTCTATACTATCCTATCCTCTGTCATATCCCATCATCCATCCTATCCTATCCTCTATTCTATCCTATCCTTTCCTCTATCCTATCCTATCCTCCATCCTATCCTATCCTCTATCCTATCCTATCCTCTATCCTATCCTATCCTCTATCCTATCCTATCCTCTATCCTATCCTATCCTCTATCATATCCTATCATCCATCCTATCCTATCCTCTATCCTACCCGATCCTCTATCATATCGTATCCTCTATCCTATCCTATCCTCTATTATCTATCCTATCTATCTATCCCAATCCTATCCTATTCTCTATCCAATCCTATACTCTATACTATCCTATCCTCTGTCATATCCCATCATCCATCCTATCCTATCCTCTATCCTATCTTATCCTCTATCCTATCCTATCCTCCATCCTCTATCCTATCCTATCCTCCATCCTATCCTATCCTCTATCATATCGTATCCTCTGTCCTATCCTATCCTCTATTATCTATCCTATCTATCTAACCCAATCCTATCCTATTCTCTATCCAATCCTATTCTCTATACTATCCTATCCTCTGTCATATCCTATCATCCATCCTATCCTATCCTCTATTCTATCCTATCCTCTATCCTATCCTATCCTCTATCCTATACTATCCTCCATCCTATCCTATCCTCTATCCTATCCTATCCTCTATCCTATCCTATCCTATCCTCTATCCTATCCTATCCTCCATCCTATCCTATCCTCTATCCTATCCTATCCTCTATCCTATCCTATCCTCTATTCTATCCTATCCTCTATCCTATCCTATCCTCTATTCTATCCTATCCTCTATCCTATCTTATCCTCTATCCTATCCTATCCTCTATCCTATCCTATCCTATCCTCTATCCTATCCTATCCTATCTATCTATCCCAATGCTATCCTATTCTCTATCCAATCCTATACTCTATACTATCCTATCCTCTGTCATATCCCATCATCCATCCTATCCTATCCTCTATTCTATCCTATCCTTTCCTCTATCCTATCCTATCCTCCATCCTATCCTATCCTCTATCCTATCCTATCCTCTATCCTATCCTATCCTCTATCCTATCCTATCCTCTATCCTATCCTATCCTCCATCATATCCTATCATCCATCCTATCCTATCCTCTATCCTACCCGATCCTCTATCATATCGTATCCTCTATCCTATCCTATCCTCTATTATCTATCCTATCTATCTATCCCAATCCTATCCTATTCTCTATCCAATCCTATACTCTATACTATCCTATCCTCTGTCATATCCCATCATCCATCCTATCCTATCCTCTATCCTATCCTATCCTCTATCCTATCCTATCCTCTATCCTATCCTATCCTCTATCCTATCCTATCCTCTATCCTATAATATCCTATATCCTATCCTATTCTCTATCCTATATCCTATATTATTCTCTATCCTATTCTATCCTATCCTTTATCCCATCCTATCCTCTATCATATCCTATCATCCATCCTATCCTATCCTCTATCCTATCCTCTATCCTATCGTATCCTCTACACTATCATAACCTCTATCCTCTATCCTATCCTATCCTCTATCCAATCCTATCCTCTATCCTATCCTATCCTCTATAATATCGTATCCTCTATTATATCCTTTCCTCTATCCTATCCTATCCTCTATGCTATCCTCTATCCTATCCTCTATCCTATCCTCTATCCTATCCTATCCTTAATCCTATCCTATCCTCCATGCTATGCTATCCTCTATCCTATCGTATCCTGTATCCTATCCCATCATCTGCCCTATATTATACTCTATCCTATATTATACTCTATCCTATCCTATCCTCTATCCTATCATCTATCCTATCCTCTATCCTATCCTCTATCCTATCCTATCCTTAATGCTAT
Organism: Halictus rubicundus; assembly: GCF_050948215.1. Classification (NCBI taxonomy): domain Eukaryota; kingdom Metazoa; phylum Arthropoda; class Insecta; order Hymenoptera; family Halictidae; genus Halictus; species Halictus rubicundus. Next base: position 376,294 of record NW_027488678.1, on the reverse strand, counting down.
CCTATCCTCCATGCTATCCTATCCTCTATCCTATCCTCTATCCTATCGTATCCTGTATCCTATCCCATCATCTGCCCTATATTATACTCTATCCTATCATATCCGTTATCCTATCCTATCCTCTATCCTATCCTATCCTCTATCCTATCCTATCCTCTTTCCTATAACATCATCTACCCTATCCGAATCTCTTTCCTATCCAATCCTCTTTCCTATCCTGTCCTCAATCCTATCCTATCCTCTATCCTATCGAATCCCCTATCCTATCCTCTATCCTATCCTATTCTCTGTGCTATCCTCTATCCTATCCTATCCTCTATCCTATCCCATTCTCTATCCTATCCTATCCTCTTTCCTATCCTATTCTCTATCCTATCCAATCCTTTATCCTATCCTATCCTCTCTCCAATCCTATCATCAGTACTATCCTATCCTCTATCCTATCCTATCCTCTATCCTATCGTATCCTCTTAACTATAATACCATCTATCCTATCCTATCCTCTATCCTATCGTATCCTGTTTCCTATAATACCATCTATCCTATCCTATTCTCTATCGTCTCCTAGCCTGTCTCTTCCATTCCATTCTATCCTATCCTCTATCCCCATCCCATTCTCTATCCTATCCTATCCTCTTTCCTATCCTATTCTCTATCCTATCCTATCCTTTATCCTATCCTATCCTCTCTCCAATCCTATCCTCAATACTATCCTATCCTCTATTCTATCCTATCCTCTATCCTATCCTATCCTCTTTCCTATCCTATCCTCTATCCTATCCTATCCTCTATCCTATCGTATCCTCTTTCCTATAATACCATCTATCCTATCCCATTCTCTATCCTATCCTATCGTCTTTCCTATCCTATTCTCTATCCTATCATATCGTTTATCCTATCCTATCCTCTCTCCAATCCTATCCTCAATCCTATCCTATCCTCTATCCTATCCTATCCTCTATCCTATCCTATCCTCTATCCTATCCTATCCTCTATCCTATAATATCCTATATCCTATCCTATTCTCTATCCTATATCCTATATTATTCTCTATCCTATTCTATCCTATCCTTTATCCCATCCTATCCTCTATCATATCCTATCATCCATCCTATCCTATCCTCTATCCTATCCTCTATCCTATCGTATCCTCTACTCTATCATAACCTCTATCCTCTATCCTATCCTATCCTCTATCCAATCCTATCCTCTATCCTATCCTATCCTCTATAATATCGTATCCTCTATTATATCCTTTCCTCTATCCTATCCTATCCTCTATGCTATCCTCTATCCTATCCTCTATCCTATCCTCTATCCTATCCTATCCTTAATCCTATCCTATCCTCCATGCTATGCTATCCTCTATCCTATCGTATCCTGTATCCTATCCCATCATCTGCCCTATATTATACTCTATCCTATATTATACTCTATCCTATCCTATCCTCTATCCTATCATCTATCCTATCCTCTATCCTATCCTCTATCCTATCCTATCCTTAATGCTATCCTATCCTCCATGCTATCCTATCCTCTATCCTATCCTCTATCCTATCGTATCCTCTATTCTATCCTATCCTCTATCCTATCCTATCCTCAAACCTATCCTATCCTCTATCCTATCCTATCCTCCATCCAACCCTAGCCTCTATCATATCGTATCCTCTATCCTATCCCATCCACTATTATCTATCCTATCTATCTATCCCAAACCTATCCTATTCTCTATCGAATCCTATACTCTATACTATCCTATCCTCTGTCATATCCTATCATCCATCCTATCCTATCCTCTATCCTATCTTATCCACTATCCTATCCTATCCTCCATCCTCTATCCTATCCTATCCTCCATCCTACCCTATCCTCTATCATATCGTATCCTCTATCCTATCCTATCCTCTATTATCTATCCTATCTATCTATCCCAATCCCATCCTATTCTCTATCCAATCCTATACTCTATACTATCCTATCCTCTGTCATATCCTATCATCCATCCTATAATATCTTCTATCCTATCCTATCCTCTATCCTATCCTATCCAATTCTCAATCTTATCCTATCCTCTATCCTATCCTATCCTCTATCCTATCCTATCCTCTTCTCTATCCTATCCTATCGTCTATAATATCGTATCCTCTGTCCTATCCTTGCTCTATCCTATAACATCATCTATCCTATCCTCTTCTCTATCCTATCCTATACTCTATAATATCGTATCCTGTATCCTATCCTGTCCTCTTTCCTATCCTATCCTATCCTCTATCATATCCTATCCTCTATAATATCGTATCCTCTATCATATCCTATCCTCTTTCCTATAATATCATCTATCCTATCCTATTCCCTATCCTATCCTATCCTCTCTCCTATCTTCTCCTCTATCCTATCCTATCCTCAACCCTATCCTATCCTCAATTCTATCCTATACTCCATCCTATCCTATCCTCTATCCTATCCTATCCTCTATCCTATCGTATCCTCTTTCCTGTAATACCATCTATCCTATCCTATTCTGTATCGTATCCTATCCTCTATCCTATCCAAGCCGCTATCCTATCCTCTATCCTATCCTATCCTCTATCCTATCCTATCCTCTATCCTATCCTATCCTCTATCCTATCATATCCTCTATCCTGCAATATCATCTATACTATCCTATTCTCCATCCTATCCTATCCTATCCTCTTCCGTCTCCTATCCTGTAACCGATCCTATCCCCTATCGTATCCTCTATCCTATCCTATTCTCTATCCTATCCTCTATCCTATCGTATCCTCTATCCTATCCAATCCTCTATCCTATCCTCTATCCTATCCAATCCGCTATCCTATCCAATATCCTATCCTATCCTCTATCCTATCCTATCCTCTATCCTATCCTATCCACTATCCTATCCTATCCTCTATCCTATCCGATCCTCTATCCTATCCTATCCTCTATCCTGTCCTATCCTCTATCCGATCCAATCCTCTATCCTATCCTGTTCTCTATCCTATCCTATCCTCTATCCTATCCTATCCTCTTCTCTATCCTATCCTATCGTCTATAATATCGTATCCTCTGTCCTATCCTTGCTCTATCCTATAACATCATCTATCCTATCCTCTTCTCTATCCTATCCTATACTCTATAATATCGTATCCTGTATCCTATCCTGTCCTCTTTCCTATCCTATCCTATCCTCTATCATATCCTATCCTCTATAATATCGTATCCTCTATCATATCCTATCCTCTTTCCTATAATATCATCTATCCTATCCTATTCCCTATCCTATCCTATCCTCTCTCCTATCTTCTCCTCTATCCTATCCTATCCTCAACCCTATCCTATCCTCAATTCTATCCTATACTCCATCCTATCCTATCCTCTATCCTATCCTATCCTCTATCCTATCGTATCCTCTTTCCTGTAATACCATCTATCCTATCCTATTCTGTATCGTATTCTATCCTCTATCCTATCCAAGCCGCTATCCTATCCTCTATCCTATCCTATCCTCTATAATATCGTTTCCTCTGTCCTATCCTGTCCTCTATCCTGTAATATCATCTATCCTAACCTATCCTCTATCCTATCCTATCCTCTATCCTATCCTATCCTCTATCCTATCCTATCCTCTATCCTATCTTCCATTCCATTCTATCCTCTATCGTATCCTATCCTCTATCCTATCCAATCCGTTATCCTATCCTCTATCCTATCCTATCCTCTATAATATCGTTTCCTCTGTCCTATCCTGTCCTCTATCCTGTAATATCATCTATCCTAACCTATTCTCTATCCTATCCTATCCTATCCTCTATCGTATCCTATCCTATTCTCTATCCTATCCTATCCTCTATCCTATCCTATCCTCTATCCTATCCCATCCTCTATCGTCTCCTGTCCTCTATCCTATCCAATCCCCGATCCTATCCTCTATCCTTCCCTTTCCGCTATGCTATACTATCCTCTATCCTATCCTATCCTCTATCCTATCATATCCTCTATCCTGCAATATCATCTATCCTATCCTATTCTCCATCCTATCCTATCCTATCCTCTTCCGTCTCCTATCCTGTAACCGATCCTATCCCCTATCGTATCCTCTATCCTATCGTATTCTCTATCCTATCCTCTATCCTATCGTATCCTCTATCCTATCCTATCCTCAACCCTATCCTATCCTATACTCTATCCTATACTCTATTGTATCCTATCCTCTATCCTATCCTATCCTCAATCCTATCCTATCCTCTATCCTATCCTATCCTCCATCCTATCCTCTATCCTATCCTATCCTCTATCCTATCCTATCATCCATCGCATCCTCTATCGTTGTAACGTGGACCTCCACTCGCCGCGTAGGAAGGCGGGGGCGGGGTCCACTCCGGGAATTTATGGGCTCAGAGGCCGGGCCGCGTACGGCCGTGAATACGCGGTCCTCCCGGTACTAACCGATTCTCGAAGGTTCTCGGAGATCGGGAAGAGCCTACTGCTCGGGCGCCAGGCACCGGAAGGGTGCCACGCGAAACGAGAACGAAGTCCGCCCTTAGCCGAAGCTGAGGGCGGGAGGTGACCCTTCGGGAACCGCGAGAAGGTCGGGAGGCGCGAGAAGGGTCGGGGGTTCGGGCACGGAAGGGAACGAGGACAGCCCTCACGGCAGGGCGGATCGCGCAGGTGAAAATATCGGTATTCAGAATGGGCTCTACAATTTTATTGGCGTCGGTGGTTTTACAAAGTCGCGGCCACGTGGCCGCACCCGAGAGCCCGCGCTCTTCGTACAAAGTCTGCGGTAAGTTGAAGGGTTCGCAACGCGCTGTTGTCGATCGGTAAAATACGCCGCGGGGGTGCGGTAGATCGGCACGAGAATAGCCCCTCGCCGAAGCGAGGGTTTCGCGGCACGCAGGTGGTCGGCGCGATCACGGTATGACTGTCGCGGCGCGGTTTCGGTTCCGACGGACGGCGAACGCTCGGCGAAAACTTCGCGATAGACTACGCGACGGCTCGATAGGAATAACGCGAAATGTAACGTAACAAACAGATGGTTGCAAACGATAACGGCAGCAGCCCCTCCGAGGAAGACTTCCGCGCGATATTTTTCCGGGAACTCGCAGCCGGGACTCAAGGTACCGGTGAATTCGGTACTAGCGGAGTGCCCGAGGCGAGAAGCGCCTCGGCGCGCGAAAACTCGGGGAACGGGACGCGATATTACGCGTCCGACGGGCGATCCGCGAGCTCGCGTTGCCGCGAGGGCACGGAATCGTCGTCGGCCGACCTCGTCTGTTCCCCGACAGAGCCTGGCGAACCAACTCGCGAAAAATACACGAAAAGGGTCACTTAAGGGACTCACCGTTCCTGCCGGTAATTTTTCTCCGCCGTCTGTCGCGGTATTGCCCGTCTCGCTCGGGATGGTCCGGCGGGAATTCGGCTCCTGCCTTGCAACGGTAACCGTGTTGCGATCCCGCTGTAGTTCGGGATGATCACAGCACGCACGTCGCGTGTACGGTAGGCGGACGGAGTTCGGTAACTTTATCTAACACCGCGGTCCGGGCAATTCGAGAGGTTTTGTGTTCGGTACGATACAACTCGGAAGTCACCGCGACAGTAATTCGGCCTAGTCCGTTCGCGTTACGGCAGAGTCCTCGCCTCCCCACTCCTGGCCGTAGTCCGGCTTTTCTTCTAATAGGGCGCGCGTCTGGCGCGAAATTCGGAACCCGCAGGATCGTGCCTACGCCGGGTCCTTGGGCCCCAGACCTTACGCGAAATTCATTCCGAAATCGACACGCGGGGCAGATCGGTGACCTACCCCGGCATGGAGAGGGGGGGGGCGCCTACACCACCCTCGCCGAGGCCCCTTGCAATTGGCTGAGGCGAGGCGACGGCAGGACCGCGAAATAGGTTGTCGGGTGGTGGACAGGGGCCTTCGTCCCGCTTCGTCACCTCCGGGTTGTCTGGCCCGTGTGTGGCGTCGCCCATTCCTCGTTAGCACCGGTGCACCGGATTTGCGTAATGGCCATGGTTTGGCGTAGGTGGTCCCGCGAAGCGCTGCTCTCTTTCTTCCGGTCGGCCGGATGCCGGGGTGCCGTTCACGTACCTGAAACTTGCCGGGCTCGGCGTGCGCGAAAGGGTGAAAGTACGCGTTTCCTTTCGATTCGGGAGTTCCTCGGGGAGCGCTTCTTAACCTATCGAGCCGTGGTTTTATTCGCGACAACGTGTTTTACGGCAGTCCGGTCCCTTCGTTCGGTTGTTCGGGACCCTTGAGGGCGGCGGGGTTTGTGCAACGTCACAACTCCCCCCCCCTTAAACCGGACCGGACTGCTACGGTATTTCCCCCTCGTGACCCCTCGCTCGATTGGTTCTGGCGCGGTTCCCTTCGGAAGTCTCCCTTCACATTCGCGGGGCCTTCACCGGCGGACGAACACTCGGACTCGACAAACGAATAACCAGATCCTGGAAGGAGAACAACGGGACTGGGTGGTATAATTAATTTTTACGCAGCCAATCACACGGTAATTCTATTTATTTCCCTTTTTTTTTCGGTAAGGTTGGCCCTTCTGGATAGGGGCCCGAAACACCTGTGATGGTGCTACCGCGGTAATATGTTGGGCGGTACAACGATACGATATAAACGATAATGAAAAAAACACAACAAATGTCACACGAATACAAAAAAAAGAATATTAATGGATCCCTTATCCGGGATTCCCCCTCGGTGCGGTACGGTAGTGCCGTGCCCTTAGTCACGGCGGCGTCGTGATCGTTTGGGGGGGGAGTCTTCAGTCCTTCCTTAGTGGGTGGCGGGACGGATCTCTTTTTCCCATGACGGGCCGCATCTGGGGCAGGTGCGCACGGAGCACCCCTGCCGACCGCAACGGTAGCAGTGCGGCGCCGGGGGTTTTGGGCACCGGTCCCTCCGGTGCCCGGCTTGGCCGCAGTTCCAACACTCGTTGGGTCGCACCGGAGGGTTTTGTTTCCCGTCCTGGGCCTGTCGCCAATATTGTTCCCACTTATCGTGGCGGGCGTTTTTCGGCCGGCGACGAGCTGGCGGGACCGCGGCGCAGGGCACCTTGGCTGCGGTACGGGAGGTTGCCGGCTTCTCCGGGGCTCGGGATTCCTGGTCCACCCGCTGGACCGGCTGCGGTAGCGGCTGCGGCGTGGGCCGTAGCGGTAGCGGTAGAGGGGGGGTCATCCCCTCGATGGGCCCCAGGAGGTCCCCTACGGGTACCTCGGGCCGGGCGGGAGTGGTCGGTACTTCGGAGGTTGCCTCCGGTTGGGTGAGAATGGTCTCGTCCAGCTCCCGGATTTCCTGGGTGAGCTGCTTCTGATGTTTTGCCACCAGAAAAAGGTGGCTCGTCATCGCCTCGACCTGTAGCTCCAAGCGCCTCCGTTTATTCAGCGCCGCTGCGATACTCTGTGCCATCTGTGGGTTGGGGTTACATTTAGGATCCCTGATCATGCGCGTCCGTTACTCGGCGGCGTGTACGTCTTGAGGTCGGCTACGTGGGCTTTTCCGACCTCTTTCCCGTCTAATGTGGTCAGTCGATAGACCACCGACGAGAGTTTTTCGCGGACGCGGAAGGGCCCGCCATACTTGGGGCACAGTTTCGCGGCGATATTCTGGGCGGCGGATGATAGAACGCGTTGGCGTCGCAAAACCAAGTCGCCGACCGCGAATTGTATTTCTCTCCGGCGAAGGTTATAATATTTCGCCTGGGATTCGTATGCCCTATCGAGATTTTCCCCCACCCAGTGACGTAGGGTGGCTAGTCGCGAGACGCGGTTTTTCCAGTCGCCGGTATTGGCGAGTTCCGTATCGGCCGTCGGTTCTCCGTCTCCTCGTCGGCATATTTTTGGTCTTGGTACCCGCCCAAAATTCAAAAACGCGGGTGAGGATTGGAGTGCGGTATGGTACGCGGTATTGTACGCGAAGCGGAAGCTCGGGAGATTCACGTCCCAATCGCGATGATCGCGGCCGATATACGATACTATCATCGTTTTTAATACCCGATTGACTCGTTCTACGGGATTCGCCTGCGGGTGATATGGGGGCGTGGTTGAAATGGTAATCCCGTAGGTTTTCGCCAATTCGTGTATCGCCTTATTTACGAACTCGGTCCCGTTATCGGTGTGGATCACCTCGGGGGTACCCCACCGCGAGAATACGTGGTTCTCGAGGGCCTCGGAAATTTTTACCCCGGTTGCGCGCCGGAGGGGACAACATTCGATCCATTTGGTAAATAAATCCTGCACCACCAGGAGGTATTGATGTCCGGCTTTACTTGGAGGAAGCGGGCCCATAATATCGGCGGCAATTACCACCCACGGGGCCCCGACACGACGTCGTCCCATCAGCCCGGAGGGGAGTTTTTGTTCCACCTTCGTCAACTGGCATGTGGGACAACGTCGCACGTACTCCACCACGGTACGGAACATGCCCTGCCAAAAATAACGGGTCGCGATCCGATGATAAGTTTTCTCGACTCCCAAGTGGCCCGCTTGCTCCTCGTCATGGGCCTCTCGCAAAATTTCGGTAACGCGATCCTCGGGTATTACGAGCTTCCACTCGTCGAGATCGCTTCCGAGCATTTCGGTAATCAAGGGATCGTTTCTTCGGTAATACAGTTGCCCCTCTCGGATCGCCCACCCGGGGTGCCCCTTCGGGTCGCCCTCTACCGCGCGAAATTTCTCCTCGTACCACCCCATTTTAGTCGCGGCGACAATCGGTAATTCCCCCTCCCCCTCAGCCGCGACCTCGTACATTCGCGAGAGTGCATCCGGCACGTGGTTTAGTGCGCCCTGTCGATACGCGATCGCGAAATCGTACTCCAACAATTGCAATGCCCAGCGCGCCAGTCTTCCGGAAGGGTTCTTCAGGGTCCGCAACCAACGTAGACTATGGTGGTCAGTAATTACCGTGAAGCGGTAACCTTCTAAGTATGGGCGGAACTTCTGTACGGCCCAGACGATCGCGAGGCATTCCAATTCGGTAGCGGAGTATTTTCGTTCGGCCTCGGTTAAGGCTCTGCTCGCGAACGCGATAACCCTTTCCACCCCCTCGATTTCCTGGGCCAGGACAGCCCCCAGCCCTACGGTGCTCGCATCGGTCTGGAGGACGAACGGAATATCGAAATGTGGGCAAGCCAGGGTCGGGGCAGTCGCGATTAATTCTCGAACTTTTTCGAAGGCGGATTGTTGGCCGTCTTCCCATCTCCACGCCTGTCCTTTCCGAAGCAGGATGTTTAGCGGCTCCGCGACTGTAGCGAAGTCCGGGATGAATCTTCGATACCACGAAGCCATACCGAGAAATCGCCGCAGTTGTCTTATATTCCGCGGGGCGGGAAAGGACAGGACCGGCGCGACTTTTTCGACATCGACTTTCAACCCTTCCCTACTCACCACGAATCCGAGATAACGCACCTCCTCCCGACAAAATTCGCATTTTTCTGGGTTAACGAGCAGTCCCGCGGATTTAATTCTTTCGAAAATCTTCGCGAGCCACGCGAGATGATCTTCGAAGGTCGTGGTCGCGATAATAATATCGTCCAAATACGCGAATGCATTCGGCTCCATTTCCGGGCCGATAAGTCGATCTAATAATCGTTGAAACGTCGCGGGAGCTCCCGTGAGCCCGTACGGCATCCTTTTAAATTGGAATAACCCTTTACCCGGAACGGTAAAGGCGGTAATTGGTTTACTCGCGTCTTCGAGCGGGATCTGGAAGTATGCCTGACTCAAATCGAGAGTGGAAATGTATCGGGCAGCTCGTAATTTATCGAGAATGCTTGACATAATCGGGAGCGGGTACGCGTCCTTCTTGGAAACCTCGTTAACTTTCCGAAAATCTAAACAGAACCGGTATTTGCCGTTCGGTTTCTTGACCATTACGATAGGGCTTGACCATTCGCTGATGGAAGGCTCGATAATATCGTCCGCGAGTAAAGCGTCGACTTCGCGATATATCGCCTCTTGTACTTTCGGCGAGACCGGGTAATATCGCTGCTTTATTGGTCGGTTTTCTCCGACATCAATCCGATGCTTGGTCAAGTTGGTAATGCCCGGCGAAGCGGCAAAGTCAGTGAGTGCAGTTTCCAAGAATTTACGTAGCCGCTCCTGTTCGTTGTCCGTTAAGATACGCAGGCCGCAGCAGAGTGGGGAACGCGATAAGGAATCGAATGGAAATTCGACCTGGGATCGCGACGCAAAATACCACACCGCTCTGTGGTACTCAACAACGATACCAAATTCCGCGATTACGTCGATCCCTAGTAGTAACGGATTCACGAGATTGTCGAGAACGTATGCGAGAATGTGACGTGTTTCGTCGCGAATCTTCAACGTAACGCTTGCTTGCTCGGTGGCTCGGTCGACCGATCCCGTGGCCAGCAGGAATAAGCAGGGGCGCGGGGCCGCGAAAACTTGCACGGAATCGCCGAGAACATCGATTACTTCGCGATTGATAAACGATATCGAGGATCCGGAATCTATCAAGGCGCGAAATACGTGAGTTCCGATATGCGCGTCGAGGACCAATAACGCGGGACGCGACGCAAAATTGTTCTCGTTAGGTTGTTCGGTAATTCGGGTGTTAGTTAACGAGTCGGGAGCCGCTTCGGTTCCTCCGAGCGGCTCCGCTGCTGGTTTCCCGCCCCCGGGTTGCATCGAGTGCACTGGGGCGTCCGTACGTTCGGTTCGCCACAGCGATAGCAGTGCACCCGAGGGGTCGCGGTACAATTTCGCGATCTGTGCCCGATTTTCCGACAATTCCAGCACGTGTCGTCGACCGTCGGGTGTTTTCCCGTCGGCGCGTCGGCTCGGCGGTCTCCGGACGCGGTCGTGTCCGTTCGGTCGGTCCCGACGCGCGGCTGGTTCGTCCGCGGTCGGGCTCGGCCGTCGGGATTCGTTTCTCCGCGAGAACAGCTGGCTGTCGGTACGGTTCTTCGCCCTAGCGAAGCGTTCGGTACGGTGGGTCGGTGATCGCGGGGACGGGAGGGACCAGCGTCGTAGCGCGGCTCCGCGTATTCCCCCTCTTCCTCTCTTCGCAACATATTCACGCGCTCGTATCGGGCCGCGGCTAAGTCGGGTTCCCTTCCATACCCCCCTGCCCTCTTACTGTAACGCCGCGGATCGTACGCGAATTCTTTATTTGATAGCCCATGATAACGGTAGGCTTCCGCGTTCGCGGGGGATATTTTATTTTCGGCTTTTCGCAGCCCGTTTTCGAGTTCCTTAAGGCACGATACTAATCCCAAGGGGACCACGGCACGTAATTCCGCCCTAGCGCCCCAGAAAATATACTCCATGCATTTTTCCTCCGGCCACGGGGTCGCGAGACGATTCAACATCGTTTTCATGTACGTGAGATAGTCGCGTACGGGTTCGTCGGGGCCCTGTCTCCGTAATTTAAGATCCCTTTCGAGGCGTTCCTCATAGTCGGGATCCCCGAAATTCTCTCGCCACGCGCACACGAATTCGCGCCAAGTCGCGAAATCGTCGCAAGTGTCGTACCAGAGGGCGGCCACGCCGGAGAGGCAGATCGGCAGACAGCGTAGGAGGTCGGTATCGTCTAAATTAGCGCATTTCCGCATGCCCTCTAACCGGGAGAGAAACGTTTCGGGGTCCTCCCCTGGGGCACCGGAAAAGCGGATGCGCCACTCGCGCAGGACCTCGTACGCGGCCGGTCGCCGGATCCCCCGCAGCGAGGCCTGACTCGATTCGTCCTTGGCCGTTTGCATCGGACGCGTTTTGGTCGGGTCGGGGACGTGACGCGGTTGGGGTACGGGTAGGGTCAGTTCTGTCTTAAACCGCCCGTCTCCTAATAAATTTCTCCCCGGCTTACGGTTGTCCTCGGGAGTGTCGGGTTTTCCGAAGGAGTCCCCCCCCGGATCGCCCTGACGGTACGGCCGAGGGGTTCGTTCCCCGGTGTCCCCCGCACACTCCTCGTAAATAGACCGGTCGTCCCCCTCTCCCCGCCAAACCCAGTGTAGCTTCGAGGATTTCTCGGAATCCATTCCGACGTACGGTACGGATCGCTTCGTCCTCTATCGAAGGACGGTAAACACGCGCCGGCAGGGCCTCTCGACGAACCGGGATGTTTACGCGAGCGGGCCGGCTGTTTTTATAGTCGGCTCAACGTACCGCCTCGAGAATCTTCGGTTACAGGCCCGAACGATACTTAACGTTAACGGTTGGCCTTGAGCGTTTCTCGCGTTACCCGACAAACAACTATTGTTCTCGATATTAGGATTTCTCCCCTCGCCCCGCACTCCAATCGTCTCTCTCTTACCGAAGTTTATTATTTACTTACGCGAAGGTCGCGGGGTTTATAGCGCGACGAAGCGGAACAGGCGCGAAATCAATGATCGCGCGACAAACAAACACAAAAAAAAATAACAAACTAGACTAAGGATTACACGGACAAGGGACCGGGTGACGACGTTAGATACGGAACACGTTCGCCCCACCTCCAAGACGTACACTCCCCGGATCGGTAATTCCAATAATACGAAATATAATATCAAACTAAAATACAATTGAATAGCATGCGCAAAATAGCGAGTTGGTTCGGTTCCGGGGTTTTTCCTCGAGAAATTCGCCCGGGAAATTCGCAAGACGCACGAAACGCGGTCGAGCGTGTTCTTCCTAATTCGCCGGTGATTTGCAACCATCTGTTTCCGCGTAATACGCGTCGCACCGACTTTCCCGAAACCGCGGACCGTGACTTTATCTACGCGAGTCCTTCGCTACCTCCGTGTCTCTCTTCGTTATTAATAACAAGGAAAAGGAGTCCTTTTCGAGAGAGAGGTCCCTGTTCGGGCGCCAATTTGTAACGTGGACCTCCACTCGCCGCGTAGGAAGGCGGGGGCGGGGTCCACTCCGGGAATTTATGGGCTCAGAGGCCGGGCCGCGTACGGCCGTGAATACGCGGTCCTCCCGGTACTAACCGATTCTCGAAGGTTCTCGGAGATCGGGAAGAGCCTACTGCTCGGGCGCCAGGCACCGGAAGGGTGCCACGCGAAACGAGAACGAAGTCCGCCCTTAGCCGAAGCTGAGGGCGGGAGGTGACCCTTCGGGAACCGCGAGAAGGTCGGGAGGCGCGAGAAGGGTCGGGGGTTCGGGCACGGAAGGGAACGAGGACAGCCCTCACGGCAGGGCGGATCGCGCAGGTGAAAATATCGGTATTCAGAATGGGCTCTACAATTTTATTGGCGTCGGTGGTTTTACAAAGTCGCGGCCACGTGGCCGCACCCGAGAGCCCGCGCTCTTCGTACAAAGTCTGCGGTAAGTTGAAGGGTTCGCAACGCGCTGTTGTCGATCGGTAAAATACGCCGCGGGGGTGCGGTAGATCGGCACGAGAATAGCCCCTCGCCGAAGCGAGGGTTTCGCGGCACGCAGGTGGTCGGCGCGATCACGGTATGACTGTCGCGGCGCGGTTTCGGTTCCGACGGACGGCGAACGCTCGGCGAAAACTTCGCGATAGACTACGCGACGGCTCGATAGGAATAACGCGAAATGTAACGTAACAAACAGATGGTTGCAAACGATAACGGCAGCAGCCCCTCCGAGGAAGACTTCCGCGCGATATTTTTCCGGGAACTCGCAGCCGGGACTCAAGGTACCGGTGAATTCGGTACTAGCGGAGTGCCCGAGGCGAGAAGCGCCTCGGCGCGCGAAAACTCGGGGAACGGGACGCGATATTACGCGTCCGACGGGCGATCCGCGAGCTCGCGTTGCCGCGAGGGCACGGAATCGTCGTCGGCCGACCTCGTCTGTTCCCCGACAGAGCCTGGCGAACCAACTCGCGAAAAATACACGAAAAGGGTCACTTAAGGGACTCACCGTTCCTGCCGGTAATTTTTCTCCGCCGTCTGTCGCGGTATTGCCCGTCTCGCTCGGGATGGTCCGGCGGGAATTCGGCTCCTGCCTTGCAACGGTAACCGTGTTGCGATCCCGCTGTAGTTCGGGATGATCACAGCACGCACGTCGCGTGTACGGTAGGCGGACGGAGTTCGGTAACTTTATCTAACACCGCGGTCCGGGCAATTCGAGAGGTTTTGTGTTCGGTACGATACAACTCGGAAGTCACCGCGACAGTAATTCGGCCTAGTCCGTTCGCGTTACGGCAGAGTCCTCGCCTCCCCACTCCTGGCCGTAGTCCGGCTTTTCTTCTAATAGGGCGCGCGTCTGGCGCGAAATTCGGAACCCGCAGGATCGTGCCTACGCCGGGTCCTTGGGCCCCAGACCTTACGCGAAATTCATTCCGAAATCGACACGCGGGGCAGATCGGTGACCTACCCCGGCATGGAGAGGGGGGGGGGCGCCTACACCACCCTCGCCGAGGCCCCTTGCAATTGGCTGAGGCGAGGCGACGGCAGGACCGCGAAATAGGTTGTCGGGTGGTGGACAGGGGCCTTCGTCCCGCTTCGTCACCTCCGGGTTGTCTGGCCCGTGTGTGGCGTCGCCCATTCCTCGTTAGCACCGGTGCACCGGATTTGCGTAATGGCCATGGTTTGGCGTAGGTGGTCCCGCGAAGCGCTGCTCTCTTTCTTCCGGTCGGCCGGATGCCGGGGTGCCGTTCACGTACCTGAAACTTGCCGGGCTCGGCGTGCGCGAAAGGGTGAAAGTACGCGTTTCCTTTCGATTCGGGAGTTCCTCGGGGAGCGCTTCTTAACCTATCGAGCCGTGGTTTTATTCGCGACAACGTGTTTTACGGCAGTCCGGTCCCTTCGTTCGGTTGTTCGGGACCCTTGAGGGCGGCGGGGTTTGTGCAACGTCACATCGTCTATCCTATCCTATCCTCTGTCATATCGTATCCTCTATCCTATCCTATCCTCTATCCTATATTATCCTATATCCTATACTCTGTCATTTCGTATCCTCTATCCTATCCTATCCTCTATCCTATAATATCCTATATCCTATCCTATTATCTATCCCATATCCTATCCTATCCTCTATCCTATCCTATCCTCCATCCTATGCTATCCTCTATCCTATCCTCTCCTCTATCCTATCCTATCCTCTATCATATCCTATCCTCTATCCTATCCTATCCTCTATCATATCCTATCATCCATCCTATCCTATCCCATCCTATTCTCTATCCTATATCCTATACTATCCTCTATCCTATCCCATCCTCAGTCCTATCCTATCCTCTATCCAATCCTATCCTCTTTCCTATCCTATTCTCTATCCTATCCTATCCTCTATCCTATCCTATCCTCTATCGTATCCTGTCCTGTACCCTATCCAATCCCCTACCCTATCCTGTATCCTTTCCTATCCTCTATCCTATTATTTCCTCTATCCTATCGTCTATCCTATCCTATCCTCTATCCTATCCTATCCTCAATCCTATCCTATCCTCTATCCTATCCTATCCTCTATCCTATCCTATTCTCTATGCTATCCTATCCACTATCCTATCCTCTATCCTTTCCTATCCTCTATCCTATCCTATCCTATCCTCTATACTATCCTATCCTCTATCCTATCCTATCCTCTATCCCATCCTATCCTCTATCCGATCCTATCTTCTATCCTATCCTATCCTCTATCCTATCCTATCCTCTATCCTATCCTATCCCATCCTATTCTCTATCCTATATCCTATACTATCCTCTATCCTATCCCATCCTCTATCCTATCCTATCCTCTATCCTATAATATCCTATATCCTATCCTATTATCTATCCCATATCCTATCCTATCCTCTATCCTATCCTATCCTCCATCCTATCCTATCCTCTATCCTATCCTCTCCTCTATCCTATCCTATCCTCTATCATATCCTATCCTCTATCCTATCCTATCCTCTATCATATCCTATCATCCATCCTATCCTATCCCATCCTATTCTCTATCCTATATCCTATACTATCCTCTATCCTATCCCATCCTCAGTCCTATCCTATCCTCTATCCAATCCTATCCTCTTTCCTATCCTATTCTCTATCCTATCCTGTCCTCTATCCTATCCTATCCTCTATCGTATCCTGTCCTGTACCCTATCCAATCCCCTACCCTATCCTGTATCCTTTCCTATCCTCTATCCTATTATTTCCTCTATCCTATCGTCTATCCTATCCTATCCTCTATCCTATCCTATCCTCAATCCTATCCTATCCTCTATCCTATCCTATCCTCTATCCTATCGTATTCTCTATGCTATCCTATCCACTATCCTATCCTCTATCCTTTCCTATCCTCTATCCTATCCTATCCTATCCTCTATACTATCCTATCCTCTATCCTATCCTATCCTCTATCCCATCCTATCCTCTATCCGATCCTATCTTCTATCCTATCCTATCCTCTATCCTATCCTATCCTCTATCCTATCCTATCCATCTATCCTATCCTATCCTATCCTCTATCCTATCCTATCCTCTATCCTATCCTATCATCCATCCTATTCTATCCTCTATCCTATCTCATCCTCTATCCTATCCTATCCTCCATCCTCTATCCTATCCTCAATCCTATCCTATCCTCTTTCCTGTCCTATTCTCTATCCTATCTTATCCTCTATCCTATCCTATCCTATATCGTATCCTGTCCTCTATCCTATCCAATCCTCTATCGTATCCTCTATCCTATCCTATCCTCAATCCTATCCCATCCTCAGTCCTATCCTATCCTCTATCCTATCCTATCCTCTTTCCTATCCTATTCTCTATCCTATCCTATCCTCTATCGTATCCTATCCTCTATCGTATCATGTCCTGTACCCTATCCAATCCCCTACCCAATCCTGTATCCTTTCCTATCCTCTATCTTATCCTATCCTCTATCCTATCCTATACTCTATCCAATCCTGTCCTCTATTCTATCCTATCCTCTATCCTATCCTATCCTCTATCCTATCCTATACTCCATCCTATCCTATCCTCTATCCTATCCTATCCTCTATCCTATCCTATCCTCCATCCTATCCTATCCTCTATCATATCGTATCCTCTATCCTATCCTATCCTCTATCCTATCCTATCCTCTATCCTATCCTATCCTCTATCTTATCCTATCCTCCATCCTATCCTCTATCCTATCCTATCCTCTATCCTATCCTATCATCCATCGCATCCTCTATCGTCTATCCTATCCTATCCTCTGTCATATCGTATCCTCTATCCTATCCTATCCTCTATCCTATAATATCCTATATCCTATCCTCTGTCATATCGTATCCTCTATCCTATCCTATCCTCTATCCTATAATATCCTATATCCTATCCTATTATCTATCCCATATCCTATCCTATCCTCTATCCTATCATATCCTCCATCCTATCCTATCCTCTATCCTATCCTATCCTCTATCCTATCCTTTCCGCTATCCTATCCTATCCTGTCGTCTATCCTATCCAATCCCCTATCCTATTCTCTATCCTATCCTATCCTCTATCCTATCCTATCCTCTATCCTATCCTATCCTCAACCCTATCCTATCCTCAATTCTATCCTATACTCCATCCTATCCTATCCGCTATCCTATCCTATCCTCTATAATATCGTATTCTCTATCATATCCTATCCTCTATCATATAATATCCTCTATCCTATCCAATCCTCTATCCTATCCTCTATCCTATTCTCTATCCAATCCTATCCTCTTTCGTCTCCTATCCTCTATCCTATCTAATCCCCTATCCTATCCTCTATCCTATCCTTTCCACTATCCTATCCTTTCCTATATCCTATCCTATCCTCTATCCTATCCTATCCCCTATCCTATTCTATAATCTATCCTATCCTTTCCGCTATCCTATCCTATCCTCTATCCTATCCAATCCTCTATCCTATCCTATCGTCTATCCTATCCAATCCTCAATCTTATCCTACCCTCTATCCTATCCTATCCTCTATCCTATCCTATCCTCTTCTCTATCCTATCCTATCGTCTATAATATCGTATCCTCTGTCCTATCCTTGCTCTATCCTATAACATCATCTATCCTATCCTCTTCTCTATCCTATCCTATACTCTATAATATCGTATCCTGTATCCTATCCTGTCCTTGTTCCTATCCTATCCTCAATCCTAACCTATCTTCTATCCTATCGTATCCTCTATCATATCCTATCCTCTTTCCTATAATATCATCTATCCTATCCTATTCCCTATCCTATCCTATCCTCTATCATATCCTATCCTCTATAAGATCGTATCCTCTATCATATCCTATCCTCTTTTCTATAATATCATCTATCCTATCCTATTCCCTATCCTATCCTATCCTCTGTCCTATCCTATCCTCTATCCTATCCTATCCTCAACCCTATCCTATCCTCAATTCTATCCTATACTCCATCCTATCCTATCCTCTATCCTATCCTATCCTCAATCCAATCCTATCCTATCCTCTGTCCTATAATATCCTGTATCCTATCCTATCCTCTATCCTATCATATCCTCTATCCTGCAATATCATCTATCCTATCCTATTCTCCATCCTATCCTATCCTATCCTCTTCCGTCTCCTATCCTGTAACCGATCCTATCCCCTATCGTATCCTCTATCCTATCCTATTCTCTATCCTATCCTCTATCCTATCGTATCCTCTATCCTATCCAATCCTCTATCCTATCCTCTATCCTATCCAATCCGCTATCCTATCCTATATCCAATCCTATCCTCTATCCTATCCTATCCTCTATCCTATCATATCCTCTATCCTGCAATATCATCTATCCTATCCTATTCTCCATCCTATCCTATCCTATCCTCTTCCGTCTCCTATCCTGTAACCGATCCTATCCCCTATCGTATCCTCTATCCTATCCTATTCTCTATCCTATCCTCTATCCTATCGTATCCTCTATCCTATCCAATCCTCTATCCTATCCTCTATCCTATCCAATCCGCTATCCTATCCTATATCCTATCCTATCCTCTATCCTATCCTATCCTCTATCCTACCCTATCCACTATCCTATCCTATCCTCTATCCTATCCTATCCTCTATCCTATCCTATCCTCTATCCTATCCTATCCTCTATCCTATCCTATCCTCTATCCTATCCTATCCTCTATCCTATCCTATCCTCTATCGTATCCTATACTCTATCCTATCCTCTATCGTATCCTATCCTCTATCCTATCCGATCCTCTATCCTATCCTCTATCCTATCGTATCCTCTATCCTATCCAATCCTCTATCCTATCCTCTATCCTATCCAATCCGCTATCCTATCCTATATCCTATCCTATCCTCTATCCTAACCTATCCTCTATCCTATCCTATCCACTATCCTATCCTATCCTCTATCCTATCCAATCCTCTATCCTATCCTATCGTCTATCCTATCCAATTCTCAATCTTATCCTATCCTCTATCCTATCCTATCCTCTTCTCTATCCTATCCTATCGTCTATAATATCGTATCCTCTGTCCTATCCTTGCTCTATCCTATAACATCATCTATCCTATCCTCTTCTCTATCCTATCCTATACTCTATAATATCGTATCCTGTATCCTATCCTGTCCTCTTTCCTATCCTATCCTATCCTCTATCATATCCTATCCTCTATAATATCGTATCCTCTATCATATCCTATCCTCTTTCCTATAATATCATCTATCCTATCCTATTCCCTATCCTATCCTATCCTCTCTCCTATCTTCTCCTCTATCCTATCCTATCCTCAACCCTATCCTATCCTCAATTCTATCCTATACTCCATCCTATCCTATCCTCTATCCTATCCTATCCTCTATCCTATCGTATCCTCTTTCCTGTAATACCATCTATCCTATCCTATTCTGTATCGTATCCTATCCTCTATCCTATCCAAGCCGCTATCCTATCCTCTATCCTATCCTATCCTCTATAATATCGTTTCCTCTGTCCTATCCTGTCCTCTATCCTGTAATATCATCTATCCTAACCTATTCTCTATCCTATCCTATCCTATCCTCTATCGTATCCTATCCTCTATCCTATCCTATCCTCTATCCTATCCTATCCTATCCTCTATCCTATCCTATCCTCTATCCTATCCTATCCTCTATCCTATCCTATCCTCTATCCTATTCTATCCTCTATCCTATCCTATCCTCTATCCTATCCTATCCTCTATCCTATCCTATCCTCTATCCTATCCTATCCTCTATCCTATCCTATCCTCTATCCTATCCTATCCTCTATCCTATCCTATCCTCTATCCTATCCTATCCTCTATCCTATCCTATCCTCTATCCTATCCTATCCTCTATCCTATCCTATCCTCTATCCTATCCTATCCTCTATCCTATCCTATCCTCTATCCTATCCTATCCTCTATCCTATCCTATCCTCTATCCTATCCTATCCTCTATCCTATCCTATCCTCTATCCTATCATATCCTCTATCCTATCCTATGCTCTATCCTATCCTATCCTCTATCCTATCCTATCCTCTATCCTATCCTATCCTCTATCCTATCATATCCTCTATCCTATCCAATCCTCTATCCTATCCTCCATCATATCCTCTATCCTATCCAATCCGCTATCCTATCCTCTATCCTATCCTGTCCTCTATCCTATCCTATCCTTCATCCTATCCTATCCTCTATCCTATCGTATCCTCTATCCTATCCAATCCTCGATCATATCCTCAATCCTATCCTAACCCTTATCCTATCCCATTCTCTACCCTATCCTATCGTCTTTCCTAAGCTATTCTCTATCCTATCCTATCCTTTATCCTATCCTATCCTCTCTCCAATCCTATCCTCAATCCCATTCTATCCTCTATCCTATCCTATCTTCTATCCTATCCTATCCTCTATACTATCCTATCCTCTATCCTATCGTATCCTCTATCCTATCATATCCTCTATCCTATCCTATTCTCTATCCTATCTTCCATTCCATTCTATCCTCTATCGTATCCTATCCTCTATCCTATCCAATCCGTTATCCTATCCTCTATCCTATCCTATCCTCTATAAAATCGTTTCCTCTGTCCTATCCTGTCCTCTATCCTGTAATATCATCTATCCTAACCTATTCTCTATCCTATCCTATCCTATCCTCTCTCATATCCTATCCTCTATAATATCGTATCCTCTATCATATCCTATCCTCTTTCCTATAATATCATCTATCCTATCCTATTCCCTATCCTATCCTATCCTCTCTCCTATCTTCTCCTCTATCCTATCCTATCCTCAACCCTATCCTATCCTCAATTCTATCCTATACTCCATCCTATCCTATCCTCTATCCTATCCTATCCTGTATCCTATTGTATCCTCTTTCCTGTAATACCATCTATCCTATCCTATTCTGTATCGTATCCTATCCTCTATCCTATCCAAGCCGCTATCCTATCCTCTATCCTATCCTATCCTCTATAATATCGTTTCCTCTGTCCTATCCTGTCCTCTATCCTGTAATATCATCTATCCTAACCTATTCTCTATCCTATCCTATCCTATCCTCTATCGTATCCTATCCTCTATCCTATCCTATCCTCTATCCTATCCTATCCTATCCTATCCTCTATCCTATCCTATCCTCTATCCTATCCTATCCTCTATCCTATCCTATCCTCTATCCTATCCTATCCTCTATCCTATCCTATCCTCTATCCTATCCTATCCTCTATCCTATCCTATCCTCTATCCTATCCTATCCTATCCTCTATCCTATCCTATCCTCTATCCTATCCTATCCTCTATCCTATCCTATCCTCTATCCTATCCTATCCTCTATCCTATCCTATCCTCTATCCTATCCTATCCTCTATCCTATCCTATCCTCTATCCTATTCTATCCTCTATCCTATCCTATCCTCTATCGTCTCCTGACCTCTATCCTACCCAATCCCCTATCCTATCCAATCCCCGACCCTATCCTCTATCCTACCCTTTCCTCTATCCTATCCTATCCTCTATCCTATCCTATCCTCTATCCTACCCTATCCTCTATCCTATCCTATCCTCTATCCCATCCTATCCTCTATCCTATCCTATCCTCTATCCTATCCTATCCTTCTCTCCTATCCTATCCTCTATCCTATCCTATCCTCTATCTTATCCTATCCTGTATCCTATCCTGTCCTCTATCCTATAATATCATCTATCCTATAATATCATCTATCCTATCCTATTCTCTATCCTATCCTATCCTATCCCCTATCGTATCCTATCCTCTATCCTATCCAATCCTATATCCTATTCTCTATCCTATCCTATCCTCTATCGTATCCTATCCCCTATCCTATCCTATCCTCTATCCTATTCTATCCTCTATCCTATCCTATCCTCTATCGTCTCCTGTCCTCTATCCTATCCAATCCCCTATCCTATCCTATCCTCTATCCTATAATATCATCTATCCTACGCTATTCTCTATCCTATCCCATCCTCTTCCCTATCCCATACTCTATCCTATCATATCCTCTATCCTATCCTATCCACTATCCTATCCTATCCTCTTTCCTATCCTCTATCTTATTCTATCCTGTATCCTATCCCATCCTCTGCCCTATCCTATACTCTATCCTATCATATCATCTATCGTATCCTATCCTCTATCCTTTCCTATCTTCTATCCTATCCTATCCTCTATCCTATCCTATCCTCTATCCTATCCTATCCTATCCTCTATCCTATCCTATCTTCTATATTATCCTATCCTCTATTTTATCCTGTCCTCAATCCTATCCTATCCCCTATAATATCGTATCCTCTATCCTATCCTATCCTCAATCCTATCCTATCCTATCCTCTGTCCTATAATATCCTCTATCCTATCCTACCCTATATCTTATCCTATTCTCTTTCCTATCCTACCCTATATCCTATCCTATCCTCTATCCTATCCTCTATCCTATCCTATCGTCAATCCTATCCTATCCTTTATGCTATCCTATCCTCTATCCTATCCTATCGTCTATCCTATCCTATCCTCTATCGTATACTATCCTATATCCTATCCTATCCTTCTCTCCTATCCTATCCTCTATCCTATCCTATCCTCTATCCTATCCTGTCCTCTATCGTCTCCTGTCCTCTATCCTATCCAATCCCCTATCCTATCCAATCCCCGATCCTATCCTCTATCCTACCCTTTCCGCTATGCTATCCTATCCTCTATAATATCGTATCCTCTGTCCTATCCTTGCTCTATCCTACAATATCATCTATCCTATCCTATCCTCTATCCTATCCTATCCTCTATCCTATCCTATCCTCTATCCTATTCTATCCCCTATCCTATCCTATCCTCTATCCTATTCTATCCTCTATCCTATCCTATCCTCTATCGTCTCCTGTCCTCTATCCTATCCAATCCCCTATCCTATCCAATCCCCGATCCTATCCTCTATCCTACCCTTTCCGCTATGCTATCCTATCCTCTATAATATCGTATCCTCTGTCCTATCCTTGCTCTATCCTACAATATCATCTATCCTATCCTATCCTCTATCCTATCCTATCCTCTATCCTATCCTATCCTATCCTCTATCCTATCCTATCCTCTATCCTATCCTATCCTCTATCCTATCCTATCCTCTATCCTATCCTATCCTCTATCCTATTCTATCCCCTATCCTATCCTATCCTCTATCCTATTCTATCCTCTATCCTATCCTATCCTCTATCGTCTCCTGTCCTCTATCCTACCCAATCCCCTATCCTATCCAATCCCCGATCCTATCCTCTATCCTACCCTTTCCTCTATCCTATCCTATCCTCTATCCTATCCTATCCTCTATCCTACCCTATCCTCTATCCTATCCTATCCTCTATCCCATCCTGTCCTCTATCCTATCCTATCCTCTATCCTATCCTATCCTTCTCTCCTATCCTATCCTCTATCCTATCCTATCCTCTATCCTATCCTATCCTGTATCCTATCCTGTCCTCTATCCTATAATATCATCTATCCTATCCTATCCTGTATCCTATCCTGTCCTCTATCCTATAATATCATCTATCCTATAATATCATCTATCCTATCCTATTCTCTATCCTATCCTATCCTATCCCCTATCGTATCCTATCCTCTATCCTATCCAATCCTATATCCTATTCTCTATCCTATCCTATCCTCTATCGTATCCTATCCCCTATCCTATCCTATCCTCTATCCTATTCTATCCTCTATCCTCTATCCTATCCTATCCTCTATCGTCTCCTGTCCTCTATCCTATCCAATCCCCGATCCTATCCTCTATCCTACCCTTTCCTCTATCCTATCCTATCCTCTATCCTATCCTATCCTCTATCCTATCCTATCCTCTATCCTATCCTATCCTCTATCCTATCCTATCCCCTATCCTATCCTATCCTCTATCCTGTTCTATCCTCTATCCTATCCTATCCTCTATCGTCTCCTGTCCTCTATCCTATCCAATCCCCTATCCTATCCAATCCCCTATCCTATCCTCTATCCTATCCTATCCTCTATCCTATCCTATCCTCTACCGTCTCCTATCCTGTATCCGATCCAATCCCCTATCGTATCCTCTATCCTATCCTATTCTCTATCCTATCCTCTATCCTATCGTATCCTCTATCCTATCCAATCCTCTATCCTATCCTCTATCCTATCCTATCCTCTATCCTATCCTATCCTCTATCCTATCCTATCCCCTATCCTATCCTATCCTCTATCCTATTCTATCCTCTATCCTATCCTATCCTCTATCGTCTCCTGTCCTCTATCCTATCCAATCCCCTATCCTATCCAATCCCCGATCCTATCCTCTATCCTACCCTTTCCTCTATCCTATCCTATCCTCTATCCTATCCTATCCTATCCTATCCTCTACCGTATCCTATCGTGTATCCGATCCAATCCCCTATCGTATCCTCTATCCTATCCTATTCTCTATCCTATCCTCTATCCTATCGTATCCTCAATCCTATCATATCCTATCCTCTGTTCTATAATATCCTCTATCCTATTCTATCCTCTATCCTATCCTATCCTCTATCGTCTCCTGTCCTCTATCCTATCCAATCCCCTATCCTATCCAATCCCCGATCCTATCCTCTATCCTATCCAATCCTATATCCTATTCTCTATCCTATCCTATCCTCTATCGTATCCTATCCCCTATCCTATCGTATCCTCTATCCTATTCTATCCTCTATCCTATCCTATCCTCTATCCTATTATATCCTTCTCTCCTATCCTATCCTCTATCCTATCCTATCCTCTATCCTATCCTATCCTGTATCCTATCCTGTCCTCTATCCTATAATATCATCTATCCTATCCTATTCTCTATCCTATCCTATCCTATCCTCTACCGTATCCTATCCTGTATCCGATCCAATCCCCTATCGTATCCTCTATCCTATCCTATTCTCTATCCTATCCTCTATCCTATCGTATCCTCTATCCTATCGTATAATCTATCCTATCCAATCCTCTATCCTATCCTCTATCCTACCCTTTCCTCTATCCTATCCTATCCTCTATCCTATCCTATCCTCTATCCTACCCTATCCTCTATCCTATCCTATCCTCTATCCCATCCTATCCTCTATCCTATCCTATCCTCTATCCTATCCTATCCAATCCCCGATCCTATCCTCTATCCTACCCTTTCCTCTATCCTATCCTATCCTCTATCCTATCCTATCCTATCCTCTACCGTATCCTATCGTGTATCCGATCCAATCCCCTATCGTATCCTCTATCCTATCCTATTCTCTATCCTATCCTCTATCCTATCGTATCCTCTATCCTATCCTATCCTCTATCCTATCCTATCCTCTATCGTATCCTATCCTGTATCCGATCCAATCGCCTATCCTATCCTACCCTCTATCCTACCCTATCCTCTATCCTATCCTATCCTCTATCCCATCCTATCCTCTATCCTATCCTATCCTCTATCCTATCCTATCCTTCTCTCCTATCCAATCCTCTATCCTATCCTATCCTCTATCCTATCCTGTCCTCTATCCTATAATATCATCTATCCTATCCTATTCTCTATCCTATCCTATCCTATCCTCTACCGTATCCTATCCTGTATCGGATCCAATCCCCTATCGTATCCTCTATCCTATCCTATTCTCTATCCTATCCTCTATCCTATCGTATCCTCTATCCTATCCAATCCTCTATCCTATCCTCTATCCTATCCTATCCTCTATCCCATCCTATCCTCTATCCTATTCTATCCTCTATCCTATCCTATCCTCTATCGTCTCCTGTCCACTATCCTATCCAATCCCCTATCCTATCCAATCCCCGATCCTATCCTCTATCCTACCCTTTCCTTTATCCTATCCTATTATCTATCCTATCCTATCCTCTATCCTACCCTATCCTCTATCCTATCCTATCCTCTATCCCATCCTATCCTTCTCTCCTATCCAATCCTCTATCCTATCCTATCCTCTATCCTATCCTATCCTGTATCCTATCCTGTCCTGTATCCTATAATATCATCTATCCTATCCTATTCTCTATCCTATCCTATCCTATCCTCTACCGTATCCTATCCTGTATCCGATCCAATCCCCTATCGTATCCTCTATCCTATCGTATTCTCTATCCTATCCTCTATCCTATCGTATCCTCTATCCTATCCAATCCTCTATCCTATCCTCTATCCTATCCTATCCTCTATCCTATCCTATCCTGTATCCTATCCTATCCTCTATCCTATCCTATCCCCTATCCTATCCTATCCTCTATCCTATTCTATCGTCTATCCTATCCTATCCTCTATCGTCTCCTGTCCTCTATCCTATCCAATCCCCTATCCTATCCAATCCCCGATCCTATCCTCTATCCTACCCTTTCCTCTATCCTATCCTATCCTCTATCCTATCCTATCCTATCCTCTACCGTATCCTATCGTGTATCCGATGCAATCCCCTATCGTATCCTCTATCCTATCCTATTCTCTATCCTATCCTCTATCCCATCGTATAGTCTATCCTATCCTATCCTCTATCCTATCCTATCCTCTATCCTATCCTATCCTCTATCGTATCCTATCCTGTATCCGATCCAATCCCCTATCCTATCCTATCCTTCTCTCCTATCCTATCCTCTATCCTATCCTATCCTCTATCCTATCCTGTCCTCTATCCTATAATATCATCTATCCTATCCTATTCTCTATCCTATCCTATCCTATCCTCTACCGTATCCTATCCTGTATCGGATCCAATCCCCTATTGTATCCTCTATCCTATCCTATTCTCTATCCTATCCTCTATCGTATCGTATCCTCTATCCTATCCAATCTTCTATCCTATCCTCTATCCTATCCTATCCTCTATCTCATCCTATCCTCTATCCTATTCTATCCTCTATCCTATCCTATCATCTATCGTCTCCTGTCCACTATCCTATCCAAACCCCTATCCTATCCAATCCCCGATCCTATCCTCTATCCTACCCTTTCCTCTATCCTATCCTATTATCTATCCTATCCTATCCTCTATCCTATCCTATCCTCTATCCTATCCTATCCTCTATCCTATCCTATCCCCTATCCTATCCTATCCTCTATCCTATCCTATCCTCTATCCCATCCTATCCTCTATCCTATCCTATCCTCTATCCCATCCAATCCTTCTCTCCTATCTTATCCTCTATCCTATCCTATCCTCTATCCTATCCTATCCTCTATCCTATCATATCCTATCCTCTATCCTATCCTATCCTCTATCCTATCCTATCCTATCCTCTATCCTATAATATCCTCTATCCTATCCTATCCTCTATCCTACCCTATCCTCTATCCTATCCTATCCTCTATCCCATCCTATCCTCTATCCTATCCTATCCTCTATCCCATCCAATCCTTCTCTCCTATCTTATCCTCTATCCTATCCTATCCTCTATCCTATCCTATCCTGTATCCTATCCTGTCCTGTATCCTATAATATCATCTATCCTATCCTATTCTCTATCCTATCCTATCCTATCCTCTACCGTATCCTATCCTGTATCGGATCCAATCCCCTATCGTATCCTCTATCCTATCCTATTCTCTATCCTATCCTCTATCCTATCGTATCCTCTATCCTATCCAATCCTCTATCCTATCCTCTATCCTATCCTATCCTCTATCTCATCCTATCCTCTATCCTATTCTATCCTCTATCCTATCCTATCATCTATCGTCTCCTGTCCACTATCCTATCCAATCCCCTATCCTATCCAATCCCCGATCCTATCCTCTATCCTACCCTTTCCTCTATCCTATCCTATTATCTATCCTATCCTATCCTCTATCCTATCCTATCCTCTATCCTATCCTATCTTCTATCCTATCCTATCCCCTATCCTATCCTATCCTCTATCCTATTCTATCCTCTATTCTATCCTATCCTCTATCGTCTTCTGTCCTCTATCCTATCCAATCCCCTATCCTATCCAATCCCAGCTCCTATCCTCTATCCTACCCTTTCCTCTATCCTATCCTATCCTCTATCCTATCCTATCCTCTATCCTATCCTATCCTCTATCCTATCCTATCCTCTATCCTATCCTATCCTCTATCCTATCCTATCCTATCCTCTATCCTATCCTATCCTATCCTCTATCCTATCCTATCCTCTATCCTATCCTATCCTATCCTCTATCCTATAATATCATCTATCCTATCCTATTCTCTATCCTATCCTATCCTATCCTCTACCGTATCCTATCCAGTATCGGATCCAATCCCCTATCGTATCCTATATCCTATCCTATTCTCTATCCTATCCTCTATCCTATCGTATCCTCTATCCTATCCAATCCTCTATCCTATCCTCTATCCTATCCTATCCTCTATCCTATCCTATCCTGTATCCTATCCTATCCTCTATCCTATCCTATCCTCTATCCTATCCTATCCTCTATCCTATCCTATCCTCTATCCTACCCTATCCCCTATCCTATCCTATCCTCTATCCTATTCTATCCTCTATCCTATCCTATCCTCTATCGTCTCCTGTCCTCTATCCTATCCAATCCCCTATCCTATCCAATCCCCGATCCTATCCTCTATCCTACCCTTTCCTCTATCCTATCCTATCCTCTATCCTATCCTATCCTATCCTCTACCGTATCCTATCGTGTATCCGATCCAATCCCCTATCGTATCCTCTATCCTATCCTATTCTCTATCCTATCCTCTATCCTATCGTATCCTCAATCCTATCCTATCCTATCCTCTGTCCTATAATATCCTCTATCCTATTCTATCCTCTATCCTATCCTATCCTCTATCGTCTCCTATCCTCTATCCTATCCTATCCTCTATCCTATCCTATCCTCTATCCTATCCTATCCTCTATCCTATCCTATCCTCTATCCTATCCTATCCTCTATCCTATCCTATCCTTCTCTCCTATCCTATCCTCTATCCTATCCTATCCTCTATCCTATCAAATCCTGTATCCTATCCTGTCCTCTATCCTATAATATCATCTATCCTATCCTATCCTCTATCCCATCCTATCCTCTATCCTATGCTATCCTCTATCCTATCCTATCCTTCTCTCCTATCCTATCCTCTATCCTATCCTATCCTCTATCCTATCCTGTCCTCTATCCTATAATATCATCTATCCTATCCTATTCTCTATCCTATCCTATCCTATCCTCTACCGTATCCTATCCTGTATCGGATCCAATCCCCTATCGTATCCTCTATCCTATCCTATTCTCTATCCTATCCTCTATCGTATCGTATCCTCTATCCTATCCAATCTTCTATCCTATCCTCTATCCTATCCTATCCTCTATCTCATCCTATCCTCTATCCTATTCTATCCTCTATCCTATCCTATCATCTATCGTCTCCTGTCCACTATCCTATCCAAACCCCTATCCTATCCAATCCCCGATCCTATCCTCTATCCTACCCTTTCCTCTATCCTATCCTATTATCTATCCTATCCTATCCTCTATCCTATCCTATCCTCTATCCTATCCTATCCTCTATCCTATCCTATCCCCTATCCTATCCTATCCTCTATCCTATTCTATCCTCTATTCTATCCTATCCTCTATCGTCTCCTGTCCTCTATCCTATCCAATCCCCTATCCTATCCAATCCCAGCTCCTATCCTCTATCCTACCCTTTCCTCTATCCTATCCTATCCTCTATCCTATCCTATCCTCTATCCTATCCTATCCTCTATCCTATCCTATCCTATCCTCTATCCTATCCTATCCTATCCTCTATCCTATCCTATCCTCTATCCTATCCTATCCTATCCTCTATCCTATAATATCCTCTATCCTATCCTATTCTCTATCCTATCCTCTATCCTATCGTATCCTCTATCCTATCGAATCCTCTATCCTATCCTCTATCCTATCCTATCCTCTATCCTATCCTATCCTGTATCCTATCCTATCCTCTATCCTATCCTATCCTCTATCCTATCCTATTCTCTATCCTATCCTATCCTATCCTCTACCGTATCCTATCCTGTATCGGATCCAATCCCCTATCGTATCCTATATCCTATCCTATTCTCTATCCTATCCTCTATCCTATCGTATCCTCTATCCTATCCCATCATCTGCCCTATATTATACTCTATCCTATCATATCCGTTATCCTATCCTATCCTCTATCCTATCCTATCCTCTATCCTATCCTATCCTCTTTCCTATAACATCATCTACCCTATCCGAATCTCTTTCCTATCCAATCCTCTTTCCTATCCTGTCCTCAATCCTATCCTATCCTCTATCCTATCGAATCCCCTATCCTATCCTCTATCCTATCCTATTCTCTGTGCTATCCTCTATCCTATCCTATCCTCTATCCTATCCTATCCTCTATCCTATCCTATCCTCTTTCCTATAACATCATCTACCCTATCCGAATCTCTTTCCTATCCAATCCTCTTTCCTATCCTGTCCTCAATCCTATCCTATCCTCTATCCTATCGAATCCCCTATCCTATCCTCTATCCTATCCTATTCTCTGTGCTATCCTCTATCCTATCCTATCCTCTATCCTATCCCATTCTCTATCCTATCCTATCCTCTTTCCTATCCTATTCTCTATCCTATCCAATCCTTTATCCTATCCTATCCTCTCTCCAATCCTATCATCAGTACTATCCTATCCTCTATCCTATCCTATCCTCTATCCTATCGTATCCTCTTAACTATAATACCATCTATCCTATCCTATCCTCTATCCTATCGTATCCTGTTTCCTATAATACCATCTATCCTATCCTATTCTCTATCGTCTCCTAGCCTGTCTCTTCCATTCCATTCTATCCTATCCTCTATCCCCATCCCATTCTCTATCCTATCCTATCCTCTTTCCTATCCTATTCTCTATCGTATCCTATCCTTTATCCTATCCTATCCTCTCTCCAATCCTATCCTCAATACTATCCTATCCTCTATTCTATCCTATCCTCTATCCTATCCTATCCTCTTTCCTATCCTATCCTCTATCCTATCCTATCCTCTATCCTATCGTATCCTCTTTCCTATAATACCATCTATCCTATCCCATTCTCTATCCTATCCTATCGTCTTTCCTATCCTATTCTCTATCCTATCATATCGTTTATCCTATCCTATCCTCTCTCCAATCCTATCCTCAATCCTATCCGATCCTCTATCCTATCCTATCCTCTATCCTATCCTATCCTCTATCCTATCCTATCCTATCCTCTACCGTCTCCTATCCTGTATCCGATCCAATCCCCTATCGTATCCTCTATCCTATCCTATTCTCTATCCTATCCTCTATCCTATCGTATCCTCTATCCTATCCAATCCTCTATCCTATCCTCTATCCTATCCAATCCGCTATCCTATCCTATATCCTATCCTATCCTCTATCCTATCCTATCCTCTATCCTATCCTATCCACTATCCTATCCTATCCTCTATCCTATCCGATCCTCTATCCTATCCTATCCTCTATCCTGTCCTATCCTCTATCCGATCCAATCCTCTATCCTATCCTGTTCTCTATCCTATCCTATCCTCTATCCTATCCAATCCCCTATCCTATCCTCTATCTTATCCTATCCGATCCTCTATCCTATCCTATCCTCTATCGTCTCCTATCCTCTATCCCATCCTTTCCGCCATCCTATCCTATCCTCTATCCTATCGAATCCTCTATCCTATCCTATCGTCTATCCTATCCAATACCCTATCCTATCCTCTATCCGACCCTATCATCTATCCTATCCTATCCTCTATCCTATCCTATCCAATTCTCAATCTTATCCTATCCTCTATCCTATCCTATCCTCTATCCTATCCTATCCTCTTCTCTATCCTATCCTATCGTCTATAATATCGTATCCTCTGTCCTATCCTTGCTCTATCCTATAACATCATCTATCCTATCCTCTTCTCTATCCTATCCTATACTCTATAATATCGTATCCTGTATCCTATCCTGTCCTCTTTCCTATCCTATCCTATCCTCTATCATATCCTATCCTCTATAATATCGTATCCTCTATCATATCCTATCCTCTTTCCTATAATATCATCTATCCTATCCTATTCCCTATCCTATCCTATCCTCTCTCCTATCTTCTCCTCTATCCTATCCTATCCTCAACCCTATCCTATCCTCAATTCTATCCTATACTCCATCCTATCCTATCCTCTATCCTATCCTATCCTCTATCCTATCGTATCCTCTTTCCTGTAATACCATCTATCCTATCCTATTCTGTATCGTATCCTATCCTCTATCCTATCCAAGCCGCTATCCTATCCTCTATCCTATCCTATCCTCTATCCTATCCTATCCTCTATCCTATCCTATCCTCTATCCTATCATATCCTCTATCCTGCAATATCATCTATACTATCCTATTCTCCATCCTATCCTATCCTATCCTCTTCCGTCTCCTATCCTGTAACCGATCCTATCCCCTATCGTATCCTCTATCCTATCCTATTCTCTATCCTATCCTCTATCCTATCGTATCCTCTATCCTATCCAATCCTCTATCCTATCCTCTATCCTATCCAATCCGCTATCCTATCCAATATCCTATCCTATCCTCTATCCTATCCTATCCTCTATCCTATCCTATCCACTATCCTATCCTATCCTCTATCCTATCCGATCCTCTATCCTATCCTATCCTCTATCCTGTCCTATCCTCTATCCGATCCAATCCTCTATCCTATCCTGTTCTCTATCCTATCCTATCCTCTATCCTATCCTATCCTCTTCTCTATCCTATCCTATCGTCTATAATATCGTATCCTCTGTCCTATCCTTGCTCTATCCTATAACATCATCTATCCTATCCTCTTCTCTATCCTATCCTATACTCTATAATATCGTATCCTGTATCCTATCCTGTCCTCTTTCCTATCCTATCCTATCCTCTATCATATCCTATCCTCTATAATATCGTATCCTCTATCATATCCTATCCTCTTTCCTATAATATCATCTATCCTATCCTATTCCCTATCCTATCCTATCCTCTCTCCTATCTTCTCCTCTATCCTATCCTATCCTCAACCCTATCCTATCCTCAATTCTATCCTATACTCCATCCTATCCTATCCTCTATCCTATCCTATCCTCTATCCTATCGTATCCTCTTTCCTGTAATACCATCTATCCTATCCTATTCTGTATCGTATTCTATCCTCTATCCTATCCAAGCCGCTATCCTATCCTCTATCCTATCCTATCCTCTATAATATCGTTTCCTCTGTCCTATCCTGTCCTCTATCCTGTAATATCATCTATCCTAACCTATCCTCTATCCTATCCTATCCTCTATCCTATCCTATCCTCTATCCTATCCTATCCTCTATCCTATCTTCCATTCCATTCTATCCTCTATCGTATCCTATCCTCTATCCTATCCAATCCGTTATCCTATCCTCTATCCTATCCTATCCTCTATAATATCGTTTCCTCTGTCCTATCCTGTCCTCTATCCTGTAATATCATCTATCCTAACCTATTCTCTATCCTATCCTATCCTATCCTCTATCGTATCCTATCCTATTCTCTATCCTATCCTATCCTCTATCCTATCCCGTCCTCTATCGTCTCCTGTCCTCTATCCTATCCAATCCCCGATCCTATCCTCTATCCTTCCCTTTCCGCTATGCTATACTATCCTCTATCCTATCCTATCCTCTATCCTATCATATCCTCTATCCTGCAATATCATCTATCCTATCCTATTCTCCATCCTATCCTATCCTATCCTCTTCCGTCTCCTATCCTGTAACCGATCCTATCCCCTATCGTATCCTCTATCCTATCGTATTCTCTATCCTATCCTCTATCCTATCGTATCCTCTATCCTATCCTATCCTCAACCCTATCCTATCCTATACTCTATCCTATACTCTATTGTATCCTATCCTCTATCCTATCCTATCCTCAATCCTATCCTATCCTCTATCCTATCCTATCCTCCATCCTATCCTCTATCCTATCCTATCCTCTATCCTATCCTATCATCCATCGCATCCTCTATCGTCTATCCTATCCTATCCTCTGTCATATCGTATCCTCTATCCTATCCTATCCTCTATCCTATATTATCCTATATCCTATACTCTGTCATTTCGTATCCTCTATCCTATCCTATCCTCTATCCTATAATATCCTATATCCTATCCTATTATCTATCCCATATCCTATCCTATCCTCTATCCTATCCTATCCTCCATCCTATCCTATCCTCTATCCTATCCTCTCCTCTATCCTATCCTATCCTCTATCATATCCTATCCTCTATCCTATCCTATCCTCTATCATATCCTATCATCCATCCTATCCTATCCCATCCTATTCTCTATCCTATATCCTATACTATCCTCTATCCTATCCCATCCTCAGTCCTATCCTATCCTCTATCCAATCCTATCCTCTTTCCTATCCTATTCTCTATCCTATCCTATCCTCTATCCTATCCTATCCTCTATCGTATCCTGTCCTGTACCCTATCCAATCCCCTACCCTATCCTGTATCCTTTCCTATCCTCTATCCTATTATTTCCTCTATCCTATCGTCTATCCTATCCTATCCTCTATCCTATCCTATCCTCAATCCTATCCTATCCTCTATCCTATCCTATCCTCTATCCTATCCTATTCTCTATGCTATCCTATCCACTATCCTATCCTCTATCCTTTCCTATCCTCTATCCTATCCTATCCTATCCTCTATACTATCCTATCCTCTATCCTATCCTATCCTCTATCCCATCCTATCCTCTATCCGATCCTATCTTCTATCCTATCCTATCCTCTATCCTATCCTATCCTCTATCCTATCCTATCCCATCCTATTCTCTATCCTATATCCTATACTATCCTCTATCCTATCCCATCCTCTATCCTATCCTATCCTCTATCCTATAATATCCTATATCCTATCCTATTATCTATCCCATATCCTATCCTATCCTCTATCCTATCCTATCCTCCATCCTATCCTATCCTCTATCCTATCCTCTCCTCTATCCTATCCTATCCTCTATCATATCCTATCCTCTATCCTATCCTATCCTCTATCATATCCTATCATCCATCCTATCCTATCCCATCCTATTCTCTATCCTATATCCTATACTATCCTCTATCCTATCCCATCCTCAGTCCTATCCTATCCTCTATCCAATCCTATCCTCTTTCCTATCCTATTCTCTATCCTATCCTGTCCTCTATCCTATCCTATCCTCTATCGTATCCTGTCCTGTACCCTATCCAATCCCCTACCCTATCCTGTATCCTTTCCTATCCTCTATCCTATTATTTCCTCTATCCTATCGTCTATCCTATCCTATCCTCTATCCTATCCTATCCTCAATCCTATCCTATCCTCTATCCTATCCTATCCTCTATCCTATCGTATTCTCTATGCTATCCTATCCACTATCCTATCCTCTATCCTTTCCTATCCTCTATCCTATCCTATCCTATCCTCTATACTATCCTATCCTCTATCCTATCCTATCCTCTATCCCATCCTATCCTCTATCCGATCCTATCTTCTATCCTATCCTATCCTCTATCCTATCCTATCCTCTATCCTATCCTATCCATCTATCCTATCCTATCCTATCCTCTATCCTATCCTATCCTCTATCCTATCCTATCCTCTATCCTATCCTATCATCCATCCTATTCTATCCTCTATCCTATCTCATCCTCTATCCTATCCTATCCTCCATCCTCTATCCTATCCTCAATCCTATCCTATCCTCTTTCCTGTCCTATTCTCTATCCTATCTTATCCTCTATCCTATCCTATCCTATATCGTATCCTGTCCTCTATCCTATCCAATCCTCTATCGTATCCTCTATCCTATCCTATCCTCAATCCTATCCCATCCTCAGTCCTATCCTATCCTCTATCCTATCCTATCCTCTTTCCTATCCTATTCTCTATCCTATCCTATCCTCTATCGTATCCTATCCTCTATCGTATCATGTCCTGTACCCTATCCAATCCCCTACCCAATCCTGTATCCTTTCCTATCCTCTATCTTATCCTATCCTCTATCCTATCCTATACTCTATCCAATCCTGTCCTCTATTCTATCCTATCCTCTATCCTATCCTATCCTCTATCCTATCCTATACTCCATCCTATCCTATCCTCTATCCTATCCTATCCTCTATCCTATCCTATCCTCCATCCTATCCTATCCTCTATCATATCGTATCCTCTATCCTATCCTATCCTCTATCCTATCCTATCCTCTATCCTATCCTATCCTCTATCTTATCCTATCCTCCATCCTATCCTCTATCCTATCCTATCCTCTATCCTATCCTATCATCCATCGCATCCTCTATCGTCTATCCTATCCTATCCTCTGTCATATCGTATCCTCTATCCTATCCTATCCTCTATCCTATAATATCCTATATCCTATCCTCTGTCATATCGTATCCTCTATCCTATCCTATCCTCTATCCTATAATATCCTATATCCTATCCTATTATCTATCCCATATCCTATCCTATCCTCTATCCTATCATATCCTCCATCCTATCCTATCCTCTATCCTATCCTATCCTCTATCCTATCCTTTCCGCTATCCTATCCTATCCTGTCGTCTATCCTATCCAATCCCCTATCCTATTCTCTATCCTATCCTATCCTCTATCCTATCCTATCCTCTATCCTATCCTATCCTCAACCCTATCCTATCCTCAATTCTATCCTATACTCCATCCTATCCTATCCGCTATCCTATCCTATCCTCTATAATATCGTATTCTCTATCATATCCTATCCTCTATCATATAATATCCTCTATCCTATCCAATCCTCTATCCTATCCTCTATCCTATTCTCTATCCAATCCTATCCTCTTTCGTCTCCTATCCTCTATCCTATCTAATCCCCTATCCTATCCTCTATCCTATCCTTTCCACTATCCTATCCTTTCCTATATCCTATCCTATCCTCTATCCTATCCTATCCCCTATCCTATTCTATAATCTATCCTATCCTTTCCGCTATCCTATCCTATCCTCTATCCTATCCAATCCTCTATCCTATCCTATCGTCTATCCTATCCAATCCTCAATCTTATCCTACCCTCTATCCTATCCTATCCTCTATCCTATCCTATCCTCTTCTCTATCCTATCCTATCGTCTATAATATCGTATCCTCTGTCCTATCCTTGCTCTATCCTATAACATCATCTATCCTATCCTCTTCTCTATCCTATCCTATACTCTATAATATCGTATCCTGTATCCTATCCTGTCCTTGTTCCTATCCTATCCTCAATCCTAACCTATCTTCTATCCTATCGTATCCTCTATCATATCCTATCCTCTTTCCTATAATATCATCTATCCTATCCTATTCCCTATCCTATCCTATCCTCTATCATATCCTATCCTCTATAAGATCGTATCCTCTATCATATCCTATCCTCTTTTCTATAATATCATCTATCCTATCCTATTCCCTATCCTATCCTATCCTCTGTCCTATCCTATCCTCTATCCTATCCTATCCTCAACCCTATCCTATCCTCAATTCTATCCTATACTCCATCCTATCCTATCCTCTATCCTATCCTATCCTCAATCCTATCCTATCCTATCCTCTGTCCTATAATATCCTGTATCCTATCCTATCCTCTATCCTATCATATCCTCTATCCTGCAATATCATCTATCCTATCCTATTCTCCATCCTATCCTATCCTATCCTCTTCCGTCTCCTATCCTGTAACCGATCCTATCCCCTATCGTATCCTCTATCCTATCCTATTCTCTATCCTATCCTCTATCCTATCGTATCCTCTATCCTATCCAATCCTCTATCCTATCCTCTATCCTATCCAATCCGCTATCCTATCCTATATCCAATCCTATCCTCTATCCTATCCTATCCTCTATCCTATCATATCCTCTATCCTGCAATATCATCTATCCTATCCTATTCTCCATCCTATCCTATCCTATCCTCTTCCGTCTCCTATCCTGTAACCGATCCTATCCCCTATCGTATCCTCTATCCTATCCTATTCTCTATCCTATCCTCTATCCTATCGTATCCTCTATCCTATCCAATCCTCTATCCTATCCTCTATCCTATCCAATCCGCTATCCTATCCTATATCCTATCCTATCCTCTATCCTATCCTATCCTCTATCCTACCCTATCCACTATCCTATCCTATCCTCTATCCTATCCTATCCTCTATCCTATCCTATCCTCTATCCTATCCTATCCTCTATCCTATCCTATCCTCTATCCTATCCTATCCTCTATCCTATCCTATCCTCTATCGTATCCTATACTCTATCCTATCCTCTATCGTATCCTATCCTCTATCCTATCCGATCCTCTATCCTATCCTCTATCCTATCGTATCCTCTATCCTATCCAATCCTCTATCCTATCCTCTATCCTATCCAATCCGCTATCCTATCCTATATCCTATCCTATCCTCTATCCTAACCTATCCTCTATCCTATCCTATCCACTATCCTATCCTATCCTCTATCCTATCCAATCCTCTATCCTATCCTATCGTCTATCCTATCCAATTCTCAATCTTATCCTATCCTCTATCCTATCCTATCCTCTTCTCTATCCTATCCTATCGTCTATAATATCGTATCCTCTGTCCTATCCTTGCTCTATCCTATAACATCATCTATCCTATCCTCTTCTCTATCCTATCCTATACTCTATAATATCGTATCCTGTATCCTATCCTGTCCTCTTTCCTATCCTATCCTATCCTCTATCATATCCTATCCTCTATAATATCGTATCCTCTATCATATCCTATCCTCTTTCCTATAATATCATCTATCCTATCCTATTCCCTATCCTATCCTATCCTCTCTCCTATCTTCTCCTCTATCCTATCCTATCCTCAACCCTATCCTATCCTCAATTCTATCCTATACTCCATCCTATCCTATCCTCTATCCTATCCTATCCTCTATCCTATCGTATCCTCTTTCCTGTAATACCATCTATCCTATCCTATTCTGTATCGTATCCTATCCTCTATCCTATCCAAGCCGCTATCCTATCCTCTATCCTATCCTATCCTCTATAATATCGTTTCCTCTGTCCTATCCTGTCCTCTATCCTGTAATATCATCTATCCTAACCTATTCTCTATCCTATCCTATCCTATCCTCTATCGTATCCTATCCTCTATCCTATCCTATCCTCTATCCTATCCTATCCTATCCTCTATCCTATCCTATCCTCTATCCTATCCTATCCTCTATCCTATCCTATCCTCTATCCTATCCTATCCTCTATCCTATCCTATCCTCTATCCTATCCTATCCTCTATCCTATCCTATCCTCTATCCTATCCTATCCTCTATCCTATCCTATCCTCTATCCTATCCTATCCTCTATCCTATCCTATCCTCTATCCTATCCTATCCTCTATCCTATCCTATCCTCTATCCTATCCTATCCTCTATCCTATCCTATCC
This sequence comes from Halictus rubicundus, assembly GCF_050948215.1. Taxonomy (NCBI): domain Eukaryota; kingdom Metazoa; phylum Arthropoda; class Insecta; order Hymenoptera; family Halictidae; genus Halictus; species Halictus rubicundus. The sequence goes on along the minus strand of NW_027488678.1, from coordinate 336,400 downwards.
TCTATCCTATCCTATCCTCTATCCTATCCTATCCTCTATCCTATCCTATCCTCTATCCTATCCTATCCTCTATCCTATCCTATCCTCTATCCTATCCTATCCTCTATCCTATCCTATCCTCTATCCTATCATATCCTCTATCCTATCCTATGCTCTATCCTATCCTATCCTCTATCCTATCCTATCCTCTATCCTATCCTATCCTCTATCCTATCATATCCTCTATCCTATCCAATCCTCTATCCTATCCTCCATCATATCCTCTATCCTATCCAATCCGCTATCCTATCCTCTATCCTATCCTGTCCTCTATCCTATCCTATCCTTCATCCTATCCTATCCTCTATCCTATCGTATCCTCTATCCTATCCAATCCTCGATCATATCCTCAATCCTATCCTAACCCTTATCCTATCCCATTCTCTACCCTATCCTATCGTCTTTCCTAAGCTATTCTCTATCCTATCCTATCCTTTATCCTATCCTATCCTCTCTCCAATCCTATCCTCAATCCCATTCTATCCTCTATCCTATCCTATCTTCTATCCTATCCTATCCTCTATACTATCCTATCCTCTATCCTATCGTATCCTCTATCCTATCATATCCTCTATCCTATCCTATTCTCTATCCTATCTTCCATTCCATTCTATCCTCTATCGTATCCTATCCTCTATCCTATCCAATCCGTTATCCTATCCTCTATCCTATCCTATCCTCTATAAAATCGTTTCCTCTGTCCTATCCTGTCCTCTATCCTGTAATATCATCTATCCTAACCTATTCTCTATCCTATCCTATCCTATCCTCTCTCATATCCTATCCTCTATAATATCGTATCCTCTATCATATCCTATCCTCTTTCCTATAATATCATCTATCCTATCCTATTCCCTATCCTATCCTATCCTCTCTCCTATCTTCTCCTCTATCCTATCCTATCCTCAACCCTATCCTATCCTCAATTCTATCCTATACTCCATCCTATCCTATCCTCTATCCTATCCTATCCTGTATCCTATTGTATCCTCTTTCCTGTAATACCATCTATCCTATCCTATTCTGTATCGTATCCTATCCTCTATCCTATCCAAGCCGCTATCCTATCCTCTATCCTATCCTATCCTCTATAATATCGTTTCCTCTGTCCTATCCTGTCCTCTATCCTGTAATATCATCTATCCTAACCTATTCTCTATCCTATCCTATCCTATCCTCTATCGTATCCTATCCTCTATCCTATCCTATCCTCTATCCTATCCTATCCTATCCTATCCTCTATCCTATCCTATCCTCTATCCTATCCTATCCTCTATCCTATCCTATCCTCTATCCTATCCTATCCTCTATCCTATCCTATCCTCTATCCTATCCTATCCTCTATCCTATCCTATCCTCTATCCTATCCTATCCTCTATCCTATCCTATCCTCTATCCTATCCTATCCTCTATCCTATCCTATCCTCTATCCTATCCTATCCTCTATCCTATCCTATCCTCTATCCTATCCTATCCTCTATCCTATCCTATCCTCTATCCTATCCTATCCTCTATCCTATTCTATCCTCTATCCTATCCTATCCTCTATCGTCTCCTGACCTCTATCCTACCCAATCCCCTATCCTATCCAATCCCCGATCCTATCCTCTATCCTACCCTTTCCTCTATCCTATCCTATCCTCTATCCTATCCTATCCTCTATCCTACCCTATCCTCTATCCTATCCTATCCTCTATCCCATCCTATCCTCTATCCTATCCTATCCTCTATCCTATCCTATCCTTCTCTCCTATCCTATCCTCTATCCTATCCTATCCTCTATCTTATCCTATCCTGTATCCTATCCTGTCCTCTATCCTATAATATCATCTATCCTATAATATCATCTATCCTATCCTATTCTCTATCCTATCCTATCCTATCCCCTATCGTATCCTATCCTCTATCCTATCCAATCCTATATCCTATTCTCTATCCTATCCTATCCTCTATCGTATCCTATCCCCTATCCTATCCTATCCTCTATCCTATTCTATCCTCTATCCTATCCTATCCTCTATCGTCTCCTGTCCTCTATCCTATCCAATCCCCTATCCTATCCTATCCTCTATCCTATAATATCATCTATCCTACGCTATTCTCTATCCTATCCCATCCTCTTCCCTATCCCATACTCTATCCTATCATATCCTCTATCCTATCCTATCCACTATCCTATCCTATCCTCTTTCCTATCCTCTATCTTATTCTATCCTGTATCCTATCCCATCCTCTGCCCTATCCTATACTCTATCCTATCATATCATCTATCGTATCCTATCCTCTATCCTTTCCTATCTTCTATCCTATCCTATCCTCTATCCTATCCTATCCTCTATCCTATCCTATCCTATCCTCTATCCTATCCTATCTTCTATATTATCCTATCCTCTATTTTATCCTGTCCTCAATCCTATCCTATCCCCTATAATATCGTATCCTCTATCCTATCCTATCCTCAATCCTATCCTATCCTATCCTCTGTCCTATAATATCCTCTATCCTATCCTACCCTATATCTTATCCTATTCTCTTTCCTATCCTACCCTATATCCTATCCTATCCTCTATCCTATCCTCTATCCTATCCTATCGTCAATCCTATCCTATCCTTTATGCTATCCTATCCTCTATCCTATCCTATCGTCTATCCTATCCTATCCTCTATCGTATACTATCCTATATCCTATCCTATCCTTCTCTCCTATCCTATCCTCTATCCTATCCTATCCTCTATCCTATCCTGTCCTCTATCGTCTCCTGTCCTCTATCCTATCCAATCCCCTATCCTATCCAATCCCCGATCCTATCCTCTATCCTACCCTTTCCGCTATGCTATCCTATCCTCTATAATATCGTATCCTCTGTCCTATCCTTGCTCTATCCTACAATATCATCTATCCTATCCTATCCTCTATCCTATCCTATCCTCTATCCTATCCTATCCTCTATCCTATTCTATCCCCTATCCTATCCTATCCTCTATCCTATTCTATCCTCTATCCTATCCTATCCTCTATCGTCTCCTGTCCTCTATCCTATCCAATCCCCTATCCTATCCAATCCCCGATCCTATCCTCTATCCTACCCTTTCCGCTATGCTATCCTATCCTCTATAATATCGTATCCTCTGTCCTATCCTTGCTCTATCCTACAATATCATCTATCCTATCCTATCCTCTATCCTATCCTATCCTCTATCCTATCCTATCCTATCCTCTATCCTATCCTATCCTCTATCCTATCCTATCCTCTATCCTATCCTATCCTCTATCCTATCCTATCCTCTATCCTATTCTATCCCCTATCCTATCCTATCCTCTATCCTATTCTATCCTCTATCCTATCCTATCCTCTATCGTCTCCTGTCCTCTATCCTACCCAATCCCCTATCCTATCCAATCCCCGATCCTATCCTCTATCCTACCCTTTCCTCTATCCTATCCTATCCTCTATCCTATCCTATCCTCTATCCTACCCTATCCTCTATCCTATCCTATCCTCTATCCCATCCTGTCCTCTATCCTATCCTATCCTCTATCCTATCCTATCCTTCTCTCCTATCCTATCCTCTATCCTATCCTATCCTCTATCCTATCCTATCCTGTATCCTATCCTGTCCTCTATCCTATAATATCATCTATCCTATCCTATCCTGTATCCTATCCTGTCCTCTATCCTATAATATCATCTATCCTATAATATCATCTATCCTATCCTATTCTCTATCCTATCCTATCCTATCCCCTATCGTATCCTATCCTCTATCCTATCCAATCCTATATCCTATTCTCTATCCTATCCTATCCTCTATCGTATCCTATCCCCTATCCTATCCTATCCTCTATCCTATTCTATCCTCTATCCTCTATCCTATCCTATCCTCTATCGTCTCCTGTCCTCTATCCTATCCAATCCCCGATCCTATCCTCTATCCTACCCTTTCCTCTATCCTATCCTATCCTCTATCCTATCCTATCCTCTATCCTATCCTATCCTCTATCCTATCCTATCCTCTATCCTATCCTATCCCCTATCCTATCCTATCCTCTATCCTGTTCTATCCTCTATCCTATCCTATCCTCTATCGTCTCCTGTCCTCTATCCTATCCAATCCCCTATCCTATCCAATCCCCTATCCTATCCAATCCCCTATCCTATCCTCTATCCTATCCTATCCTCTATCCTATCCTATCCTCTACCGTCTCCTATCCTGTATCCGATCCAATCCCCTATCGTATCCTCTATCCTATCCTATTCTCTATCCTATCCTCTATCCTATCGTATCCTCTATCCTATCCAATCCTCTATCCTATCCTCTATCCTATCCTATCCTCTATCCTATCCTATCCTCTATCCTATCCTATCCCCTATCCTATCCTATCCTCTATCCTATTCTATCCTCTATCCTATCCTATCCTCTATCGTCTCCTGTCCTCTATCCTATCCAATCCCCTATCCTATCCAATCCCCGATCCTATCCTCTATCCTACCCTTTCCTCTATCCTATCCTATCCTCTATCCTATCCTATCCTATCCTATCCTCTACCGTATCCTATCGTGTATCCGATCCAATCCCCTATCGTATCCTCTATCCTATCCTATTCTCTATCCTATCCTCTATCCTATCGTATCCTCAATCCTATCATATCCTATCCTCTGTCCTATAATATCCTCTATCCTATTCTATCCTCTATCCTATCCTATCCTCTATCGTCTCCTGTCCTCTATCCTATCCAATCCCCTATCCTATCCAATCCCCGATCCTATCCTCTATCCTATCCAATCCTATATCCTATTCTCTATCCTATCCTATCCTCTATCGTATCCTATCCCCTATCCTATCGTATCCTCTATCCTATCCTATCCTCTATCCTATCCTATCCTCTATCCTATCCTATCCTCTATCCTATCCTATCCTCTATCCTATCCTATCCTCTATCGTATCCTATACTCTATCCTATCCTCTATCGTATCCTATCCTCTATCCTATCCGATCCTCTATCCTATCCTCTATCCTATCGTATCCTCTATCCTATCCAATCCTCTATCCTATCCTCTATCCTATCCAATCCGCTATCCTATCCTATATCCTATCCTATCCTCTATCCTAACCTATCCTCTATCCTATCCTATCCACTATCCTATCCTATCCTCTATCCTATCCAATCCTCTATCCTATCCTATCGTCTATCCTATCCAATTCTCAATCTTATCCTATCCTCTATCCTATCCTATCCTCTTCTCTATCCTATCCTATCGTCTATAATATCGTATCCTCTGTCCTATCCTTGCTCTATCCTATAACATCATCTATCCTATCCTCTTCTCTATCCTATCCTATACTCTATAATATCGTATCCTGTATCCTATCCTGTCCTCTTTCCTATCCTATCCTATCCTCTATCATATCCTATCCTCTATAATATCGTATCCTCTATCATATCCTATCCTCTTTCCTATAATATCATCTATCCTATCCTATTCCCTATCCTATCCTATCCTCTCTCCTATCTTCTCCTCTATCCTATCCTATCCTCAACCCTATCCTATCCTCAATTCTATCCTATACTCCATCCTATCCTATCCTCTATCCTATCCTATCCTCTATCCTATCGTATCCTCTTTCCTGTAATACCATCTATCCTATCCTATTCTGTATCGTATCCTATCCTCTATCCTATCCAAGCCGCTATCCTATCCTCTATCCTATCCTATCCTCTATAATATCGTTTCCTCTGTCCTATCCTGTCCTCTATCCTGTAATATCATCTATCCTAACCTATTCTCTATCCTATCCTATCCTATCCTCTATCGTATCCTATCCTCTATCCTATCCTATCCTCTATCCTATCCTATCCTATCCTCTATCCTATCCTATCCTCTATCCTATCCTATCCTCTATCCTATCCTATCCTCTATCCTATCCTATCCTCTATCCTATCCTATCCTCTATCCTATCCTATCCTCTATCCTATCCTATCCTCTATCCTATCCTATCCTCTATCCTATCCTATCCTCTATCCTATCCTATCCTCTATCCTATCCTATCCTCTATCCTATCCTATCCTCTATCCTATCCTATCCTCTATCCTATCCTATCCTCTATCCTATCCTATCCTCTATCCTATCCTATCCTCTATCCTATCCTATCCTCTATCCTATCCTATCCTCTATCCTATCCTATCCTCTATCCTATCCTATCCTCTATCCTATCCTATCCTCTATCCTATCCTATCCTCTATCCTATCCTATCCTCTATCCTATCATATCCTCTATCCTATCCTATGCTCTATCCTATCCTATCCTCTATCCTATCCTATCCTCTATCCTATCCTATCCTCTATCCTATCATATCCTCTATCCTATCCAATCCTCTATCCTATCCTCCATCATATCCTCTATCCTATCCAATCCGCTATCCTATCCTCTATCCTATCCTGTCCTCTATCCTATCCTATCCTTCATCCTATCCTATCCTCTATCCTATCGTATCCTCTATCCTATCCAATCCTCGATCATATCCTCAATCCTATCCTAACCCTTATCCTATCCCATTCTCTACCCTATCCTATCGTCTTTCCTAAGCTATTCTCTATCCTATCCTATCCTTTATCCTATCCTATCCTCTCTCCAATCCTATCCTCAATCCCATTCTATCCTCTATCCTATCCTATCTTCTATCCTATCCTATCCTCTATACTATCCTATCCTCTATCCTATCGTATCCTCTATCCTATCATATCCTCTATCCTATCCTATTCTCTATCCTATCTTCCATTCCATTCTATCCTCTATCGTATCCTATCCTCTATCCTATCCAATCCGTTATCCTATCCTCTATCCTATCCTATCCTCTATAAAATCGTTTCCTCTGTCCTATCCTGTCCTCTATCCTGTAATATCATCTATCCTAACCTATTCTCTATCCTATCCTATCCTATCCTCTCTCATATCCTATCCTCTATAATATCGTATCCTCTATCATATCCTATCCTCTTTCCTATAATATCATCTATCCTATCCTATTCCCTATCCTATCCTATCCTCTCTCCTATCTTCTCCTCTATCCTATCCTATCCTCAACCCTATCCTATCCTCAATTCTATCCTATACTCCATCCTATCCTATCCTCTATCCTATCCTATCCTGTATCCTATTGTATCCTCTTTCCTGTAATACCATCTATCCTATCCTATTCTGTATCGTATCCTATCCTCTATCCTATCCAAGCCGCTATCCTATCCTCTATCCTATCCTATCCTCTATAATATCGTTTCCTCTGTCCTATCCTGTCCTCTATCCTGTAATATCATCTATCCTAACCTATTCTCTATCCTATCCTATCCTATCCTCTATCGTATCCTATCCTCTATCCTATCCTATCCTCTATCCTATCCTATCCTATCCTATCCTCTATCCTATCCTATCCTCTATCCTATCCTATCCTCTATCCTATCCTATCCTCTATCCTATCCTATCCTCTATCCTATCCTATCCTCTATCCTATCCTATCCTCTATCCTATCCTATCCTCTATCCTATCCTATCCTCTATCCTATCCTATCCTCTATCCTATCCTATCCTCTATCCTATCCTATCCTCTATCCTATCCTATCCTCTATCCTATCCTATCCTCTATCCTATCCTATCCTCTATCCTATCCTATCCTCTATCCTATCCTATCCTCTATCCTATTCTATCCTCTATCCTATCCTATCCTCTATCGTCTCCTGACCTCTATCCTACCCAATCCCCTATCCTATCCAATCCCCGATCCTATCCTCTATCCTACCCTTTCCTCTATCCTATCCTATCCTCTATCCTATCCTATCCTCTATCCTACCCTATCCTCTATCCTATCCTATCCTCTATCCCATCCTATCCTCTATCCTATCCTATCCTCTATCCTATCCTATCCTTCTCTCCTATCCTATCCTCTATCCTATCCTATCCTCTATCTTATCCTATCCTGTATCCTATCCTGTCCTCTATCCTATAATATCATCTATCCTATAATATCATCTATCCTATCCTATTCTCTATCCTATCCTATCCTATCCCCTATCGTATCCTATCCTCTATCCTATCCAATCCTATATCCTATTCTCTATCCTATCCTATCCTCTATCGTATCCTATCCCCTATCCTATCCTATCCTCTATCCTATTCTATCCTCTATCCTATCCTATCCTCTATCGTCTCCTGTCCTCTATCCTATCCAATCCCCTATCCTATCCTATCCTCTATCCTATAATATCATCTATCCTACGCTATTCTCTATCCTATCCCATCCTCTTCCCTATCCCATACTCTATCCTATCATATCCTCTATCCTATCCTATCCACTATCCTATCCTATCCTCTTTCCTATCCTCTATCTTATTCTATCCTGTATCCTATCCCATCCTCTGCCCTATCCTATACTCTATCCTATCATATCATCTATCGTATCCTATCCTCTATCCTTTCCTATCTTCTATCCTATCCTATCCTCTATCCTATCCTATCCTCTATCCTATCCTATCCTATCCTCTATCCTATCCTATCTTCTATATTATCCTATCCTCTATTTTATCCTGTCCTCAATCCTATCCTATCCCCTATAATATCGTATCCTCTATCCTATCCTATCCTCAATCCTATCCTATCCTATCCTCTGTCCTATAATATCCTCTATCCTATCCTACCCTATATCTTATCCTATTCTCTTTCCTATCCTACCCTATATCCTATCCTATCCTCTATCCTATCCTCTATCCTATCCTATCGTCAATCCTATCCTATCCTTTATGCTATCCTATCCTCTATCCTATCCTATCGTCTATCCTATCCTATCCTCTATCGTATACTATCCTATATCCTATCCTATCCTTCTCTCCTATCCTATCCTCTATCCTATCCTATCCTCTATCCTATCCTGTCCTCTATCGTCTCCTGTCCTCTATCCTATCCAATCCCCTATCCTATCCAATCCCCGATCCTATCCTCTATCCTACCCTTTCCGCTATGCTATCCTATCCTCTATAATATCGTATCCTCTGTCCTATCCTTGCTCTATCCTACAATATCATCTATCCTATCCTATCCTCTATCCTATCCTATCCTCTATCCTATCCTATCCTCTATCCTATTCTATCCCCTATCCTATCCTATCCTCTATCCTATTCTATCCTCTATCCTATCCTATCCTCTATCGTCTCCTGTCCTCTATCCTATCCAATCCCCTATCCTATCCAATCCCCGATCCTATCCTCTATCCTACCCTTTCCGCTATGCTATCCTATCCTCTATAATATCGTATCCTCTGTCCTATCCTTGCTCTATCCTACAATATCATCTATCCTATCCTATCCTCTATCCTATCCTATCCTCTATCCTATCCTATCCTATCCTCTATCCTATCCTATCCTCTATCCTATCCTATCCTCTATCCTATCCTATCCTCTATCCTATCCTATCCTCTATCCTATTCTATCCCCTATCCTATCCTATCCTCTATCCTATTCTATCCTCTATCCTATCCTATCCTCTATCGTCTCCTGTCCTCTATCCTACCCAATCCCCTATCCTATCCAATCCCCGATCCTATCCTCTATCCTACCCTTTCCTCTATCCTATCCTATCCTCTATCCTATCCTATCCTCTATCCTACCCTATCCTCTATCCTATCCTATCCTCTATCCCATCCTGTCCTCTATCCTATCCTATCCTCTATCCTATCCTATCCTTCTCTCCTATCCTATCCTCTATCCTATCCTATCCTCTATCCTATCCTATCCTGTATCCTATCCTGTCCTCTATCCTATAATATCATCTATCCTATCCTATCCTGTATCCTATCCTGTCCTCTATCCTATAATATCATCTATCCTATAATATCATCTATCCTATCCTATTCTCTATCCTATCCTATCCTATCCCCTATCGTATCCTATCCTCTATCCTATCCAATCCTATATCCTATTCTCTATCCTATCCTATCCTCTATCGTATCCTATCCCCTATCCTATCCTATCCTCTATCCTATTCTATCCTCTATCCTCTATCCTATCCTATCCTCTATCGTCTCCTGTCCTCTATCCTATCCAATCCCCGATCCTATCCTCTATCCTACCCTTTCCTCTATCCTATCCTATCCTCTATCCTATCCTATCCTCTATCCTATCCTATCCTCTATCCTATCCTATCCTCTATCCTATCCTATCCCCTATCCTATCCTATCCTCTATCCTGTTCTATCCTCTATCCTATCCTATCCTCTATCGTCTCCTGTCCTCTATCCTATCCAATCCCCTATCCTATCCAATCCCCTATCCTATCCAATCCCCTATCCTATCCTCTATCCTATCCTATCCTCTATCCTATCCTATCCTCTACCGTCTCCTATCCTGTATCCGATCCAATCCCCTATCGTATCCTCTATCCTATCCTATTCTCTATCCTATCCTCTATCCTATCGTATCCTCTATCCTATCCAATCCTCTATCCTATCCTCTATCCTATCCTATCCTCTATCCTATCCTATCCTCTATCCTATCCTATCCCCTATCCTATCCTATCCTCTATCCTATTCTATCCTCTATCCTATCCTATCCTCTATCGTCTCCTGTCCTCTATCCTATCCAATCCCCTATCCTATCCAATCCCCGATCCTATCCTCTATCCTACCCTTTCCTCTATCCTATCCTATCCTCTATCCTATCCTATCCTATCCTATCCTCTACCGTATCCTATCGTGTATCCGATCCAATCCCCTATCGTATCCTCTATCCTATCCTATTCTCTATCCTATCCTCTATCCTATCGTATCCTCAATCCTATCATATCCTATCCTCTGTCCTATAATATCCTCTATCCTATTCTATCCTCTATCCTATCCTATCCTCTATCGTCTCCTGTCCTCTATCCTATCCAATCCCCTATCCTATCCAATCCCCGATCCTATCCTCTATCCTATCCAATCCTATATCCTATTCTCTATCCTATCCTATCCTCTATCGTATCCTATCCCCTATCCTATCGTATCCTCTATCCTATTCTATCCTCTATCCTATCCTATCCTCTATCCTATTATATCCTTCTCTCCTATCCTATCCTCTATCCTATCCTATCCTCTATCCTATCCTATCCTGTATCCTATCCTGTCCTCTATCCTATAATATCATCTATCCTATCCTATTCTCTATCCTATCCTATCCTATCCTCTACCGTATCCTATCCTGTATCCGATCCAATCCCCTATCGTATCCTCTATCCTATCCTATTCTCTATCCTATCCTCTATCCTATCGTATCCTCTATCCTATCGTATAATCTATCCTATCCAATCCTCTATCCTATCCTCTATCCTACCCTTTCCTCTATCCTCTCCTATCCTCTATCCTATCCTATCCTCTATCCTACCCTATCCTCTATCCTATCCTATCCTCTATCCCATCCTATCCTCTATCCTATCCTATCCTCTATCCTATCCTATCCAATCCCCGATCCTATCCTCTATCCTACCCTTTCCTCTATCCTATCCTATCCTCTATCCTATCCTATCCTATCCTCTACCGTATCCTATCGTGTATCCGATCCAATCCCCTATCGTATCCTCTATCCTATCCTATTCTCTATCCTATCCTCTATCCTATCGTATCCTCTATCCTATCCTATCCTCTATCCTATCCTATCCTCTATCGTATCCTATCCTGTATCCGATCCAATCGCCTATCCTATCCTACCCTCTATCCTACCCTATCCTCTATCCTATCCTATCCTCTATCCCATCCTATCCTCTATCCTATCCTATCCTCTATCCTATCCTATCCTTCTCTCCTATCCTATCCTCTATCCTATCCTATCCTCTATCCTATCCTGTCCTCTATCCTATAATATCATCTATCCTATCCTATTCTCTATCCTATCCTATCCTATCCTCTACCGTATCCTATCCTGTATCGGATCCAATCCCCTATCGTATCCTCTATCCTATCCTATTCTCTATCCTATCCTCTATCCTATCGTATCCTCTATCCTATCCAATCCTCTATCCTATCCTCTATCCTATCCTATCCTCTATCCCATCCTATCCTCTATCCTATTCTATCCTCTATCCTATCCTATCCTCTATCGTCTCCTGTCCACTATCCTATCCAATCCCCTATCCTATCCAATCCCCGATCCTATCCTCTATCCTACCCTTTCCTTTATCCTATCCTATTATCTATCCTATCCTATCCTCTATCCTACCCTATCCTCTATCCTATCCTATCCTCTATCCCATCCTATCCTTCTCTCCTATCCAATCCTCTATCCTATCCTATCCTCTATCCTATCCTATCCTGTATCCTATCCTGTCCTGTATCCTATAATATCATCTATCCTATCCTATTCTCTATCCTATCCTATCCTATCCTCTACCGTATCCTATCCTGTATCCGATCCAATCCCCTATCGTATCCTCTATCCTATCGTATTCTCTATCCTATCCTCTATCCTATCGTATCCTCTATCCTATCCAATCCTCTATCCTATCCTCTATCCTATCCTATCCTCTATCCTATCCTATCCTGTATCCTATCCTATCCTCTATCCTATCCTATCCCCTATCCTATCCTATCCTCTATCCTATTCTATCGTCTATCCTATCCTATCCTCTATCGTCTCCTGTCCTCTATCCTATCCAATCCCCTATCCTATCCAATCCCCGATCCTATCCTCTATCCTACCCTTTCCTCTATCCTATCCTATCCTCTATCCTATCCTATCCTATCCTCTACCGTATCCTATCGTGTATCCGATGCAATCCCCTATCGTATCCTCTATCCTATCCTATTCTCTATCCTATCCTCTATCCCATCGTATAGTCTATCCTATCCTATCCTCTATCCTATCCTATCCTCTATCCTATCCTATCCTCTATCGTATCCTATCCTGTATCCGATCCAATCCCCTATCCTATCCTATCCTTCTCTCCTATCCTATCCTCTATCCTATCCTATCCTCTATCCTATCCTGTCCTCTATCCTATAATATCATCTATCCTATCCTATTCTCTATCCTATCCTATCCTATCCTCTACCGTATCCTATCCTGTATCGGATCCAATCCCCTATTGTATCCTCTATCCTATCCTATTCTCTATCCTATCCTCTATCGTATCGTATCCTCTATCCTATCCAATCTTCTATCCTATCCTCTATCCTATCCTATCCTCTATCTCATCCTATCCTCTATCCTATTCTATCCTCTATCCTATCCTATCATCTATCGTCTCCTGTCCACTATCCTATCCAAACCCCTATCCTATCCAATCCCCGATCCTATCCTCTATCCTACCCTTTCCTCTATCCTATCCTATTATCTATCCTATCCTATCCTCTATCCTATCCTATCCTCTATCCTATCCTATCCTCTATCCTATCCTATCCCCTATCCTATCCTATCCTCTATCCTATCCTATCCTCTATCCCATCCTATCCTCTATCCTATCCTATCCTCTATCCCATCCAATCCTTCTCTCCTATCTTATCCTCTATCCTATCCTATCCTCTATCCTATCCTATCCTCTATCCTATCCTATCCTATCCTCTATCCTATCCTATCCTCTATCCTATCCTATCCTATCCTCTATCCTATAATATCCTCTATCCTATCCTATCCTCTATCCTACCCTATCCTCTATCCTATCCTATCCTCTATCCCATCCTATCCTCTATCCTATCCTATCCTCTATCCCATCCAATCCTTCTCTCCTATCTTATCCTCTATCCTATCCTATCCTCTATCCTATCCTATCCTGTATCCTATCCTGTCCTGTATCCTATAATATCATCTATCCTATCCTATTCTCTATCCTATCCTATCCTATCCTCTACCGTATCCTATCCTGTATCGGATCCAATCCCCTATCGTATCCTCTATCCTATCCTATTCTCTATCCTATCCTCTATCCTATCGTATCCTCTATCCTATCCAATCCTCTATCCTATCCTCTATCCTATCCTATCCTCTATCTCATCCTATCCTCTATCCTATTCTATCCTCTATCCTATCCTATCATCTATCGTCTCCTGTCCACTATCCTATCCAATCCCCTATCCTATCCAATCCCCGATCCTATCCTCTATCCTACCCTTTCCTCTATCCTATCCTATTATCTATCCTATCCTATCCTCTATCCTATCCTATCCTCTATCCTATCCTATCCTCTATCCTATCCTATCCCCTATCCTATCCTATCCTCTATCCTATTCTATCCTCTATTCTATCCTATCCTCTATCGTCTTCTGTCCTCTATCCTATCCAATCCCCTATCCTATCCAATCCCAGCTCCTATCCTCTATCCTACCCTTTCCTCTATCCTATCCTATCCTCTATCCTATCCTATCCTCTATCCTATCCTATCCTCTATCCTATCCTATCCTCTATCCTATCCTATCCTCTATCCTATCCTATCCTATCCTCTATCCTATCCTATCCTATCCTCTATCCTATCCTATCCTCTATCCTATCCTATCCTATCCTCTATCCTATAATATCATCTATCCTATCCTATTCTCTATCCTATCCTATCCTATCCTCTACCGTATCCTATCCAGTATCGGATCCAATCCCCTATCGTATCCTATATCCTATCCTATTCTCTATCCTATCCTCTATCCTATCGTATCCTCTATCCTATCCAATCCTCTATCCTATCCTCTATCCTATCCTATCCTCTATCCTATCCTATCCTGTATCCTATCCTATCCTCTATCCTATCCTATCCTCTATCCTATCCTATCCTCTATCCTATCCTATCCTATCCTCTATCCTATAATATCATCTATCCTATCCTATTCTCTATCCTATCCTATCCTATCCTCTACCGTATCCTATCCAGTATCCGATCCAATCCCCTATCGTATCCTCTATCCTATCCTATTCTCTATCCTATCCTCTATCCTATCGTATCCTCTATCCTATCCTATCCTCTATCCTATCCTATCCTCTATCGTATCCTATCCTGTATCCGATCCAATCGCCTATCCTATCCTACCCTCTATCCTACCCTATCCTCTATCCTATCCTATCCTCTATCCCATCCTATCCTCTATCCTATCCTATCCTCTATCCTATCCTATCCTTCTCTCCTATCCTATCCTCTATCCTATCCTATCCTCTATCCTATCCTGTCCTCTATCCTATAATATCATCTATCCTATCCTATTCTCTATCCTATCCTATCCTATCCTCTACCGTATCCTATCCTGTATCGGATCCAATCCCCTATCGTATCCTCTATCCTATCCTATTCTCTATCCTATCCTCTATCCTATCGTATCCTCTATCCTATCCAATCCTCTATCCTATCCTCTATCCTATCCTATCCTCTATCCCATCCTATCCTCTATCCTATTCTATCCTCTATCCTATCCTATCCTCTATCGTCTCCTGTCCACTATCCTATCCAATCCCCTATCCTATCCAATCCCCGATCCTATCCTCTATCCTACCCTTTCCTTTATCCTATCCTATTATCTATCCTATCCTATCCTCTATCCTACCCTATCCTCTATCCTATCCTATCCTCTATCCCATCCTATCCTTCTCTCCTATCCAATCCTCTATCCTATCCTATCCTCTATCCTATCCTATCCTGTATCCTATCCTGTCCTGTATCCTATAATATCATCTATCCTATCCTATTCTCTATCCTATCCTATCCTATCCTCTACCGTATCCTATCCTGTATCCGATCCAATCCCCTATCGTATCCTCTATCCTATCGTATTCTCTATCCTATCCTCTATCCTATCGTATCCTCTATCCTATCCAATCCTCTATCCTATCCTCTATCCTATCCTATCCTCTATCCTATCCTATCCTGTATCCTATCCTATCCTCTATCCTATCCTATCCCCTATCCTATCCTATCCTCTATCCTATTCTATCGTCTATCCTATCCTATCCTCTATCGTCTCCTGTCCTCTATCCTATCCAATCCCCTATCCTATCCAATCCCCGATCCTATCCTCTATCCTACCCTTTCCTCTATCCTATCCTATCCTCTATCCTATCCTATCCTATCCTCTACCGTATCCTATCGTGTATCCGATGCAATCCCCTATCGTATCCTCTATCCTATCCTATTCTCTATCCTATCCTCTATCCCATCGTATAGTCTATCCTATCCTATCCTCTATCCTATCCTATCCTCTATCCTATCCTATCCTCTATCGTATCCTATCCTGTATCCGATCCAATCCCCTATCCTATCCTATCCTTCTCTCCTATCCTATCCTCTATCCTATCCTATCCTCTATCCTATCCTGTCCTCTATCCTATAATATCATCTATCCTATCCTATTCTCTATCCTATCCTATCCTATCCTCTACCGTATCCTATCCTGTATCGGATCCAATCCCCTATTGTATCCTCTATCCTATCCTATTCTCTATCCTATCCTCTATCGTATCGTATCCTCTATCCTATCCAATCTTCTATCCTATCCTCTATCCTATCCTATCCTCTATCTCATCCTATCCTCTATCCTATTCTATCCTCTATCCTATCCTATCATCTATCGTCTCCTGTCCACTATCCTATCCAAACCCCTATCCTATCCAATCCCCGATCCTATCCTCTATCCTACCCTTTCCTCTATCCTATCCTATTATCTATCCTATCCTATCCTCTATCCTATCCTATCCTCTATCCTATCCTATCCTCTATCCTATCCTATCCCCTATCCTATCCTATCCTCTATCCTATCCTATCCTCTATCCCATCCTATCCTCTATCCTATCCTATCCTCTATCCCATCCAATCCTTCTCTCCTATCTTATCCTCTATCCTATCCTATCCTCTATCCTATCCTATCCTCTATCCTATCCTATCCTATCCTCTATCCTATCCTATCCTCTATCCTATCCTATCCTATCCTCTATCCTATAATATCCTCTATCCTATCCTATCCTCTATCCTACCCTATCCTCTATCCTATCCTATCCTCTATCCCATCCTATCCTCTATCCTATCCTATCCTCTATCCCATCCAATCCTTCTCTCCTATCTTATCCTCTATCCTATCCTATCCTCTATCCTATCCTATCCTGTATCCTATCCTGTCCTGTATCCTATAATATCATCTATCCTATCCTATTCTCTATCCTATCCTATCCTATCCTCTACCGTATCCTATCCTGTATCGGATCCAATCCCCTATCGTATCCTCTATCCTATCCTATTCTCTATCCTATCCTCTATCCTATCGTATCCTCTATCCTATCCAATCCTCTATCCTATCCTCTATCCTATCCTATCCTCTATCTCATCCTATCCTCTATCCTATTCTATCCTCTATCCTATCCTATCATCTATCGTCTCCTGTCCACTATCCTATCCAATCCCCTATCCTATCCAATCCCCGATCCTATCCTCTATCCTACCCTTTCCTCTATCCTATCCTATTATCTATCCTATCCTATCCTCTATCCTATCCTATCCTCTATCCTATCCTATCCTCTATCCTATCCTATCCCCTATCCTATCCTATCCTCTATCCTATTCTATCCTCTATTCTATCCTATCCTCTATCGTCTTCTGTCCTCTATCCTATCCAATCCCCTATCCTATCCAATCCCAGCTCCTATCCTCTATCCTACCCTTTCCTCTATCCTATCCTATCCTCTATCCTATCCTATCCTCTATCCTATCCTATCCTCTATCCTATCCTATCCTCTATCCTATCCTATCCTCTATCCTATCCTATCCTATCCTCTATCCTATCCTATCCTATCCTCTATCCTATCCTATCCTCTATCCTATCCTATCCTATCCTCTATCCTATAATATCATCTATCCTATCCTATTCTCTATCCTATCCTATCCTATCCTCTACCGTATCCTATCCAGTATCGGATCCAATCCCCTATCGTATCCTATATCCTATCCTATTCTCTATCCTATCCTCTATCCTATCGTATCCTCTATCCTATCCAATCCTCTATCCTATCCTCTATCCTATCCTATCCTCTATCCTATCCTATCCTGTATCCTATCCTATCCTCTATCCTATCCTATCCTCTATCCTATCCTATCCTCTATCCTATCCTATCCTATCCTCTATCCTATAATATCATCTATCCTATCCTATTCTCTATCCTATCCTATCCTATCCTCTACCGTATCCTATCCAGTATCCGATCCAATCCCCTATCGTATCCTCTATCCTATCCTATTCTCTATCCTATCCTCTATCCTATCGTATCCTCTATCCTATCCTATCCTCTATCCTATCCTATCCTCTATCGTATCCTATCCTGTATCCGATCCAATCGCCTATCCTATCCTACCCTCTATCCTACCCTATCCTCTATCCTATCCTATCCTCTATCCCATCCTATCCTCTATCCTATCCTATCCTCTATCCTATCCTATCCTTC